>NW_027271077.1:692500-1245000 GCF_040938485.1 Diadema antillarum
GTTTGGACAAATACACCTGCCAGTCTCATCATCACACACTCCGCCATTGTAGCATTTGTCACAGACTCTGATGCAGTCAGGGGGCCCCCATTTACCAGCCGGACAATCTACATAGATAAGAGAGAGAGAGAGAGAGAATCATGCGTGTCGCATCAGCATTTCATTTTATTCTATGAATTACCTAAGACACATATGATATGTTAGACAACCAGCTTGCAGCACGCAGCTTCGCAACTCCTTCTGCTATTTCAATTGGTTTCTGACCCTGAATTTCATCTGTTGACTTCGATGTACCATAGAGAGCAGATATATGTTTGTACCCTAAACGACTGAATCGACTGGTGGAGTGCATTTCGTCTGGAATTCTTCCGAATTCATGACATTTTGAGGGTCTGCAATGCCGATGGCCACCAGGCCCAAACCGAAACGAACAGGCACAACGCCTGCCCGGGCAACCCAGCGGAGGAAGAGCAGCCCACTGACCATGGCCAAAATCCAGCTGGGCAACCAACCATCACGTCGCCGGACAATCAAGTGACAGATAATAACAATGAGCTGGATTGTATACTGGTTGAAAAGATTCGCCGGGCTCTCCTTTCACCGACTGTCATGGCTGCCCTTGTGAAAGCTGTCAAAGAGGCTGTCATTGAAGACGTGACCCAGAGAGTGTACGAATCCCTACGACTCGATATAGAGAGCAAGGAAAGGGAAATCGGTGCGCTCACATCCCAAATGAGGAAACTACAACAAAGGCTTCTTCTTCTTCTTCTTCCAGGTAGAGTGCAGCTTCAAGTTTTGAAGATTATCGCACTGTGAAATGCGTGTGAGTGTGTGGACCCTCACACACGTCTAAGACAGGATAGCTTTTGTGCAAGTGCGTACATGTATATACAATGTGTAAGTAAAAATGTGTGTCCTCTGGAGACAAAACTATTTCTTCTTCCCACTCAAGACAAGCCGGAAGGCGTCGAGAGAAGAAGAAGAAGCTGGGTCCTCTTGGAGGCTGTTCCAGTCCTTACAGGTCCTTGGGAAGAAGGAAGAAGCATACGCCTGATTGCTACATTGGATCGTCTGCAGTCGAGAGCCGTGTAATCTAGTGGCTGATGTCCGTTCGCTGAGGTAGGACTGCCAAGCGATGTCAACAAGGTTGAAGCGGATGCGATACAACACAGCCAGGCGGTTGTGAAGGCGTCTGTCCCGTAAGGAATGCCACTGCAGGTTGTTAAGCATGGCTGTCACACTGGATGTTTGGTTGAAGTCACCTGTCACATAACGGGCGCACCTTCGCTGGACCATCTCGATCTTGTTGATGTTCCGCTGAGTGTGTGGGTCCCATGCTGTTGCAGCATATTCCACCACTGGTCGGACATATGCGAAGTAAGTTGCCTGCTTGATGTGACGGCTACAGTGTTTGAAGTTACGACGTAAGAAGCCAGTAACAGAGTTAGCCTTCTTCACTGTGGTATCAACGTGAGAGTTGAAGTTAAGCTTGCAGTCGATGTGGAGGCCGAGGTATTTTGCGGAACTCACCACTTCGAGATCATGCCCATGGATGTTATACTGGCCAGTAACTTGCTTCCTCTTGTTGGTCACACGAAGGATCTGGCATTTAGAAGGGTGAAATTCCATCTTCCATTTGCTCTCCCATTCCTGTAGCCGGTCTAAGTCTTCCTGAAGATTGGTACAATCATGGGCTGACCTAATGCGCCTGTAGAGCAGGCAGTCATCAGCGAAAAGGCGTGTTGTCGAGTGCTCAACGCTGTCTGGTAGATCATTGATGTAAATCAAGAAAAGGAGTGGGCCTAGGGCACTGCCCTGCGGTACTCCGGATGTAACCTTGACGAGGTTGATGACGAGCTCGACGACCAAGAGCAGTATAATCGACGACACTGCCTCAAAATCCATGGAATAGCTGAGAGACCCAGTGAGAACACCGACGACGTGGTCATACAGTTCGCCAAGGATCAGCTAGACGTCGACATCAAACCAACTGATATCGACCGCAGCCACCGACTTGCCCGACAAAATCGACATGGACGCGACGCTCGAGAAGACAGTCATGGAAAACGAAAACCGAACGCGATCATCGTCCGCTTCTCGACGTACAACGCCAGAGAGAGAGAGAGTGTACAAAGCAAAGGCCAAACTGAAGGGAACGCCATTCTACGTCAACGAATCTCTCACAGCGTACAGACAGGAACTCTTGAACAAAGCTCTGCGCCACACCAACGTTCTAAGAACTTGGACATACGACGGAAGGATCACAGCCCTCACGAAAAACATGAAGAAAGTAGCCATACACAGTGAAAAAGACCTCGAGAAACTTGACAGACTGTCTTTTTCCTCTCAAACTTGTGTCGAACATTTAAATAGTTGAAGGACTTAACATGGTCTTAAAATACCCATGCATATCATGTAATACAACAGTTACATCAAATCAAAATGCAGTTATGTGTTTCATGTGTAAGAGGTGGATTCACCTGAAGTGTTCGACTTTGGATCTGATTTTTTTTTCTCTCAAGCTCAGACTGGTTCTGTGATATGTGTTTATATGATGAATTGCCATTCAGCGCAAACGACAGTCAAGATTGTGATAGAATACTTCAGTGTCAAAATAATAAGCTCAACCAAGTTAAAACGTCATGTGATTTATTGAACGCTCTAAAAACTTATTCTGGTATGAATATTGCACATCTCAATGTCTGTTCTCTTGTTAAAAATATAGATGAAATTCGACTCATAATGCAAAAATCACATATTCATATATTAACTCTATGTGAAACCAGGCTAGATGATTCAATTAGTAACGAAAAGATAGGAATATCGGGATTTAAGATAGCCAGGAGAGACAGAAATAGACAAGGCGGTGGTGTAATTATGTATATTTGCGAGACGTTAAACTTCATCATTAGAGAAGATCTGCAAATCGAAGGATTGAAATTAGTTTGGAAAAACAGAAACCATTTTTAATCATGTCATGGTACAGACCCCCCGACTCATATTAATGCTCATATATTCGATTCGTTTGAAACAGTTCTGCAGACTGTCGAAGTGCAACAAATTCAATATCTTTTGATTGGAGATCTCAATTGTGATCTATTATCAGGAAAATTATCACACAGTAGCAAACGTTCACTTGAATTGATTAGAGATTATAGTTTTAAGCAATATGTTACTGAGGCCACACGTGTGACTGAAAACACTGCAACAAAAATAGATCTCGCACTCGTGTCATGTGATAAATCTTACATTGCAATGTTATTCCAGTAAGTTTGAGTGATCATTATATGATTGCAGTGACGTGGGTGAAATGTAAACCTCATATGCAAAGAGATCACAATTATATTTGTTCACGTAATGTTAAGAAAATTGATGTTAATACACTGATAAGATATCTGCAGGAGCATTCCGTGAATGATGTCCTTGAAATGAATGATACTGAAAAGGCTTATGAGAATTGGGTTGAAAGATTTAAAGCCGCCCTAGACACACAGGCTCCTGTTAAAAGGAAAAGAGTGCGAAAACAGAAGTCTCCATGGATGAATAAACAAATACTGGACACCATGCGAGAAAGAGATAATATGTAAAATAAAGCCAAAGAATCTGGAGTTATACCTGCTGATTGGCAGCGATATAAAAAACTTAAAAACCGTGTAAACTTCTCTGATTCGTTCAGCAAAACGTGTGTATGTTGTAGACAGTATTTGTAAGAATAAGGGAAACTCCAGTGTTATATGGAAATTAGTACGATTTTTGATACCACGCAAGAAGTCATCTAATATTCAAAAGGTAAGATTTAATGGTGAAGAAATAACAGATGGTAAAATTATAGCAAATGTGTTTAATAATCATTATGCTGATGCTGTAAGATGTAGAGAGGCATCGATTGATTTCCAGGTAAATCCTGAGCAATTTCTCAAACCAATGTCACGTGATATTTTACTTTACTTCACTCCCGTTACTGAGAAGGATGTGTCGAGGATAGTAAAGAAAATACCCAGAAATAAAGCAGCAGGACTTGATTATATTCCTTGCAGTGTAATTAAAGGACAAGTCCACCTTCATATACATAAGGATTGAGAGAATGCAGCAATATTAGTAGAACACACCAGTGAAAGTTTGAGGAAAATTGGCCAATCCGTTCAAAAGTTACGAATATTTTAAGTATCTGCGCAGTCACTGCTGGAAGAGAAGACTACTACAGTGTATGATGTCACATGCGTACAACTATATAAGGAAAATAAAAAGAGAATTTCACAAAACTTTACTCTTTGAATAAAGTGCACATGTCTTTGACTTGCTACTGACGTATGTTAAGGGTAATATTATTCCCCCTGCCTTCTGAAAGAGAGAAGTCGAGTGTTCTTTTGTTATGCGAGAAAAATGGAAATATGTTGAATTTTCTTTATTCTTTCTTTATATCGTTGTACTCATGTGACATCACCAGCTATAGTAGTCTTTTCATCCAGCCATGACTGAGCAGAAACTTTAAAAATTCATAACTTTTCAACGGATTGTCCGATTTTGCTCAAACTTTCACTGATGTGTTCTACTAATATTGCTGCATTCACTCAAACCACATGTCTATGAAGGTGAACTTGTCCTTTAAGGACTCAATTGAATGCATTGGTAAATCGTTGACACATATAATAAATTTCTCATTAATGGAATGACATGTTCCTGATGAATGGAAATTAGCTCGGATAACTCCCGTGTTTAAAAATGGAGATGTTTGCGATCCTCGCTACTACAGGCCGATTTCTGTGTTCCTGTCCTATCGAAGGTAATTGAACAAGTTGTTTTTAAGCAGACTTACACATATCTCACGGAGAACAAAATCTTGTGCCCGAATCAATTTGGTTTTAGGCCAAACCACTCGACAAGCCTTGCACTCTTAGAACTCACTGAAAATATAAGCACCGCCGTAGGCAATGGTTATGTTGTGGGTTTGGTAACCTTGGACTTAGAAAAAGCATTTGATATGATTTCCCATGATATTTTGCTCAGGAAACTGAAATTGTACGGTTTCAGTGCTGATGTTTTAAAATGTTTCTAATGTTATTTTTCTCTTCGTAAGGAAGTAACTATTATAAATGGACATACGTCGACCACATCATTTGTCACATCTGGGGTGCCCCAAGGCAGTATACTAGGGCCATTGTTATTTATTCTATACATGAACGATCTACCTCGTGTTGTCCATCATTGTACTGTGTCTCTGTACGCAGACGATACTTGTCTATACGTAGCAACTAAAGACCCCTATGAGCTTGAAAGAAAGGTGAACGATGACTTAGCCTCAGTAGTGAACTGGCAGAGCCATGAGTTACTATTGAATGTAAAAAAGTGCAAAGCTATGCTGATGGGATCACAAAGGAGATTATCCCGTTTTCGTAACGTGTCCTTCTTTATTGAAAATAGCAAGCTGGAGTTTGTCTCGAAATGTAAATACCTTGGCGTTATTCTCGATAGTCATTTGTCCTGGACTCCACAAATAAGTCATGTTAAGTCAAAGGCATTAAATAGTTTACACGTGTTAAGACGCACACGCGCATTCATTGGCCTAGATACCGCGATCTTATCGTACAAAAGCATCATACAACCCCATTTTGACTACTGTAATATAATTTGGATGCATTCAAATTCTACCGCCATACGGAAATTCCAGGTCGTTCAGAATAGGGCACTGAGAATAATCCTACAAGTAAATAGTATGTATAGTCGAAAGCTACTGTATGAAACCTATAGACTGTCTGAATGTGAAGTTAGAAAAAGATCTGGCTATATTGGTTTTCAAACTACTACGCAAACTTGTTTCTAGGGAGATTTCTGCTAAATTAACAACAAAATTGTCACATTACCAACTGAGAAATAACGTATCCAAAGTTTCCCTCCCAAAGCCAAACACAAATTTCAAGAGAAACAGCGCATTGTATGCAGCGTCAAAAGTCTATAACAGCCTCCCGATTAATCTAATATGTGAAGTCCACACAGTCCACATCTCAGACAAGGCTAATATTAGTGTTTTTTGTTTCATTCTTAACCATAGATTACTTTGAAACAAATGCTGAAGTGTTTCTGAATATGGAATAATGAGTGTCAAAGATTATGTGTTTTTACGAAAATTATCAAAAATTTTGCCCAAAAAAGTGTTTTTTTTTAAGAAAAGAATGCCTAAATACACTTTAATTGTATCAAAATACCACTTAAATGAAAGAACTAAACAAGTTCTAGCATTTGGTACTAAATTAAATTTTGTCCTTATAGCTCATTATATATTTTTCAAATGATTGCAGATTTATGATTTTCAGGAAAGGTAACATTTTTCGCGGAATTGCCCTTTACGTCCGCTCAATTCACGACGTTGGGAGCTACTTCAGGCACCGATCTTATGGGGGCGCCATTTACAGAGCGGGTTGAAACCGCTCTGATTATTTTTAGGTTGCATCCTAGCGTAATCTAAAGCTATTTTTCAACACGATGCAGGGAAGAGGAGAACGTCCACCTCAAGCGTCGTCTCAAACGTCCTCGCCGCAAATTTAAAGGTCCCTAATGTTCACTGAGATGAAACTGATCTTGAAATCGGAGATGAGTATTGTTGTAACGTAACTCAACATAGTTAAATTACAAGCCTCAAGTGGTCTTCAAGGCAAAAGAACCCACATATCGGTTTCGGTCTATAATGGGGGAACAAAACACAAACAATTGTACATGGACGACAAACGTATGGGTATAGACTGATTGGCAACATGACAAACAAGTGCCTGTACATTTTTGACAGAAGGGTATGGATGATTTGTAATTTAGTGCAGTGTTAAGCTTATATTTCGTCATTCAAAAAGTACTTATCACTGCAATCGCACAGAACAATTTCAAACTTGAGACTTTTTTTTATTTCCCATTTTACACAGATTACATTAGAAGTCAGTGTCCATTCAAATGCATTTGTCAGCATGTGTAAAGAAATTTGTATAATATTATGGTACAAAATAATGGAGTTTTTTCTGTTCTTCAGATATGAAACTGGAGATGATGGTACTGTGTAATAATCGATGTACGTTAATCTGCATTTTGACCATACCATATCTATAAATAATAATATCTGTGATCTTAATCAAACGGTGACGCCAGGTTAACTTCTGACACAGAAGCAGACAGAACAAGAAACATTGAAACATTTTCTAGTGTGATATTTCTTTTATACACAAAAACCTATCCTTGCTTCAATGACTTACCTCGAACTATTAATCTGTACAAGGCTCCTCTTCCTTGACTTCGCATGCCACTGTAGTAAATCTCATAGATGCCTTCATCCTCAGCCACGATTGGATCAGGAAACATGAACGTGGTGTTTGTCTGTCCTGTCACGGGGTCTCCTCCGTCCTTTCTCCACACAGGGTTTTCAAGAGAGCTATTACTGGTAGCTCTCATTTGAATCATCACTCCTGTGTCACCTACATTCACTGTACGGGTGAATTTCCCATCCACAGGCTCAAAGTAGGCTAATGCACAGACATTGTAAAGAATGCTTTATCAATATCATGATGATATCCATTAGGCCTACTGTGCACTCCCGTTATAACGAACGCTTTAACAACGAAATTCCGCTAACAACGAAATAAAAATTCAGGCCGCAACATTATCCGTTCTATGTTTTTTCATTGTTTATTTGTTCAGTTATAACGAAATTTCGATATAACGAAAGAAAACTGCCGGTCCCGAAGACTTCTTTATAACGGGAGTCCACTGTACACAATACACGTGTAGATCTAGGTATATGCTCCTTCTACCCCATGCTGCTAGTCCTCCGGACAATCTTAGGGTCACTATAAAGGCATGCATTTTTTACATGATTATGTTTAGGGTTTCCGCCAGATTTCGTCAGAGTTGCACTCGAGTTAACATTCCGATCATTTATTTTCGAGCGAATTTGAATTATCACCAAGATCAACACTCAAAAAGCCAACTAGTCCAATTGAATTAGTTATATAGGTATACTTTATTTCAGATACTCTTATAAATGATCTCGCATTCAAATTAAAAAGGCACGTGAAATGCATTCAAATCCGCACGAGTAATGCTGTGACGAACGTTGGGGAATTCAAATAAATTCACGAATTTACAGAATTTGGGGAGTGATTTTCAATGCTGCTTATATTTCTGTTACTCTTTATGTGTTGATATAAATTTTGCACACCTAATAGACATTGAAATGAGACCTTCGTCTTCTCATTCCTCTGAAAACCGTCATCAACGCAACAGCTCTTATAATGCCACTATCATTCAAATATCTTGGAGTCTGGTTAGACCCATCGCTCACATGGAAGAAACACATCCAAAATACCAGCAAAAAGATTGGCGCGAGAATTGCTCAACTGTGCCGCGTCAAAAAATACCTACCACGAAGTAGTTTGAAACTTCTTGCAAATTCACTCATTATGCCCCTCTTTGAATACTGCTGCAATGCCTGGTCAAATTGTACACACAATACAAAGGATGTAATAATCAAACAGCACAAAAAGATGGCTAGAGTTATTACAGGAGCTGATGTTCGAACGCCGACTCAGGCAGTATTAGATGAATTGAGATGGGTACACATTGAAGAAAGGTGGAAGTTTCACAAATGCAAAATGGTATACCATGCTCTAAGTACTGAATCACCGTGCTATCTGTCAAACATGTTTGTCCAGTCTCAATCATTGCATAGTCACAGAACCAGAAGTGCTGTAAATTTGGGTCTAATCTTGCCAAAAGCTCGTACACAGATGGGAAGACGTAGATTCTCCCATGAAGCAACAATAATCTGGAACCAACTCCCAAATCATATTAAACAGGCATCCTCAAAACAAGCTTTTACAAATCTGTACTGGAGGAGATGGTGAGACATACTTGAGAATGAGCGAAATAGCTGGGTTACTAAGTTATCATTTTTTTTCTTTTATTATTTGACTTTCTCCTTTTCATTTCATTTTTTCATATGATATTAGTATATGTGCCAAATGTTTTGTAGTGAAACATTTTTTTTTTTCTAAAAGACAAGAGTAACAGGAATACTGTGTTATTCAAGTGTAAGAGACAAATAGTATGTTTTGTATAGTATTTTTTGTGTTAAAACGGTGTTATTGAGAGTGATATATGGAATGATAGTAATTCCGACTGCAGATGTAATATTGAGAGTATTTTTTTATTCTTTTCTTCATATGAATTCTGTGATCTCTAGTGTTGTATTTCATATCATGATGTACGTTTCATTATGCATAGATTGTGTACAAAATGATATCCAGTAATGTGATTTTTTTTTTTGTTCAGAATAATGTGTATGAAATGATTTTTTTTTCATTTGTTTGACAGCGTTTCAATATACTTTTTTATTTCCTCAAACAATGTTACATATGGTTGGATATTACGAATTCTACACCATCAGATATGATACTGATTGAAACAGGATTTTTTTTTCTCTCTCTCTCTCATATGCTATAGTATTTCAGTAATTACATACAATAATGAATGAAAGAAAGGTTCTGTGAGCAGGAAATTTGTGTTTATTTAGCTAGCCTGTTTTTAAAGGCCCTGTTATCATATAATAATAAAAATGAATAAATTTGTGTGTTGATTGTTTCCGAAAAGGATTACAATTAGGCCTATGTAATCTGAAGTGATATGAAGAATTATGGATTATGCAATATATACATGTGCTGTAACCTAGACATTTTGATTTTTCTTAGATATGTCTTGGCATATCACTTTCCAGTGAACTGTAATGATAAAAATGATGTTATTTATTTATTTTCTACCATCCTCCGCAATGCTCAATTATTTGGCCATGTTGTAAGTGTACCGTAATTGTACATTATGTTATTTTTCTTGGTAAATGTGTCTACAATGTATTTCGTGATGTACGTTATTATATGTGTAGGGCCTCTGAGAATAACAGTGTTTAGCCACTGACAGAGCTACCCTACTGAAACAAAACAAATAAATAAATAAATAAAATCATGCAAATATATACATTACATACACCTGTATGCGCGACCACTGCGGCGACTCCATAGGAGAGTAGGGGATACCGGGCCTAGCTGTTATGATTTTTAAGTTCGTTCGTCTATTAACCAAACAAATAGAGAAAGTTACTTCATTTTCTTTGTGAGAATACCTTATATGTTTGATCTTTTAAAGGTCATGTTTACCTTTGGGCGCACAGATTAAAAAAATGTAAGATATCACATTTGATGCACACGTGTAGGTCTGTTGTATCACAAAACATCCTACCATATAAAATGTTCGCAATAAAGCCTAAACCACCGTGTAAACTAAAAGGAGATATCAGTGTTTTTCTCAATAAACCGTAACTGTAGACGGTTTAGTCTTGACACATTTTTATTACAACTAGGCCTATTGTTCACATTTTGTGTATTTAACAACACTTAACATCGATTACACGGATTCAAATTTTTACAGTGGTTGTTTTTTATCCCTAACTCACATTTTAGAACTATTTTAAAGCACTAATGATGTTTTTTGTTTTATCTGCAAATGGTAAATGACGCATTTGTCTGAATATACTAAAAACTTTGTCAGCCAAGGAAACGTGAATATAACTATTACTGTATTAATAAAAATTTGTACCACTGCTGGGGGTATGTTGTGACAGTATACACTGGGGTACTTTGTTGCAATGTAGAAAGTATATATAAATCGGGTAAACGCAGATCTGATAATGAATATATGTTAATGAATAATTGTATACCTGTCTATGTGTGTGCGTGTGTGTGTGTGTGTGTGTGTGTGCATGTGCATATATGTGTGTGTGTCTGTGTATGTTTGTGTCTGTCTGTGAGAGTGTGCGTGCACGATTGTGCATTACTATTCTAATGGGATGCCATCTCTACATTATGCAGTTTCATTTTATCCCCTTAATACTATGGATGTAGCTATTACAGAATTGTCATAACTCTTTTTTTTTCCTTATCCACCTGCATGCATTATTACGTTTTATACAGCAAATGTATAAATCCTTGCGATCTGATTGGATGAATGCAGGTCACATGACACTGTGACTATCATTGCCACAATCGACCCAGCCGTAGACTTGTGTTTTCCAAGAGTGCCACCAGTTCTAGGTATAGACTTGCTGGTTGTTAAATGCTTGAACGAAATCCAAGCTTTGTCCTTAATCGACATCTAAGTCTCGACTACATGATTGTATTCATGTAGGGGAGACCGGGTATAGTTGTTACATGGGTAAGTTGTTGAATAATCATTTTCTCAAAATCCAAACAATAGACGGCCTTGTAAGCTTTATGATATCAAAACATATCCAATGATCTCTGAATGTGAAAGTTCATCATGTAACCATCCTATGAAGAAGTTAGTTAGAAAAAAAAATGCTTTTTCACATTTCTTAGTAAAATGTTGAAATATTCGATATTGTTTTATTTCATCAACACCAATGTTTGCACGTCTTTTGCTGTCGTTATACACCAAAAGCTGGTTAGAAATTAGATCCAATCTCATATCTTTTCTTTTTTTTTTACATATATAGTAGTTAAATTTTTGACTTGAACGTTGATGGTTATATCCATATTTATCAGTTGTTTTATATCTATATTTCAGAGTTTTCAAAGTGTAATTCAGTGAAGTTTTAACTGACTGTGAAGTATGAACAGCAATTCAGCCTGTTGGCTGCTATGTTATAGGCCCTACTGTATAGGAGAATTATACATTATGGCGGAGGCATACCAGTCACCACAGCGACATTTCTAGTTGTTTCTGTTTTTGTTTTCCAATGAAGATGATGTGTTTCGAGGACAAGAAGTCCTCTAATGTGAATGTCTCATGCAAAACGATTTATATCTTATACTCGAAATAAGCATAGTTAGAAGCCGTATCCGAATACGTGCTAAGAGTGACTGCTTTATCAAATATGTATATAGCAGTCTACTATAAAATCATTTTGCAGCTCTCTAGTTGGGCTCTTCCAAGACAAGACTGTGAAAGAAACGAAATCACCGAAGCTTTTTTTACCACTCTCAGAGAAGTGGCTAGTTTTGAAAATGAATTGCTACTGATTTGGGCCTACCCAGAAGCATCCTTGAATTGACTGAAAGTACAGCTGATTAAGGTTTGTATTGTTCGTTTGTATGAATGATGAGCTATGGCTGCTATACCACTGAGCACTTTAATATGTTCTTCTGTGAGTTTCCAATGATGTTGTGTTTTCAGTCCAGCTGTGAACACTTTTGTATAGTTCTACAGTAGGGCTATTCTAAGACAAGAATAATCTTAATGATAAAAATCTAAATAACTCGATCAGTCCACTTTTAAATTGCACCCTCAAAGAAGCGATTATTTACAAAATGAATTAATTATAGAAGCTGCCCCGGACCAGCACAAGAAGAATCCTTGAATTAAAAGAAGACACGGCTGATTAAGGCTTAGAGTTCTCCACACAGAGGAGTCTCGTGAGAGCTGATGGGAAACTTGTGATATTTAACATGTTTAATTTGGGGTTTTTCGCCCAACTTCATCAGATTTAATGAACTCGTGGATACGCGTTTAAGTTTAACGATTTTCCTCAGCGCTCTACACCCTCTGGTCCTTCGAGCACTCAATTTTGTTTCATATCATTGATCATTTTGAATTGTATTTCATTCAATTTAGAGAGAAATTCTTTGAAAAAACGACTCGAAGTTTTCTCTCAGTTTCGTGCTAGCTGGATAGCTGTTTGACTTTCCCAAACCTGACTTTTCACTTGTCCTTGATATTTTGTAGTGTGTCCACAGACCTTTTCCATCCCTCTCCTTTTCCCTCTCCTTTTCCTTCTCTATTCTTCCCTGCTCCTCTTTCCTCGTTCTTCGTTGTCTCGTAGCTGTCTGAGTGCATTTCCTAATTTTCTGTTATTTCTGTGTTTAGTGTTGTTATTGTTGTTGTTCGTCGTTATGTTTTTTGTGACCGATTGTATATATTTCCTTTCCGGTTAATTTTCCTGGCATACCTGGCCCTATTAGTGTCTGTACCATAAATGTGATATGTTATATAGTTTATATGTTTGCATTCTAAAATCATAGTAAGTATTGTTCATATTATCAGCATCATATATCAATGAGTAAATGTACAATAGTATATAGAAGAATTTAAAATGAATGTTTTATTGGTATAACAAATTGGTGCTGTTGTTGTTTTTGTTCCAGCGTTCCACGTCTTGCAAGCTTGGTTTTTTAGTGGAACACTGTTTTCCATTGTTATGATTATTTACTATTTTTGTTGCCATAGCAAAGTGCATTGTTTCTTTTTTTATGACACCATTCGTACATATACTTTACATTGTATTTGAAAAAAAAAAATGTTTTTATCAGACGAATGCGAGACAAACTGAAAAATTGTAGCACTTTGATGATGTTCCCTTTTTCTTTCCTTTTTTTAATGACGGATATAAATAAACTATTGAATTGAACTGAAAAAATAACAATATGAATTTCATTTATAGGCACACAATTTTGGCGTTTTATGTAAATCTTCCACATTTTTCCCCCAAAAAGTGAGATTCCCTCTTTTACACTGTTTTGGATAATAATTTTTCATACTTTTCCGCAAGTTTTATTTTCATATTCTAAAAAATGTGCCTAAATCGTACTTTATACATTTCTTTCATTCGACTTTTTTTTCTTCCATTATGCAGTCTCATGTCATCCCCCTTAATAGTATGGATGTAAGAATTACAGGATTGTCATAACTCCTTTTTTTTTTTACATATCCACCTGCATGCATTATTACGTTTTATACAACAACAAAAATGTACAGATCCTTGCCATCTGATTGGATGAATGCAGGTCACATGACACTGGCACTATAATTTTCACAATCGACCCAGCCGGAGACCTGTGCTTTCCAAAAGTGGCGCCAGTTCTACGTAGTCTTGCTTTTAAAGAAAGCCAAACTTTCTCCGTATTCGAGATCTAAATCTCGAATACAATCCCCTGTCATGTGTTCATGTAGGAGAGACCGGGTCTAGTTGTTACTCGGATAAGTTGTTACGTTATGATCATTTACTCAAAATCTCAACAAAAGACGGCATTATTAGCTTTATATTAAAACACATTTAATGATCTCCGAGTGTGAAAGTTCATCATGTAAGCATCCTATGAAGAAGTTAGTTTAAACAAAAATGTTTTTCATATTTCTGAGTAACATTTTCTGGGTGTTCTTAGATATTCGATATTGTTTTATTGTTTTCTGCTGTCGTTATACACAAAAAGGTAGATGGAAATTAGATTCAATATCTTCCTTTTTTTTTACACAGTCAATTTTAGCCTGTATATATACATGGTTATATACATATTTATCAATTCTATCGTTTTATAGCTATATTTCAGAGTTTTCAGTGTGTAATTCAGTGAAATCTTAACTCATTGTGAAGTATAAACAGAAATTCAGCCTGTTGGCTGCTATGTTCTACTGTATACTTTAAAAAAAATCAATAAACCACTCCAATTCAATTCATCTCCAGTTAGTGATCGGTATGTGGGTGAATGTAGTATCTTTGAGATGTCTTTGGTGGGAGTATACAATCTGATATTTGAGTGATTGAGCACACATAAAGTTACTGAAATATGTACCGAGTCAAAATGTTACACTATAACAACTTACCCGATCTGTTGAACGTTATAGAGATGCAATGAAACAGCTTACCTCTATGAATTTTCAGTTAAGTTGTGTTTGTTACTTACGGGAAGTCTGATTTACAGTGTCATGTGGTATTTTGTAGCTTAAGCTTATGGGCAGATATCAATTGATCAAACTGAATGCTCGGAGGACCAGAGAGTGTAGAGGCCTGAGGAAAACCGTTAAACTTGAACGCGTATTCATGAGTTCAAATGCAAATCTGATGAAGCTGGGCTGAAAACCCCAAACTAAACATGTTAAATATCACAAGTTTCCCATCAGCTCTCATGAAACTCCTCTGTGTGGAGAACTCTAAACCTTAATCAGCCGTGTCTTCTTTTAATTCAAGGATTCTTCTTGTGCAGGTCCGGGACAGTTGCTATGATTAATTCATTCTGAAAGTAATCGCTTCTCTGAGAGTGCAAATTAAAAGTGGACTGATCGAGATGCGTAGATTTTTATCATTAAGATCATTCTTGTCTTTATAAGAGCCCTACTATAGAACTATACAAAAGTGTTCACAGCTGGACTGCAAGGTATTGCGTGCATCATGCACACTGAAATCACAACAGCATCATTGGAAACTAACAGAAGAAGAACACAAGTGGTCATTGAAAACCAGAGTTCATCTTTCAAACAGAGAAACATTCTAAACATTAATCAGCTGTGCCTTCAATCGATTCAAGGATGCTTCTGCGTTGCCCGAATCAGTAGCAATGCTTAATTCCTTTTCAAAACTAACTGCTTCTCTGACAGTCTGAGGGTGGTTAAAAAAAAAAAAGGTTTTTTTGATTACATTTCTTTCACATTCTTGTCTTGGAAGAGCCCAACTAGAGAGTTGCAAAAAATATTTTCATACTAGACTGCTATTTTTATATACATACATGTACTAGTATTTGATAAAGCAGTCACTCTAAGCATGTGGGATACGACTTCTAACTATGCTTATTTCGAGTATAAGATATAAATCGTTAGCATGAGATATTCACATTAGAGGACTACTTGTCCTCGAAATACATCATCTTCATTGGAAAACAAAAACAGAAACAACTAGAAATGTCACTATGGTGACTGGTATGCCTCCTCCATAATGTATAATTCTCCTATACAGTAGGGCCTATAACATAGCAGCCAACAGGCTGAATTGCCGTTTATACTTCACAATCATTTAAAATTTCACTGAATTATTTAAACACACTGAAAACGCTGAAATATAGATATAAAACAACTGATAAATATGGATATAACCATCAACATACAAGTCAAAACTTTAACTACGATTTATATGTTAAAAAAAGTACCTTTGGTGCATAAAGACAGCAAAAGACATTCAAACATTGAATGGTCTTGATGAAATAAAACAATATCGAATATTTCAACATTTACTTAGAAATATGAAAAAACATTTTTCTAACAAACTCCTTCATAGGATGGTTACATGATGAACTTTCGTATTCAGAGATCATTGGATATCTTAACGCTTATAGTGGCGTCTATTGTTTAGATTTTGAGAAAATCACGCAACAACTTACCCGCGTAACAACTAGACCCGGTCTCCCCTACATTAAGACAATCATGTATTCGAGACTTAGATCTCGAATAAGGACAAAGCTTGGCTTTCGTTAAAGCATTTAATAACTAGCAAGACTGTACCTAGAACTGGCGCCACTCTTGGAAAACACAAGTCTCTGGCTGGGTCGATTGTGGCAATGATAGTGACAGTGTCATGTGACCTGCATTCATCCAATCAGATGGCAAGGATTTATACATGTGCTGTATAAAACGTAATAATGCAAGCAGGTGGATATTTAGATTTTTTTAAATGAGTTATGACAATTCTGTACTTGTTACGTCCATACTATTAAGGGGGATAAAATGAAACTGCATAATGAAAAAAGTCGAATGAAAAAAAAAATTATAAAATACGATTTAGGTAAACGCATATATAATTTGAACATAAAACTGCGAAAAAAATGAAATTATATCATCCAAACAGTGCAAAAGAGGGGATATGACCTTAGAAAAAAATATGTGAAAAGATTTACATAGTTAAATGAATTTCTCTCTGAATTGAATAAAATGCAATTCATAATGATCAATGATATGAAACGAAATGTAATGCTTGAAGGACCAGAGAGTGTAGAGTAGTGAGGGAAATCGTTAAACTTGAACGCGTATTCACGAATTCAAATGCATTTCTAATGAAGCTGGGCTGAAAACCCCAAATTAAACATGTTAAATATCACAAGTTTCCCATCAGCTCTCACGAGACTCCTCTCCTCTAGTGTGGAACACTCTAAACCTTAATCAGCCGTGTCTCCTTTTAATTCAAGGATTCTTCTCGTGCAGATCCAGGGCAGCGGCTATGATTAATTCATTTTGAAAGTAATCACTTCCTTGGGAGTGCACATCAAAAGTGGACTGATCGAGCTGATTAGATTTTCATCATTGAAATATTCTTGTCTTATAGAACAGCCCTACTATCGTTGACTATAGAGCTACTCAGTATACAAAAGTGTTCACAGCCACATTGCTATTGCGTGCATCACGCTCACAGAAAACACATCATCATTGAAAACTCACTAAAGAAGTTCATCACTCATACAAAGGACCAATATAAACTTTAATCAGCTGTGCCTTCCATCAATTCAAGGATGCTTCTGGGTTAGCCCGAATCAGTTGCGATGCTTAATTCATTTTCAAAACTAACCACTTCTCTGAGAGTGGTTAAAAAAAAAGCTTGGTTGATCACTTTTCTGTCCAGCTTGAGAGCTGCAAAATGATTTCATACTAGACTGACATCTATTTATCATTATATAAAGCAGTCACTCTGAGCATGTAGGATACGGCTTTTAACTTTGTTTATTTCGAGTATAAGATATACATCGTTTTGCATGAGACTGTTTCTCTTATTCACATTAGAGGACTATAACTTGTCTTCGAAGCACATCATCATCATTGAAAAAAAAACCCAACAACAAAAAAAAAAAAAAAAAACTAGCATCCTTAAAAGACTTCTAACAAACTAAAAATATGTGGGCATCATGCTACACATCAAAAAAATTACCAAAGTGTTATTTTTTTCTTTTAACCTGTCACGTAGACGAAATCAATAAGGTCATTCATACGCAAAAACCATTTGTATGAACCATACAAGGCTTATGACGGGGCCAGTGAGGGCTGAGCTTTTTGAACTCTTTGAATTCATCCCATATTCTTTGGCAACGTCCAATGTGATTGTGTTCATAGCATTTCCTTTTGTGTGTTCCTTCTGCCAGGGCTTTGCGCTTGCATTAGGGGAAGGAGTGGTATCATATTGCTTTATACGGATCGCAAGCTTAAATCAATATCAAATTTGCTTTTTTTTAATGGTAGCTGTATAGTCATTGTCCATAACACTCTATTTAATTGATGAAGAAGTTTTTCCTTTATATCTAGGGTACACTATAGTCTCAGAAGTTTAATGATATTTATATTGTCAGCTGTAGGCCTACATACTCTATACACTATGTATAGCAATCATAATTATTTATTTTACCGTCATTTCTTTTGAAAAATGATGTTATTGTTTGGTCGTCATATCCTTCTTGTGAACCACGGCAGTAAAATGCACCGAATCCCTGCACATCCCACTCAGTAGTGGTGGGAAATAGTACGCGTGTGACACCTCTTGAGTGAGGGACAGCTGCTGGAGGGGTAGGTGAAGTGTCATCGGGGATTGGTGCTGTCCTGCCATAGACACGGGAGGCTTCTGAATATGGAGAGCTTCGATAGCACTGCAGCTGGGAATTACTTGTTGCCTCAATGTTTGAGAATCCAGCTGAAAGAACTGTGATGTAGACCCGTTCACCTGGATATAGTCAAATCATACATAGTAGGATTTCAGTCGTTTAGATTTAAGTTGAAAAGTATCACAGCTTACAGCTTTGTTATCCCTACATTATAATTACAGTTCAAGTAGTAGGCCCTTGTACATCATGATGCCCTCTTCACATTTCCACATTGTTAAATGATATGTCAAGTAGTAGTATTCTTTAATTTCATCACCTACAAGCCTAATGATAAGATGGAAGCATAAGAGAAATAGCATCGCATTTTCAGAGAATTGGGGATAATTTGCATATCATCTGTTGTTGCAGACTAAGAAGATTTACATGCTGTAAATATTCATGCTTGACGAATACGTGAATCAATTTTATGTAGCAGATTATCCTGGGTAATGCGACTGATTTCATTAAAAAGGAAAATGAAACAGAATATTGTGAAAACTGTGTGAAAATTTAATTGTTCAGTTGATAGACATCAAAAAGCCTCATGGCTGAAAGTATCTGCCTTGTCTCTTAGATATGCAGGTAAGCCTACTTGTGTAAATTTCCTCACTATGTCTTGTTGCATGCCAAACTTTTCTCATTTCACACATTATTTAAGTTGTCCTAGAAGAAAAAAAGGACTAAAATAAGACAAACTGAATGTTGGGAGCAAGGTCAAAATCGTGTTTTCACTTAAAACAGTTACTGTTGCAATTACATAATACAATGGGGTGACAAGACCTCGTATGTCAAAGATCATGAATTTTCAGAAACACAAACAAAGGTCTTTTTTTTGCAGAATTTCCGTAAAATAACGTCAATATTGACGTCAAACGTAGTGTATAATATTTGTCTTGGATGACATTGATAACACTGTTTTAAAACTCAAAAGATGAGTTAGGAAGATTTTTTTCTCAGAATATGCTAATTGAGCAAGGATCCCCGAGGTCTTGTCACCTAAAGGGCAATGTGCGTATCAGCTGTGATGAGTAGACATCATCATCTAACAAATTGACGTCTAGCAGGTTGCATAAGGTTAATATTATTATAAAGAAAAAAATGCTCTTGGTCAGTTATTCAGCAATAGAATAAAATCTTTCTTTCTTTAAAGTCAAAATCACTACACCATTGCATCTGTGTGGAGGATACAAGATTTTTCATTTCATTTTCATTTTATTTCAACACGGTAATAAAAAGAAAACTTGCTCAGCTATCGGCTGTCATTCTGCAAGTCCGTGCATGTATACAATATAACAGAACGAAGACATAGATTCAGTAACAGCGTATAACAATGATTGAAACTAAGAACAAAACTAGAAATGTCGCTATGGTGACTGGTATGCCTCCGCCATAATGCATGATTCTCCTAATAGGTCTAGATAGTACATGTGGACGATATGTGATTACATTTTCACAATATTGGCAAAATATTAAAATGACAAGTTTGTCACAAATGTGTTGAATGTTCACCTTCCTTGACCTAGGTTTAATTGGATGAATAGGAGAGCATGTATTTGGGGATTTAAGGACATCAACTTGACTTTGACCCATACGTTTATGCATTGAGTAATTTTCAAGGTATGGAGAAAAAGTGCAATTTCTGCATTGAATAGTAAATTGCTACCATTTTCATCTGGCCTGTGACCCTAAAATTCATAAGATAATCACTGTCAGTCAGAACATTCACAAATATGTAGTAAGTTTAAAGATAACTTGAGCCACTTCCGAGATATGGAGGAAAAAGTTAGTTCAGCACTTTCACTTGATCTTTGACCTTTTTGACCTTTGAGGCAAAAAAAAAAAGAAAGAAAAAACTTTCCAGGAAATCTCTATTAGGTTATACATGCATACACTAAGTGTTAAAAAAAACAACAATCCTGCTGGCATTGCATAAACATGAGGGAAATAGTAAAATTTTGAAGCGTTGCCCTTGACCTTTGACCCCTGACCTTTGATCCCATGAACCCTAAATTGTCTAGATAATCACTGTCAGTCAGTACACGTATATATACTATGTTCCATGAAGATACCATGAACAATTTCCAAGGTAAGGAGAAAAAAGTGAAGTTTTGATATTTTTACTTGACCTTTTGACCTTTGACCTTTGATTTCATGACCCCAAACTTTCACCAGAGAATTTTGATTGGGTAGTACATGTATACACTAAGTTTCAAGAAAATATCTTCAGGCATTGCATAGATATGGTGGAAATAGTGAAATTTTATGTATTTGACCTTGACCTTTTGTCCTTCGACCTTGAGCATGTGTCCCAAAAGTTAAAAGGCACAACTTCACCCCTTAATACACATACACGCCAAGTTTCATTAGGATACCTCAAAAGGTTTCTTAGTTACGCTGTCCACAAAATTCATTACGGAAGGACGGACGGACGGACAACCCGAAAACATAATGCCTCCGGCACCACTTCGTGGCGGAGGCATAAAAAAAGAAAAGAAAAATTCACAAAGAAAGAAAAAAAGGATATCTACATATAACAGCAGATGAAAAAATACAGACATTGACAAGAGATTTACATAAAACAAATGTCAATAATACTCATCGCTTAACATAAAAGGAAACTTTATAATATTTTGATATTATCTTTTATGATATATATATTGGAGTGAATATCAAACTACAACTGTTGCTGTTTCAAATAAAACAAGAAATTATAGGTTTTCCCGGCCAATTTCGCACTTTTGTTAGTCCATTTGATAATGGGAAACCTATATTAAAACTCATAATCTTGATATTATCTGGGAAATCATTCCACACTTTACATCCCCCGTATTGTAAACTTCTACATTTAAAATTAGTTGAAAATCTACATAACTCAAATTTTAATATATTGCATCTGAAAAATAATGTGTATATCTAAATGAAAACAACTCACAGAGACTTTGGGGATAAACCCCATGAGCAATTTTATGTATGGCATGTTACATTCTGTGTCTCTGTCTTATTTCAATACTAAAAATACTTAATCGATCACGCATTAATTGTGTTGGATACCTCCAATTAACTTTCAGAACGGCAATTTATAGATTAACATTTTACTGCAATTTGACCACACTATATCGCACAGTAATCAAATATTCCTTGTATAATACTCATAATATATCAATGGTGTCTGTTGTGTTATATAAGGTCGTATCCGTTTCAATAAATATATTCTACTTATTATTTCCTTTAATATTTTCCAATATGCTGATCCCAATTTGGATATTCATCAATGATAACGCCAAGAGATGTAATATGTGTTACTCGTTTAATTCATATGATTCAATATACACATTAGAATACTTTACACTTTTTAGTCGTTTTTGGTACCAAGCAATAAACACTACAAGTTTATTCTCTTTTGTTTGTTTGATAGATACTTTATCAAAGTATCTATCTAAGTAGTTATTTTCTGCAAATCAATATACATAAGTTACATAATCACGAACATGTAGGGAATATACAAAGTAAATTCAACACAGAGTCGTTCGACTTGCATAAACAATGATATACTTAGGTTACATAATCATGAACATGTAGGAATTATACAAAGTAAATTTAACACAGAGTCGTTTGACTTCCATAAACAACGATATGAAAGGAAATTAATGATATAATATACAGTATGCATGTCTATGCAGGAGGGATTGCAATAACAATTGTAGTTAAGAAGCGATTATGCAGAGGGTCGCCATTATGAGCATTGCTTGAAAAGATGGCCGGCCCGAGGAAAAGATAGGGACGTACTAGATTCGTAATAATACAAATTCTGCTGCGAAGATAGCAGGGGAAAATAAACTCTGATGTGTGATGGTGGTGAATGTGCGTGCAGGTGCTTGAAGGGGCACAAGGGCAGATATGCTGGAATTTAGAATAATAGAATTGGTTTGCTGGAAGAGGGGACGATATGCGATGTTGCTATCGGGAGACCAACATTACTGGTAGTCATATAAATTAATTGTTTTTAGTTCGTATTTGAAGTATACTGTAATAAAATGTGCTTCTTTAAGTTTGCTTTGAATGAAAACAAGGAGGCACACTGTTTCAACTCCTCAGGAAGAGTGTTCCATGTATCCGGACCGTGATGTCTGTGGACTTTTGAGCAGGTAAAAGCTTTGGATTACTTAAATGGAAATCATGGGAACGACGGGTAGGGTATGAATGAAAATGATCATTGGTTACGAGGGCATTATGAAAATGGTAATAAATTTCGAGTGTGTTTACACATAAATATGGCAGTTAGGTATAAATGTATATCATGGGCCTTAAAAGTTTTTAGGCAATAAAATATGGGATCAGTGTGAGCCAAGAAATGTGAATGTGTGTATATACAAAAAGCCTTTTTCTGGAGAAGAAAAATTGTGTTCAACTTAGTTTTGCTACAGTTGCCCCATACAATATTTCAGTACATTACATATGGTAAAAAATAAAGTGTTATACAACATTATCAAAGTTTGATCATTAATTGAATATCCTATTCTTCTTAAAGCACCAGTTGCTTTAGATATCGCTGTTGTAATATTCTGGACATGAGAATTCCAAGTTAGATTGCTATCTAGGTCACTCCTAAGAACTTGGTTGAATGTCTCTCAGCAATGTTTGTATCATCAATAAAAATACTTTGAGGAAGGGTTGGTTAGGATTGAAGCGTATGAAAGTGTATAAAACATGTCTTATCAATATTCACTGAAAGCTTGTTACTTCTAAACCATTTCGAAATGTTGGTTAATTCCGTATTTAGTATATCAACCATTGTTACAATGTCCTTGTGGGAATAAAAAAAGATCATTGGTGTCGTCTGCAAATAAGATGAAGTTTAAACGAGGAGAGGAATTTATAATATCATTGATGTAAATCAAAAAAAGTAGGGGCCCGATGATAGATCCCTGAGGGATACCACATGACACGTTAGAATATGTTGAGTGACTGGATTTAAATGCAACATATTGTTTTCGATGACTTGAATAACTTCTGAACCACGACAGAGTAATCCCTCTCACGCCATAATTATGTAATTTTTCAAGTAAAATATCTTGATCAATAGTGTCAAATGCTTTACTAAGATCCATAAAAACTCCAATTATGTGCTCCTTTTTAGTAAACGCATTAATGATATCATCAACTGATTTAATTATAGCATAATCGGTAGGAAATAATTTCATAAAACCAAAATGATTCGCATTTAATACTTCATTTTCAATCATGAACGAGTAGAGACGCTTGTAAGCTACTTTTTCTCGAATTTTCGAATTTGCAGATAACAATGAGATGGGTCCGTAATTTTTCACCATTGAAGGATCTTCTCTTTTATAGATGGGGATAACTTTGACAATTTTGAAGGAGCCTGGATACCTACCGTTAAGTAGGGATAGATTGAATATATGGGCGAGAGGGGCTGCTTTTTTTTTTCCAACAAATTCACACTTAAGTTATCACGTCCACAAGATTTACTACATTTCAGATATCGAACATTAGTAATAATTTCCGATTCATTAATTGGAGTAAGAAACAAAGAATTCTGATTACTTTCAGATAAGTAATCTTTATAATTTTTTATGTCATTTATGGGAATAGATGCAGCTAAAGAAGGACCAACATTAACAAAGAAATTGTTAAAAATATTTGCAATATGATCAGAATTGGTAATGACATTATCATTATGAGTAATGCTGTCAGGACATTCCATAGGTTTCTTTTTTAGTATTTCATTAACAGTCCGCCAAAGAGCAATTTTATCATCCTTATTAAATTCGAGTCTATTTGAAATATAAGATTTACGTAAAACTCGAATCAAGGTAGTTAGTTTATGTCCATATGTTTTATACCTTTTCACGTTTTCAGTAGGTTTGTATAGACCTTGAGTAATCCAAGGTTGCCGAGCTTTTTTTCCTTCCATTTGTTTGGGAGCTAAAGGAATATGTTTATCATAATAATCTAATAGTTTTTGTGAAAAATTTTCATAAGAAGAATTAACATCCTGGAGTTCAAAGACGTCATTCCATTGTTCCTCAAATAGCTCTTGATTCAATGAATCAATATTTTGTGGCGTTTCATTTCTATGCATTTTCAAATATTGTTTGGGTTGGCGGTGTATTGGGGTTGTTACAAATTTATCATTAATCATAAAACTCGGTAGGTGATCGGATATATCTGAATAAAGAATGCCGTTTGTGCAGGTTTCAGTTATAACGTTAGACAATATGTTATCTATCAATGTTTTGCTGTGGGTGGTGGTGTTTATTCTGGTGGGTTTATTGATGTGGGGATGCAGTGAGTTGGAAAGCAATATGTCATGGAAATGGATGGGTTGTAATAAATCTATATTGTAATCTCCCATCAAAAACAAATGGATTTTCTCTCTCCAAGAATTTCGTTAACACAATGATCAAAGTTATCAAAATAAAATTGAATGTCATTTGTAGAGGACGTTAAATGGTACCAATTATAATATTTTTTTCATTTTCATTTAAGATTGCAATAAATAAACTTTCTGCTCCCTGAATACGCAAATCAGTTCGAATTTTGAATCTAATTTGATTATTAACTTACATGGTAACCCCACCTCCTATGCCATGCTTTCTGTCATTACGAATAAAATTGTAATTTTCAATGCCAAATAGGTCAGGGGAATTGGTGTGCAACCATGTTTCGGTAACTCCTATAACGCAAAATGGAAAATCATTGAGGGAACTTAAAAATAATTAAAACATTTCAAAATTTTTATATAAACTTCTTGAATTGAGATGGATTAAACTGAAATCAGCACAAATCTGATTTGCCTTATTGAAAGAAAATTGACTGTTAAATTCATTGATAGTGAAGTACTGGCTTGTGTGGTTGACTAGCTGTTGATCATCTATTCCAAAATCAGAATCCATTTACACTGAGTGACATTACGTGATAGCAGCTACTGTATCATGGTGCAACGGGAAGTGCAGTGCATATCGTATACATGGGGTACACACGATAATAATAATAATAATACATACAATTTCTATAGCGCCGTTATCCACTTTGATTAAATGCTCAAGGCGCTTTACAATTGTACATCAAAGCAAACAGATTGAAAATACAAGTACATCACAGTAATAGAAGAAGGATGAAGAAGCAGAAAAAAAGACATGAAAGTCTGTCTTCAAAAGACACTGGTCTTCAAAATGCACTGCTAAACAGATAGGATTTTAAATTACTCCTGAAAGATGTTATAGAGCTCGAGTCTTTCAGCTCACGAGGAAGTGAATTCCACGATGAGGTGCGGTGCGTGATGTGCTGTAACAAACTATAAAGGAGTAATTGAAACGAAATATATACGACATAATTACCTTACTAATCATTAAAAAACAGGGGAACTTAGCTATAAATCAGCCTATAAATGCACATTTAACCATTATTGACCTTTGATATTGAGTCCTCAATGTACTATACAAGCTCTACCAAAAACTCATGCACTGGATTGAATATCATAAGAATAGAACATAATAAAATCTGGTTTATCTGTAACATAATTAAATGAAGAGGTATTTAGCATTCCGCGACAACAACTAGAAATTAGCTTCTCTCGGAGCTCTTTGAGAAGGGGTGTGGAACGCCAAAATGCGGTTATTTCAATTCATCCTGAATAAAAATTGCTTTCGCAACTACACTGCATGCATACCAACCACCGACATTTTGGTCTCAGCCTTCGACGTAGTGCAGGTGCCTAGTCAAAGTCCTACATACAAAGCGTCATGCATTTTTTTTTAAACCGTAGGATTGTGACATAATTACTAGACGCGATCTCTGATTCTACATGTGGTAGTTTGTAAAATGGATCACCGATTGTCTATTGACCTGTGAAGAGGGCTACACTCAAGGTTAGTGACACACTGGAGCACACTGCAGGGCCAACACAGCCAACCACCGGACCCCCCCCCCCCCAACAATGGTATCATATTTTCTATTATTATATTTTCATATTTTTATATTATGAAAGGAGCGGAAGGGGGTCTGGCAGCCGACCACGCCGACCCCACAATGCACTCCAATGTGCATCATAACTTGACAATACATTTCACCAATAGAGGAAAAAGAAAAAAATGGTAACAATGTTTAAGCCAATGATTAACTGCTTCCAAGTCCTTGTTGAGAGTATCAACCACAGATTCAGCATTCTTATGTGCAGTGTATGTACAGGTGTCGTCACCATACAGAGACACCTTACATTCATTAAGACATTCCGCTAGGTCGTTGACGTATATAAGAAACAACAGAGGACCTAAGGTGCTCCCTTGTGGAACGCCAAACTCAATAACTCTCTTGGGGGATTTTACACCATTCACAACAGTATACTGAACGCGACTGAACAAAATTAATAGTGCTCTATACCCATTTCAGTGCATTACCGGTGACACCCAGTCTTTTCAGTTTGGATAACAATACCTCGTGGTCAACAGTGTCGAAAGCCTTTTTCAGGTCCAACGTTACTACCCCAATTAGATTACCTCAATCGAGCTTTTCTAGCCATTCCTCTGTTACTTTTAACAATGCAGTGGTAGTCGAATTGTTAGGGCGAAAACCAGATTGTTGATCGCAGAGAAGATGATGATTGATCAAATTAGTCAGGATACAAGATCTTCTATACTTTTTTTTCATATGAAAAAAATAGTTAACATTCATTATTTCATGTCAAGGGACCCTCATCAAATAACCATGCACTTTATACTCATTTCACGGTTTAATGCATGCCAAACTTTACCACAGGGATTTCTTTAGTCTCCGAGACGCCTCCAAGACGGATCCGAGACTAGTTGTAGATTCGAAAAAGTCTCTGTAAAAAAAAAAATCGAACTTGTTCGATTTTCCCTTGACTCCAGAGAGACTCGTCTAGATTCCCGGAAACGTCGCAGAAACGTCGTAGAGACGTCTCCGCAACTACAGAGTCCTGAGTCTCCAGCCCAATAAGTTACTTACCAAAGCAACATGACGCGCCCTTACCACCAGTGATCAACCTCAGCCAGTACCAACTAACTGACTCAGAGCACAACGTCCTCTCACTAGGCCTCAACTTTGATGTTTCTGCCAAGAAAGTTCATTTTCCAATATCATGCACTGGACAGAACGAAACCTTCACTTTCTCACCAAAACCGCAGCTGACATCCGACTTAAAGTTGTCAACGCTCTGTCCGATGCTATTTCGCCCAAATCTAACATCAAAGAAGAAATCAAAAGATCTTCGTAACAACCAAGCCGACAATTCTAAAGGGCAACTCCACCGTGGTCATGGACAGACAAGTCTACCGCATCAAGATTCATCGGTCAACGCAAGATACACCTACATAGGTTCCCCAAGTTTAAGCACAACATAATCTGGCCACCATTTCGAACCTCTTGTAGAACTCTCCAAGCACCACATCACTATCTCACAATCGGCACCATCTCCAACACCAAAATCCAACCCTCCAACATAGTCAGTTTCAACAAAGTTTCCCCTCTTCACCAGCATTTTGTTATGGAAGCATACGACATCATCAAACAGCACATCTTCTGACCCGAACCTACAATCTAGAACCAAACTAACTCCTAATTAAATCCACGACCTAATCCTCATCACGTGCCTCAACTCCCTTCACTTAAATTAGCGGCCCAACTAAAAGATATCTACTTAAGCAAGTCCAAGAAACAACCATGGTCTCACCGTTCTCTCCTATAAATCCTCGCAACCATTTTCATAATTATGAAGTTCCTCCGACCTCCACAGCAGATCTGAGCTTCTAATATTCTCGACGACCGTAACAGAGAAAGCCTCTAATATATCTTAAGTACTTGACGTTTCGGGCGGATTGACTATCCTTCGTCAGCTCACCTGTGCCTTTCGACAGTCACTATATGCCTCCCGACACACTCCCTATGCAATGCCGCTTCACTCCTTCATTCTCCTCTTTGTAGGGTCTTCTTTTGCCAAACGCAGTCCTCTCAAGAACTACATCCCTGTGGCTTTATGATACTTTTTTGACTCGGCTGAACTGCTGATTCTTTATATAAGATTAATTATGTTAATTCACCTATGCATTAGGATGGGGCGGGAGAACGAGGAGGAGGAGGACTTTGCGCGTATACTGTACTATTTTCAACGTCTGGTGATAGCCAGCCGCTCGTACGATATAAGACGATCATACTCATTTCCCATTGGGGCTTACGAGGTTTCTTTTCGAACTCATACCCCATTTAGGCCTACACGGGGCATTTCGAACCCTCTGAGCTCTGCATGAACAGACAATCGGAAATTGGAGCGCTCTTAAGTTATGCTCCTTTTGAGGCAAAGCTCAGGAGCGCTCCTGAAGGGTTCTAATCTCTGTATATATAGCACTCTGGAAGTGAAATGCCGTGGAAAGTAGTGCATACAGTTTGTATGTCAGAAGTTCCTGTGCACTCGATTATCTGTATGCCCAGCTGTAAGTCAAAGGGTGTATTTATGCTTAATTTGCGAAGGCAGAATCAGCATTTTAAGCATAATTTAACATTTAGGTGTCCATAGGTTAATGATGAAAACAGCAAGATATTTCAACAGTGTGCAAAGACTATCCACCCTTCCACATGATATGATGATCATTCCCTTGGGAATCGACACTCAATGTTTAGTAAATTTACCATCTCGAGTCTTATGTCACAGTTAACTTGACACTAAATCTTGTAATCAGGCACTTTCTTGCTTTCGTAGAAGTGTCATAGTCCAATAAGCAACAAAGACTTGAATCATAGAAACTTAATTGTACTTGAAAACACTTTGCAAGGTCTCGGTAACAATTCAACATGAGTAAGTAGTCGTGGAAGGTTTTCACAAGTGCCAGTTTCTGTAGTCTTAGTGGGTGTTCTTTCGCCAAACAACAATTCTTTCAAAGACAACGCAAACATATCTTTCTCACATACATCTCCATGCAAACTTTCAAACGACACATTTCCAAAGCAGGGCCGGCGGAGCGTTTTCAAAAGTGTGGGGGCCACTTCCGGGTTTCATGAGCTAACAAGCAAAAAAAACAAACAACAACAACAAAAAAAAAAAAAAGGTCCTCACCTCATCTCTCCCCTTCCATTTCCGGGTTTCTTCAGCTGACAAGCAAAAAAGAAAAAGGTTTTCAGTGGAAAAACATGACCTTACCGGTTCTCCATCTATTTCTATTTAATGCCACTTATGTACTTCCGGGTTTTTAAAAAAAAAAAAAATGTGTGGGGGCCAAAAGTGATGACACCTTATATATTCCTTTGTATGGTGCACAAATAGTGTGGGGGCCCGAGCCCCCATGGCCCCCACGGTTCCGCCGGCCATGCAAGGTTCCATGCTTAGGACGGGAAAGCGGAAGGGCGACTATAAAATCTGTGTAATCGCCAATATACGCGCCATGATCAATGGGTTGATGCTCGTTATTCCGAAGGTTCATTTTTCCGAAAAAGAAAAATTTAGTATAGTTATACTTAGGGCTCATTAACCCGAAAATGAAAAGTTAAAAAAAAAGTTTGTATGTCCATGTCGTATCATTTCTTGCAATTATCCGAGCGCTTGTTGTACCAAACGCTCTTCATCCCAGCAGTTCGTTATTCGGCAGCTTGTTATTCCGAGAATGAAATAAATGTTATTTCATTGAAAGAAAAAGAGGATTCAATCATCGAAACAATAAGTTTGTTGTGTTGAACATAAGGTTTACCGAATCGAAGAGATATTATAGAAGAGTTTTAAGATTGCTATTAGATGAACTTGCTGTTTTATTCTTTTTAAATCATATATTGAATGAATACACCTACTATGGTTTATTTTAACTTTAATATTACACCAATTTGTTTCATGTTTGGAATAGTAACGTCTTTTTCATTTTCGGATCAAAACTTTTATGTCACTTTAGAATGATTGAACACCATTTCATTTTCGACGTCCAGATCCGCAATGTAATCTCTTAGACATATTTGAAAGTTGAAAATATATAATGAACAAGCAGAATAAATGTCGATAGATTATGCACTAACTGGTGATTATGATTGTGATCTGCTCAAAACACCCCCATCTACAGCCAGACTTAATTCGCATATTTGAAGATTTTGATTTAAAATTTGTTTCAAAACCAACCCTAGTTACGCCGTCTGCATCGACATTGATTGATGTCCTATTTTCTTCCAACCAAGACAAGATACCAGCTGACGTTGTTGTTCGTTTGGTCTTAGCGATCACTACGTGATTATAACTGCATGGGATAAATCCCCACCACCTCCGGTAAATCATAAAAAAAAATTACAAGTCTTAAAAGTTTTATGACCTACAAACCGAGCATAACTTGCATGTTCCCTCACCATGTCTTTTGTTAGTCACATTGATATCACAGAAACATGCAAGTTATACTGAGTCGAGGGGAAAGTGCATTCCAATGTCTTTTTGTTAAAACATATAAGTACTTTAGCGATGATTGACAGATGAGGTCACAACCAGAATCTTGGTTTGGAAGGTGTTTTTTTTTGTGGGCATATCCAAGTAATATGAAGAAAGATAGAAGAAAAATTATTTGAAATAATTATATGGAATGTTTCTAGATATTCGTTTCACCGCATAAGTGATGTTGGGGGTATCATGATCAACACAAATCAGCAAGCATTTGTATGTCATAAAACCTTTAACCTAAAAAAATGATCGACATTAATGGATTACGAAAAATCTCAGCAATGTATCGTGGGATGATGTTTCTCAAAGCGATGTTTATAATGCATATCCAAATATTGAAATAAATCAATAGTGTAGGCCTATACTTCATAAATATGCTCTCTTCGAACAAAGAGACACCGTGGTTGAATTCATCCAAATTACACAAAATGAGTGAAAGAGATAACATGTGAAGCTCAGTGGGAACAATGTAATGTTTATAAAAACAACAAAAACAAGTTTTGGGAATGGCTTCAAACGGTATTTATACGTTAGTGAAAGTATTGTTGAAAATCCCGGTGATTCTGCCGCAAATATGCATGGACAACACTTCAATATGATAAATCTCCAAGTAAGAAAAAATCAACCTCTCACATCAAACTTGTATATCAGGTATAATGGTGTGCTACTATTTTTGTCAAAAGTGCTCTAGAAACTATTATTTAAACAAGTCTACACATATCTAAGGGATAATGACCTTTTAAAATGTAACTGTTAGATAAAATACCAACAGCGTTTTCGTCGTAAGCATTCTACATCCACTGTATTGACAAAATGTTGGGGAAGATTTTCTGGTCTCCGTAGACAATGCCAGTTGCAAATGGGGAAGTTTTTGCGGCGGTGATCTTACACTTGGAAAAAGCTTTTCATTTAACACCGAGAGACAAACTTATTGCAAAGGTGAAATACCTGAGTTTTGATGGTTATGTGGCAACTTAGAGGTTAAGACAGTAAAGGGCCTATTTCAAAATGCGGAAGCAAGTCACAACAGTAAATGGAACCAGTATAGAAAGTGGTGTACAGCAGGGGAGTATTCATGGGCCATTTCCCAGAGGCTATTAAACAATACATCTTTTTGCATGTAGACCGCACGTGCTTATATTTTTCTGCTAAGTATCCAAACATTTCAAAAAAAGATGAATGCGGAATTTGCTTTACATATGAGAGATAGGTTTTCACATGATTATTTAGATTTTAATGTAAAAAAATACATAATTCGATAGCTGGAACAAAGGCAAAGTTGCTCCAATTTGATTCTGTTAAGATACACATCAATGACACCAAATTACGGAGAGCAACAGAATACAAATGTTCGAGTTATTGATGACTTGAACTCTTTAAAAAAATTCCTGCAAGTAAATTTCATGAGCTGATGGTAAGCTTTTCTTGCCACTCATTTGTAACAACGTATTGAATCATGTTTTTGTTTTGACTGCCCGTATTTTGTTCACCCTCATAATCTAAACTTTTGTCGTCATCGAAATGCTTTCTTTGCCATACACACTACTTTTTTTTATAAGAATATTCAATTTTGCTCATCTGTATATTACCTATGATGCTTTTAATCAGTTGGGTTTTATATATATACATATATTGGTACTCGTTATATCCTTTAATCAAGATTAATTTTTCTTGATTCCTATCATCGGTCTTGCTGGAAAGCAGCTTTAAAGCTCATAGCAGGCTTTTTACGGCGTTGAAATAAATAAAGATCAAATCAACATCAAACTTTCAAATTAACGACTTGTAACTCGTGACGGAAGGACGGATTAATGATCAAATTGATTAATCTAATGGAGATCAAAACATCAAAGACACCATCCTTATCATTACGTCTTCAAGATAAGAAATCACTGTAATAATACAGTGTATTCCACATTGTTGCATTTATAGCACAATTTAAACTTTTCATATTTTACAAACCTTGGAGATATACAGGACATAACGTCATGAGAACAGCAAGATATTCCAGCAGTCTGCAAAGAACAAAATCGCATCCGCCTCTCCTCATCACCGACATGATGATCACGCCCTGTTGAAATCTACTCTCAATGTTTGGTAATTTACTGACTCGACTCTGATGTCAGTTAAGTTGCAAATGGTGTTGCTGAACACTAAATCTCGTTATCAGACACTTCCTTGTTTTCGTGTTAATGCCATTTGCCAATAATCAACAAAGACTATAGAAGCTTGTACTTCAGGAAAAAAAAATGTGCTAGGTTCACAACAACACAATGTCTAAGTGCTTGTGGTTTTTGAATTGGAAAGTTTTCACAAGTAACGGTTTCCATGCTCCTTGTGGGTCTTCTTTCGCCAAATAAATGTCATTCATTTCAGAGACAACAGACACATACAAAGTTGACGCAAACATATCTCCATGCAAACTTTTAAACGATACATTTCCGAGGCTCCCTGTTTGTAATCTGTTTTTGATGGGGTCTTCTATTACATATTCAGATTGAAGAATCTACAATGTCATTTCATTTTCTATATGAATGAACACATTTGATTTCACTTTTGGATTAACAAACCTTGTATTGTTTCGATTTAACATAAACTTTCGAATAAACAAGTGTAACAGATCACATTGGTCCTCAACGCGCACTGTATAGTGATAGCAATGGAAATTTAAAACAACCTCATATAAAGATTTCTTATAATCTCGTTGGTTTTTTTTTTTAGATAACCTTTAAATACACGCGGAAGCTTTACACCAAAATACGTGCGCATTCAGAATTTACAGAAGTTGCCTTGCACTGTCAGACTTGCACACTCATAAATTTTCAATGATAAAGCGACTTTGGTTTAAGCGTATACACAACCGACATCTATTGCATCTGCACACACATACAAAATAGTAGGTTATCACATATTATATTCCACATACTAAGAATGTTGCAATAGGATTGGTCCAGAGCTGATCGCGTGATGAAGGGTAGTTTTGCCCATCACATCACCTGAGAAGAAAAGTTCGTTACATTCTATGTTGATAGTCCCTTTTGTTTCGCTGATCTACACACAGTCCACACAGTCCGAACGCAAGATGAGTACACGCGAAATAAAAGTGCGTTGCACTGTGGACTATCATGTGACCTAGGTCACTTGATAGTACACAGTGCAACACACTTTCACTTCGGTGCCGCAAATTCATTGTTTTGTCATCTACGCGCACACGTAGCCTAAGCCCTAAGGATACCTAAAGACAGCTAAAACGGTTTCAGATGTGGAATAAAATGGGAATTTTTAGGACCCTAGATGTGGAATATAAAGCAAATTATCAACTTATAGTTTCAGGCAGTGAGACAAACTATCACTTCCTCGGCGATCTGAATGTGTACGCTATCTTTCCTCAGCTGCGCTTCGGAAAGATAGCTACATCAAGATCGCCTCGGAAGTGATAGTTTATCCCATCACCTTCACCAACGTTGATTATTTGCTTACCAGCCTCATCCCTAGAATATTTTATTTTTTATTCTTTATGTCATGTAGCAGTGTAAATGTTTCAGTAACGGAAGAGTAATTAATCTATAAGATGAGCCCCATGCAAATCTTCAGCTCTGCACATGATAGTCTCCTGTATTGTGCTCTTCCTCGTCGAACTCATTTGTATACTTTGCATTATATTCCACATACTAAGAATGCTGCAATAGGATTGGTCCAGAGCTGATCACGTGATGAAGCGTGGTTTTGCCCATCACATCACCTGAGAAGAAAAGTTCGTTACACTCTATGTTGATAGTCCCTTTTGTTTCGCTGATCTCCACAAAGTCCAAACAGTCCAAACGCAAGATGAGTACGCGCGAATAAAAGTGCCTTGCACTGTGGACTATCATGTGACCTAGGTCACTTGATAGTACACAGTGCAACGCACTTTCACTTCGGTCCCGCGCGGTGCGCGCAGCAAATCCATGGTTTTATCATCTACGCGCACACGTAGCCAAAGCCCTAAGGATACCTAAAGACAGTTAAAATGGTTTCAGATGTGGAATAAAATGGGAATTTTTAGGACCCTAGATGTGAAATATAAAGCAAATAATCAACTTTTAGTTTTAGGCAATGAGACAAACTATCACTTCCTCGGCGATCTGAATGTGTACGCTATCTTTCCTCAGCTGCGCTTCGGAAAGATAGCTACATCCAGATCGCCTCGGAAGTGATAGTTTGTCAAATCACCTTCACCAACGTTGATTATTTGCTTAATATCACGTATTTCCTATTTGTGATGCAATGAATTGACCATCCTCCACCGATTTGTGTCCTCTATACATTGTAAGAAATGAGAAGTATACATTGAAACACTTTATATCCCTTAGTTCCACTTGCTGACAGACCTCCACCAAGCAGCTATGATTATATATAATACCGCCACTTCGTATGCAGTAGTTTTAACACAAACATAGAGGTAGAGGGACATCTGCACAATACATTTATTGAAAATCTGATCATCCATTTTTTTTATTATTGAGAGATTAAGCCTATTTTATGTTCTTTATGACTCTATGACCTTTGACCTTTGAACTCATAACGCCCAAATTCAATTGTGTACTGAGTATGTCTTACTTCATTATGAACACAGTCTGTCAGTTTGGTGAAAATCCTATCACCCTTTCATTATTTATTGTGAGATTAAGCTTCGGATCTATGTCCCATGAATTTTGAGCCTTGATCTCAAGATCAAAAATGAAATAGTTTTTTTCTTAAGTTATACTGATCAGACAAATTTGTATAGCGCAGCTACTATGTAAATATACTCTACTGCGCTGTGAGGTAACAGAGCTCCTGACAAGTTACTGATTAGACACAAAAAATAAATAACAAATTAATCAAAGGCTTCTGAAAAAAGGTAAGTCTTCAGTAAAGATTTGAAGACAGCAAGTGATGACGCCTTCCTCAAAGCACAATCCCCCAAAGCTACTTTCGTTTTTAAGTGAGATTGCTTTAGAAGCAACTTATCCTGTTGGTGTACTTCGTAAATTATGAAAATATGAATGTGATTTCATTAATATCAATTCTGATAAATAACCAGGTGCTTGACCATGCAGTACTTTATAAGCAAGTAACAAAATTTTAAATATAATTCTCTGCCTTACTGGCAACCAATGTAACTTCATCAAAACAGGTGTAATATGTGAAAAATTTGACAAACTGGACACAAGTCTCGTACATGCATTCTCCACACGCTGAAGCTTGGTTATCTGTGAATCTGGTAAACCAAACAATAGCCCATTACAATAATCAAGCTTACTGCTAATGAATGCGTGAACGAGAGTTTCAGCGTCTTCCTGGCTCAAATATCTACGAATGTGACGCAAGTTATGCAACATATAAAAAGCAGACTTGCATGTGGTTGATATATGCTTCTCTATGTTTAAACGAGAATCAAGCCATACACCCAGGTTTTTCACAGAGCTCGATGGTTTAGCTTCCAAATCTCCAACTGATATCTTATTAATATCGAGCTTTGCTACTTGTCTTGGTGTCCCAACAACAAGAAACTCAGTCTTCCCATCATTAAGCATTAACTATATGTTTGGACATCCAAGAACGGACATAACGTATACAGGATTCTAAGTTTGAAATACTATCAATGTGTTGTTCACCATCAGGACTGAAGAAAATGTACAACTGTGTATCGTCAGCATAACAATGACAGGAAACATTTGGGAAACAGCGTTGAATACCCTTGATCAGATTACTTGTATAAAGTGTAAAAAGAAGGGGCCCAAGGCGTGACCCCTGAGGCACCCCGTATGGAACATCAACATTCTCTGACATTACATCCTCTATCATAATAATCTTTTGCTGTCTGTTAGAAAGATAAGGCTCAATCCATTCAAGGACAGACTCACTCATGCCAAAAGATGAATGTAATATATTCAAAAATATCCCATGATCGATAGTGTCAAATGCAGCACTTAGATCGAGCAATACCAAACATGTTACCTTTTTATTATCCATTGCCAATAAAATATCATTCTTGATCTTAACCAAGGACGTTTCTGTGCTATGAAACTGCCTGTATGCGGACTGCATACATGGAAGCAATTCATTACCCTGTAGGTGTTCTAAAATCTGCTGAGTAGCAGCTCCTTCAACCAGTTTTGATACATATTGTAGATTGCTAACTGGTCTTAGGTTGTAATAACTCAATTCCACACCACGTTTTTTGAGAAGTGGCCTAACTAGTGCCATTTTCCACTCAGATGGAAAGAGACCACTGGAGAAAGACATATTGATGATTTTAGTAAAGACCGGGAGGAGTGACTCTGTGCAATGCAAAACAAGGTTTGTTGGCATGGAATCCAAAGAGCAGGACTTTTTCTCAACATCTCTTACAGATAACATTTTGAAATTATTTAAGTTTGCATTGTGTGAAGTCTGAAAATCTATATCATCAAAAAGACAAATCCCATCATCTACAGAGGACTCAATCTGAGAATGATTTTTTACTATCTTATCACAGAAGAATTTTGAACTATTTTCTTTGTCGCATTTGAGAGTAATATGTACTATGTACGACAGGCACTATTCATAACAAATAGAGCTCTATTACGGGCAGCTTTGAAATTCTAATAATCGAGAGGAGATTTCGTTCTCAACCATTTCTTCTCAGCTTTCCTTCCTTTTCTTTTTTGTGTTCTTACATCATCTGTGAACCATGGTACCTGTGGATGAGATGACACAGTCTTGGTAACCAAAGGTGCATGTTTGTCCAAGATTCAACTAGGTGTATCATTGTATAAAAACATTGTAACCAACTCTGTAAGATCGTCAGGAGTGTCTGTACATAATAAATTGTTAGACACATTATGCTTCTATGAATCTGAATCTATACAGCCAATTTTGCGAAAAGAAATTTTCTTAGATGGTGCATGTGGCTTGACTGAATTAAGCTCACACATAACAGAGAAATGATCAGACAGTAAAGGACCAGGCCACGGTCGGCCCACAATTATGTTGTCTGACTTACGAGATACAACCAAATCTAAAGTGTGACCATGTAAATGAGAACTAAAATCAACATGCTGAATACAAGCAAATGACTCAGCAGATCCGAAAATGACTTAGACTCATAATTATCCATATCCACATGAAGATTAGAATCACCAGTGACTACAACTAACAAATACTCTTGTATAAACTCATTAAATTCAGATATAAAAGTAGACATTGATATAGGACGAGCATCAGAATATGGCGGCCTGTAAATATTTATGAGATCAGGTTTGAAAGATTTGAGTGATATGTGGTAAGCAAACTCAAATGATCTCTTTTCACCAGCAAAAACTTGATGGACATCAAGAGTGTCCTTGAAGAGGAGGGCAGTTCTTCCACGACGACGACCAGTACGTGGACAAAGAACAAATCGGTGACCAGTAGGGACGATATCATGGATGAGGGCAGAGTCATTATCTGTCAACCAATTCTCAGTTAAGGCGTACAAATCAGCCTTTCCTTCACAGATAAAATCAAATATAGATGCTGACTTACTAAGTATTGAACGAGTATTCACAGTACACAACCTGAGATAGCTATGAGGAGTAGAGACAGAGGGTGTAGCACTGTCAGATGTATGTCTCTTACCTCCACGCGTTCCTCTCCTGGTTTTCTTTTTGCGCTTAATGCCAAAAATGCCAAGATATTCAACATTGTCTGACATTAATATGAAGAGCGTTGATAATTTCAAATACATGCCCAGGTAATGAAGATTTACAGTCTTTGAAGTGGCGAAGCTCTGTTGGAGTGTACTTGCTACCTCGTTCAGAAGATGACAGTCTGAGCAGAGAAGATGTAGGTGACATTTGCTAATCTGGACCTTGGTTAGGGTGGATATCTCTATCTTGCAGTATCTCAATCTGAAAAGAAGTACTGCAGTTCTGGCAATAGGAGATCCTGCACTTCAAAAAATGCTTTCTTACGTCATTATTAATTACAAATTTTGGGAAAATTCATTAATCAGTTCTCGAGTTATCTTTCAGGGCCTACACAAACCGACAGATATACGAACCCGAAAACGAAATTATCCTCCTCCGGCCGAAGGTTTCACCTATACCGGCGGAGGTGATAAAAGCAGATGAAATGTAATCAAATCAATCATAAAGCACAGTTGTACACTGATGGACACTCATATACCGCACTGATCCATCCTGTCGATTAGCATTTGGACAGCCAAGAAGTATATTCCAGCAATTTGCTTTCTTCCCCCCCCCCTCCATTTGCGATCCCTTTGTATCCCTTTGGTTTTCCTATGTTCTTTTTTAATTTCTGTTTGAGCTGCTTCTAGTTTGAAATATATCTATTCATCAAAACATTAACTATACACCATCCTTATCATTACATCTTCAGGGTAAAGGACTTCTGTGAATTCTACACGTTACCCTCGTAAAACAGCACAGTTTAACATTTACGTATTTTACAAACCTTGGAGATAAATAGGGCGCAACGTGATGAAAACAGCAAGATATTCCAGCAGTCTGCAAAGACCAAAATTGCATCGGCATCCCCGCATCGCTGACATGATGGTCATTACCTGTTGAAATCTATACTCCTGTATGGTAACTCTGATGTCACAGTTACATTGCAAAGGTGTTGCTGAACACTAATCTTGTGATCATCTTGTGATCTTGCGATCAGGCACTTCCTTGTTTTAAATACGTAGGAGTGTCACAGGCCACTAGAAACAACGAAGACCATTGTAGGTTCGCGGCATAACACCATAAGTAGTTACGTATGGTCTTGCCAAGAATCCTATTTAGTTTTCACAAGTGCAAGTTTCCATGGCCTTAAAGGGAACACAAACCCAAAGAGCAATGTGGATTGAGTAAAAGCAGTAACATTAGTAGAACACATCAGTGAAAGTTTGAGGAAAATCGGACAATCGATGCAAAAGTTATGAATTTTTAAAGTTTTGGTGTTGGAACCGCTGGATGAGGAGACTACTAGAGGTTATGACGTATGAGAGGACCACAATATAAAGAAAATATAAAAGGAATTCGACAAAAATTCACTTTTCTAGCAAAATGAAAGAGTTCTTGACTAACAGCTTTCAGAAAGCAGGGGGAATAAGTGCTACCCCTAACATATGTCAGTATCAAGTTGATGGAATGTGTAATTTTCATGAAAAATGAATTTTTATTGAATTCCCTTTTTATTTTCTTTATATCGTAGTCCACTCATACGTCATAACCTCAAATTTTCACTGATGTGTTCTACTAATATTACTGCTTTCACTCAATCCACATCGCTCTTTGGGTTTACTTTCCCTTTAATGTGGATCTTCTGTCGTCACACAATATCTTAATCGTTTCAAGGACTACAGACGCACTACAGACAAACGTACACTATTTCCAGCATTTTTTCTGCCTTTACCTTAATGAACATTTATTTGTATTTTTGTTGATAATTCACGTGTGTCTTTATTACATGTTATTATATTAAATGGGTTAGTCAAATACCGGTTAGTGATAGGCTAAACACAGTCACGTGATGGAGGCACATTCGTTATGCTCGCCCATGGGCGAACATTCTTTGTAATGTTCTCCCATGGGAAAACATTTTCACGTAACAAATGACAGAAGGCCTAGGACCGCGCGCACACAGTGAATTTGGATCTGCGCGAGAGAGCGATCGAGTGCGTTGTGCTGGTGGTTGACGTTGACGTATTTGACTAACCCATATAGTATAACAGATGATGACTTTTGCTGTCAGGAATATGTACCAAACGTTCCACCTTCAGGGTTTGAAATGCTATTTCGGGAGGCTATAAGTCCCTCAACTTCGTCTCGAGACTTGAACCTCCCTCAATAGCATTTTCAAACTCTTCGGGCGGAACATTCGGTATGTCCCCCCCCTCCCCCCCCCCCTCCCCCCCCCCCCCGCCAGTCATCATCTATATAATGTTTATCGCATTGTTGTACTGATTTCCTGACATCTGTGTATACGAACATTTCATTGTATTCCAAATTATTTGTTTGTTGAAAATGAAATAAATCAACTTAAACTTGAACTGTGTTAATATCGCATATCTCTCTTCCTGATTAACATCACCATTCAAACTTTCAAACGACATATTTCCTAGGTTCCATGCTTAGGACGGGAAAGCGGAACGGCGACCTAAAATCCGTCCTTAGGCGCGCCCATAGGTAGCCTTTTGCAAAAGCAGCTTGCAATAATAGTGGACGTGCACAGTCACAGCGAGTGGAGCGACCTGCGAGCGGAGCTGCTGAGCGCTCCGATCTAGCTGTGTGAGAGTCCATTGCGAGCTACCTTTGCAAAAGGCTAGCCCAAAGGCGACTTGACCTGTGAGTCGATGTTCGTTATTCTGACAGTTGTTGTTTGTTTTTTTTTCATTTTAACCGACAGAATTCGTATACTTCGCGGTTTATTATTCCGACAATAAAAAGGGGTTTATCGGATTATCTGTTGCAATTTTACGAGCGTTTATTCCGAAGGATTGTTATCCCCAACGGTCCTTTATTCTGCAGTTTGTTAGTCCGAGAGTGAATGAATTTTCTTTTAATCTGACATTTTGATAACGTTTATGATGCCGAATATGAAATCATAGTTCATTGAAGCTATAAGAAAAAGGTTTTGATTCTTATCTTAATGTCTTTTCCAATGGTATTTTGAATTACCAGTCTATTTTCAACTTATTTAAGTAGTTGATTTTATTTTAGGAGTATCAATAGCGACCTCCTTTTTTCGGATGAGCAAACCTTATTTTGTTTTCGAATTAATGAACCTGTCACTAATCTCACTGATGTAACTGCTGTCACTGTATAGAAGACTTCGCAGAAACTGATCAGTCGCCGCGACTCGTACGACTCTACGTGCGTTCTCATCAAGAAAGCGACTCAAGGGCACCGTTTCCACACAAGTTGACAACTTATTTGCCCGAAAGTCGCCTTGACCTCTCCGAGACATAGGCCTATTCTCAGTCGCGAAGACATCTGCGGTAGGTTGCTAATAGGTCTCCGCAAGGTTGCGGAGACATCTCGGAGGCGTCGCTGACAAAATCAGTCTCAACGACTGAATCGCATAGGAGGAGATGTCTCCGAGACTATTAGCTAGAGACTGGTAAAATTCTTCGGAAAGTCGAACTTTTTTAATTCTCTCACGACTCCTGGGAAACCAGCCAGCCATCAGGTAGTCCTTTGTAGTTCCAAGCCAATGTAAAATCACTGATCACTTTGATTCTAGCATGTGGACGACGTGGATAGATATGCTGTCTATGTCTGCGACAGTGGTCAAATATAATTATACTGGCGGGTAAGAAACATTTTAAAGTATTTTTAAGCAGTCTTGTGACGAAGAGATGCTGGTTGAGTACCATGCATGGTCGTGAAGAGGCCACAGTAGGACCTCGATTATCCGACCACGTCGGGACTGGCGGGTCTCTGGATAGTCGATTTGGCTGGACAAGAGAGAAAATATGCCCAAATCAGGTACTTTCTAGCGTTTGCCGGGGGTATACGCATATTGGCCCGAATTCACGAAGGTGGTACAATTGAAACCATGGTTTAAACCATGGACAGTTTGTATGGAGCGCCAAGTGTCGCATGGCCTATTTCGTCACTCATTTCGTCGCCGAAATGACCATTTCGTTAACGAAGTGATCATTTCGTCGACAAAATTACTTGCGACTCGTTGAATACTGCATTGCACTCTGAACTGTTGTGCACTCAGTGCCAGTGACAAGAGCGGCATCAGTCTTTGACAATCATCTCACGAACTGACTTAAAAGTTACAGTCCACTAGGATGATTGGAATATTTTCCATCGTGTATTCGCACGATAATGCTTGAATGTGTGTTTGTTTTAAGTGAGATTTGGCACTGAAAAATCAAACATGAAAGCATTTTTAAAATGTCAGCCAGTCGACGTGCGGATAACAGAGAATCCGGATATAATCGATGGTCGGATAATCGAGGTCCTACTGCAAATGGAACAGGATTAATCGTGACAGAAACAGACATGGTCGAGCGATAATATTGGCATGAATGAAGCCGCCAAATCTAATTGTAATTATTTAAACAGAATCTGATTATTGTATTGTTCTTGTTGAATTGTTTTTTGCAAAAGGTTTATACATAAAGAGCAATGACAATTTTGTTACAAACAATGAATATGAATAGGCATAGGTTTAATGCTATAGCGCCGCAGAACATAAGGATTTTTTATATATGTAACTTGTGTTTTCTTTTAGTTGCTCTTCCCATGCACGGATACATTATATGGGCCAACGTTAACAGTCTCAAGTTTCATACCAGCGCCGATCCCAAGAAATACCACCAGGCTTCTGAACTGAGACAAGTTATTTCAAAACAATAATGAAAACATGACTCTAATCTTTTTGCATATTCCAGTGCGTCTCTATTGGGAATTACTAAAATGAACAAGAATGGAATAGAAACACGAGAGAATTTTGTGAAAATGTAAAAGAAGAGAGAAAAAAGTAGAGAAAAAAATGTAAGAGAGATAGAGAGGCTGGACATTATTATAGTGGGAGAAGAAAAAAAAATCACCAGTGGTGTGTGATCGAGTAAGGGTAGTATAAAATGTGAAGGAAAAAAAAGAGAAGTAAGTTAATTTGACAGAAAGAATACATTATTAAAAGCATAACTGAACAGCTGAGCAGGGATTCTTGATAAAAATATATACACACATAATACTATTGAAAAATCATAAATTGCCAAATGGGGATGAGAGTATGAATGAGAGACGATGAACTGAAACAAGATGTATTATGTTACAAGATATGTTATCATTTGACGTTTGTATTACCTAAGTACAGTGTATGTTTGTTTGTTTTTTTTTTTTTTTGGAAATGAAAATAAAACATGAAATGAATGAATGAACTGAAAGAAAGTGAAATCTTCTCTAGATAGGCATACAGAAACGTTCATTCTTTCAGTGCTATCTCTTACTTTAAAAAAAATGAATCCTAGTTCTTAACACGTACCCATCTCTTCCTCTATCCCATTTTCTCCCATAACGCACTCAACAATTTAAATCACAATCATGATATTGTATATCAGAATTCATCGAAAAAGATAATTCCAAATAATCACTTACAATCAACACTCATTCGAAGGGCTATAGTAGGGTTCTCTGAACATGTGTCTTAATGTTATTCCCTCCCTTTACCATGTTTACAAGGCTTTACACGCCAGTAGGGCCTACAGGTATTCCTTTATGTCACTTCATAAATAACATGCCTCAAAAATATTCTACCTGTTTTCTTCTATTCATTTTTGTCCCATTCAACAATATGCTTGACTTATAAAAGCACTGAACACTGGCGTATATCGTGCAAGCAACTGACAGGTTAGAAAGGTCTATAGATTATACGTTTACATATCAGATTGTTGGCAATAAAAGTGTTAGCTTAAAATTCCATAAATGTAGATCTTTTAAAACAATGATTCTTTGTGATAAGATAACAATAGGTTAAAAGTATCCATTACATGTATAGGCCTATTATTATGGATTTTTTGCTACACGTTCGTCGTGCTTCTCGTCATGTTATAAAAAGCTGTAGAAATCTACGAGTTCCGTTGGTCACAATTGCCATGTACATTACAAAATTTGTTCTATTGTCTTATTTTCAAAAATGAAAAAGAGTTTAAAAACGTTATGATCAATATGTTTATAATCCTTGAGAATTCCACTGTCACTACACAAGCGTGGCTTCTCGAAAGTCGAATAAGCGTGTGCCCCTTTTCAGTCCCATAGTCCTTTGCGCGAACAGCGCCACTCGCTAGCAGTTCGTCTAGTTACAGTCCACATGCATGTATGCATGCTGAAACACTGTCATATGTGTTTTTGATTACAAAATGAAAGAGAAAGACCTGGACAGAAAATACGTAGAAACGATAGATTAGAATAACATCGGAAGTGACAAAAACAACAACAGCGTAACAGAATGAAGAACATTTTAATCAATTTGTGAGTTCTGACGCACCGATTTACAATGAGAATGACACGGAGAATGACACAAATTTGGAGTTATATCCAAAACGTCGCACTGATCTTATAGGCCTGACAATCCGTGTGATCCTTGAAAGTGGTCAGCATGTAGCTACTCCCTTCATCCATCCCCGTAAATATGTAAATGAATATGGATGGTTGATGACATGTACATACAGATTTAATCAACACCCTCGGTTCTGTTCACTCTGGATGACCAAAGAAAAAATGAAGAAATAAAATAAACCGAAAATGCCGGTTAAAAGAAAAAGAAGAAAAGCGGACCTGTTAGAGGAAAAAAAGACAAGAAGAGTCATTTATTTCCAACGTGAAATTTCAATTTCTATATCTGCAAAGTGAAAGGGGAGATACAATATGTTAAGGGAAATATCTTAAGAAAAATATATGTACAATGAAGTAAAAAGGGGGCCTGCGCTTTCGATCCTAGCAGAATCTCCATTTTACTCCATCGGCTCGCTACTATTGGATAAGCAGTTTTCAGCAGCTTTTTTTTTTGCTATAAGAAAAATAATTATAACGCACTATCACAGATAAATAAGTTATAAAGCTTTCAGTCTTACCTTCTCTTCTTTTCTTTCAAAAGTGTTCAGAAGGTAACATTCATTTGACAAGAGAATAACACATGTAGAAGAGGATTTAAAGGTAACAAGACACATGAGCTGCCACGGAATCATTCAGTATTGAGGTTTGCCGCCAATGGATTTAGATGTAACTCAAGGTATTACGGATCACAACTCAGTTCGTCAGTTTTAATAATGGTTATAATAAAAGGACATAAAAAGGACATTTCATTCCATGTTTGACAAACAAAAAGCACTTGCGCTCTCCCTCAGTCTCGCTCTCTCACTGTCTTCATGCTTGTGTATATATAACATGTGATTATTATGTGTATAAAGTCTATTTTATTATTGTACAGGTATGTTCTCATCTATACTTGCATGCGTGTGTTTGTGCAATTGTATGAATGCGTGTGTGTCTGTGTTTGTGTGTGCGTGTGTGCGTGTTTATACAACATTATTTATCTTTGATAGGATGGATTGCAAAATAATTTGGACATTGTGTAATAGATAGGCCTATACAACAGAGGGAAGAAAATGAAGCGACATGGTATGTAAATGGCCACGTCTTGAAACATTTTGCTCAGTATTTGAGTAACGTTTGACCTCTACATGAAACGGAATGTTGCTTTCGTCCGCACGTGCCAAGTGATTTATTCTTCTGTGGCAATTAGTAATCTTTTTCGTTAAAAAATGCCTGTAAGACCCAAGAAAAAAGCAGTCATAGCACATTTCAGAAATATGTAATAAATACAGAAGGACATATTGCCGAGCAGCAGAGGAGGACTTTAATTCGGAGGTACCGTAAAAATACATACAAAGTTAGAAGAAGGGGTTGAAAGAAGGAGAAAATTGGGATTTCAAAAGTATGTGACTTTAGAAAGGACAAAATAAAGAGTGAGGTATTGGTAAAGAAATATGGTATAAAAAATAATGAGCTATAAGTCAAGGAGGATACAGACAAAGAAGAGGAATAAAGAGAGATACGTAACGAAACAAACAGGCATGATAAACTGATAAAAAGACAAGAGACACAACAGAAGTCCAAGACTTCTTTTAAAAGTTGTGAAAATATAGCTGAGAAATAAGGAATTAAAAAGAATACCTCCATCTTCTTAAGAAGGTGACATACGCGGTAAAAGTAAAATACGTGTATTGTATACAAAAATGAAGCTGGGAGAGTTTATCCCAAAAAGTGAAGTAAGCGTTGGTAAAGGATGGTAATGGATGTCCAAACATGACATATTAATTATTTATCCAAATAATAAGAAGGGTTTTCTCACCTCAAAACGACTAAAGTCCATTGTCCCAAGATGGAATTAGATTTTCTTAAACAATTTATATCATTTCATATTAGATCTGCCATTAAATGCAGGTTTATTATTATCTGTTACTTGCTCTGGAATATAAGGGTTGCTTGTACCTCGTATTCAAAAGACAACTATTTAAAGTCATTGCTGCAGCACAACATTGGTTAGCTTCTTTCTTAGAATTGAATGACTTGAAACAATGGAGATACCGATACAAACACTCAAAACACACCCACACGCCAGGGCCATAGCTAGATTTTCAAGGGCGTACGTAGGTCAGGAAAACAGACCTTTGATCAATGTGGAATGGGGGGCATCAAGCACTGTCAAAGGTCAACTATGGCCCAAGTTTTAAGTGGAATAGTTACATAATTTTCAAAAAAAATTAACCAGGATGACGAAGAGATATTTATGGACGATGTGGACACCTCATGATATGCCTGTTCACTGTGTTCTAAAGTTCATAGAGGTGCAACAGATAAAAGATGTCCATTACAATTGTCAAGTCTGGAAAGAATGAGTGACTCAATTGATGACAAGTGGTTTGATAGATAAATTTGTGGAGCCTTAACGTATTTCTGAAATTAAGATTTTCTTAATATGTATTTACATGGTCATATGCATAAAAGTGTGTATTCTTTGTTAAAATTTGCGAATTAAACTTAAATTGAATTTATTAAACTTAGATTGAATTCAATTTAAGACACCCCAGATTCCTAATTGATGCTGATAGATCTATGAAATCATTACCAACCATGCCAACAGCAAGTGTTGTTAAATCTGGTAATTTCCAATAATTGTATGAAAATGAAGCAATAAAAAGTATATAATACATATAAATATATGATATATATATATATATATATATATATATCATACATATATAAACACGTATACATTATATCACGATCATTACATTCTTACTTGATTGCAATTCATTGTCTAATTCCTTTGGGGTGGTATTCTGAAAATCTTCCTAAGTTTCTTCCTAAGTAGACTTAGGAAGAAACTTAGGAAGGGGGCGGGAATATGCAAATTTCTGACTTAGGAAGAAGTTGGTATTCTAGAATGCACTTAGGAAAGAATTTTAGGAAAATATTTAGGAAAGCTCCACCCCTGTCCTAAGTACGTTGTTAAGAATAGCAAACTGCAAGCATCGTGATAGGCGCGCTTGTCAGTCATTGCGCGCACATGTACTTTGATGCGCGAAATGAGCGTGAGAAAGGGGACATGCCGCGCCCTCGTGTATTTGACCCTACGTCATAGTAATATGCGATTGTCATTGGCAGACATCGGTTAGTTCCTTATGATACGGCATTTCGTATTGGCTTAGGAAAGGACGTGGGCGGGAATAAGGATGGCCTAATTTGCATTAAGAAGTGCCTAGGAAGAAATTTCAGAATACCAATTTTGTCTTTCCTAGGCACTTCCTAAGTTTCTGACTTAGGAAGAAACTTAGGAAGAAACTTAGGAAGATTTTCAGAATACCACCCTTGGTGTTTAGATCACATGCTCCATGTTGTAATATACTAAAAACGTGTAACATAAATCCACACACACACACACACACACATATGCATATTCATTTTTATATATTATATTTATAAAATGGGTTCGAGAATGTAGCCAATTGGAAGCGCTGAAAAGAGTCACGTGTGCGTGCATTAATTTCTCACTAACATACACGGCCTGACGTCACAATGTTTACACTAGCAGTGCGCACTCAATCAGTTGTTACAAGTGCGTCGCGCGCTACTATACGCGCTGCCAATCCTGTAAACAACTTCTAGTTCGGGCTGCCGGCCGGCCTTTCTTGTGTGCGTAACATGTGTGGCGTACGTACTTACGTACAGTACTTATATGTGCGGGATTTCCGAGTGCGACGTGAGTAAATGTTTGGGACGAACATCTTCGGACATCTTGACTCTTGAGCGAGTGCTACATGTAGCTGACTGGTATTGACCCACAAAGGTACGTGAAAAATGCTGTTAGTTTTCGACCCATTTTATAAAACAAATGATGCGCAGGATTATTTCGTGGCGTCCCCCTCGTGCATGTTTCACAATTGTAAATACCCTCGAGTGCGCTACATCTCCACTAACGCACTCTATCCTGTGCAGCATTTGCATGATATATACGTGTAATATTTCCTGCTATTCCATTTCCTCCCAGAGTACGTTCCTTGCCTTGTTCAAATGGCAAATACATCGAATATAATATAGTCGAGAAAATGTAATGATGACAAAAGATGTGACAAGAAGCCGGCTGGTGGGAAGCTTTCGACCTTGGTTTTCTTCAGGTTTATTATCTGTTTATGAAATGAAATTGATGTTTTGAGCATAACAGATCATATCATGGAATAATGAACTTAATACATTAAATACACGTTCAGCATGAGTTAACATCTTCATTGCATACTTTGTAACATTTTGGCAATTGCAAAACATTCAACAATGTATAACTGTAGGTAGATATATAATGGGTACATGACCTTTATGCAGACATATCATGCAATAAAAAATATCAAACACATATCATAACTATTTTAGTAATATAATTGCCTGCTAAGCAGACGTGTGAGTTACTTGGGTGTCTTGTGGCACTCTTGTGGCGGGATGAGAGTGATCATGGGATATACATATTGGGAGGGAAGGTGTGTGTGTGGTGGTGCATGTCAGGCAGGGAAGGGTCCGATGATATAAAGAATTAGGTTCAGTGTTCATACAAGTGTGTCAGCAGAGGATTGTTTAAAATACGATACAATGAGGTCATTGCCGGTCTTTAACTCCTACAGCTGGTTTACAAACAATCACAATAGCAGGCATGGAACCCGGGTACAGATAAAGAGTAAATGATGTGTTGCCACTTGTCCCTAGGCACACAACACTGAAATATACAGTATACACATATAATATACACCAAAATTATTACTGACAATATCTTCATGCTCTTACTGCGTGATATAACAAGACTGCGTCACGCAGTATATGTTGTTTTTCTTGTGCACACCTCTATGGAACGCCATTAAGGAAACAATACAAAATTCATTTCACTCCAGCCAATATTCATTTCACTTTTAACAAATACATTTCACTCACAAACATTGATTTTACTTTTTATAAAAATACATTTCACTTTTCACAATAATACATTTCACTTTTAAATTAAAATTCATTTCACTTTTCACAAAAATACATTTCACTTTTGAATTAAACTTCATCTCACTTTTCACAAAAATACATTTCACTTTTGAATTAAAATTCATTTCACTTTTCACAAAAAAAAAACATTTCACTTTTACATAAAGATTCATTTCACTTTTCACAAAAATACATTTCACTTTTACATAAAGATTCATTTCACTTTTCACAAAAATACATTTCACTTTTAAATACAAATTCATTTCACTCTTCACAAAAATACATTTCACTTTGGCGTACCATATCACTCAGACGAAACCATTTCACTGCGCTAAAACCATTTCACTCTGATAAAACCATTTCACTCCGATAAAAAAAAAATACGTTCCTCTTTTTTCTCGGCCAAAAGGTGGCGCCAGTCTGAGAGGAGTCACAGTGCCATGGCACTTAGCACTGAGCTGAGGTGAGTGGCCGGCCAGCTGGCCGGCTGGCTATGCAGTACACCTGTACCTAGATTTAGCGCGCTACGCTGGCGCGGAAGCGACGCGAGGCGAGCTAGCAGTCGACGGTCCTCGGCTCGGCCTCACTCACATGCACGCTCGTGCCGTTACATGCATACTACATCGAGAATTGAATCTACGCCTGACTTGCTGAATGATTAACGTGTGTTTTACAACGCTTTTCAACAGCGATGTTGTGGGGTATAAAGTTTGATGTCTGACCTCTTGTGATCGACATGCTATTTTTTCCGGTTCAAAATGAGTATTTTTTTGCCGTTTGAATAGTATCTCGAAGTTGACATAGTATTTTTCCTCTTTCAAAACATTCCCGTGTTTATAGCTGGCTGCTGACCCATCTAAAAAGGGGATTGATGTGACTTTTTGTTCATCAGGTCGGCAATACTTCGTGCTTTACGCAGATACCAAGATCGACGGTGCCCTAGAAGCATAACTTGTTAAAAATTAGGCCTGAAGATTGCATTTTTAGAGGCCAAATAATGTATTCTAGTCCTCCGGAAGGTCACGTGATCGCATCTAGTGCGGAAGGGGACTTTTTCGGACCGTAAATGCACCGTTGTTAACGATCTCTGCGGAGGTGCAGGGTCAGTCCCATATATTGAAATTAGCGTTGTTCATTCCCTCAATTGGAACTTCGTGATATTGTGTGTTGTGTACACTTCTACTTCTACGAAGATACTCAGCAGGATCCATAAGTCAGGATGTAGTGCTAAGGAGTTGAACTTAGGTGCTCATTTGCAGTGCATGCTTGTTGGTGCATTAAAAATATATGGTGCGAGTAAAAATCTAGTTCCTCAGTCTAGATGCTGAGTGGAAGAGCTCCCTTAAAGGCCTCCAATGAAGTGGCTTCAAGGGCGTTTTTAGGAAGCCCATTCCAAGCAGTTACTGTACGTGGAAAAAATGAGTTCCGATAGAGTTGGGTTCGGGTAGGAATTGCCAGCAACTTGTTTGGATGATACTGTCATGTGTTGCTAACAATCATGGGTGATGTGTAGTGCTGTGCATTGATGGCTGCCATGTTGTGCTGAATCTTGTACATGAGGAAGAGGCTAGCAGCATTTCTTCTCTCCAGACTTTCCCATTTAAGTTGTTCAATCATGGCAGAGACACTGTCTGGACGGTAATACCTCTGGAGGGTGAATCTTGCTGCTCGCCTTTGGATGGCTTCTATTTGGGAAATGTGTTTGTTTGTATGTGGGTTCCAGACTGAGCTGCAGTATTCTAGGTGTGGTCTCACTAGGGAGAAGTATGCTTGTTGGCGGATCCTTTGCGAGGTCTTTTGTAGGTTTCTGCTGACTAGTCCTAGCATCCGATTGGCCCGGGATGTGATGTTGTTGATGTGACTTTGCCAGGATAGGTTGGATGAAAAAGTTAACCCTAGATACCGGAGATCTGATACAGATGCAAGGGGAGTGTCTCCCAGGGTGTATGTATTTCTGATGGCTTTGTGTCCAGTGTACAGTGAGTCAGTGTAGGCCGGTGGCGGTAGGCCTACAATTGTATGTGGCGATGGCAATTTGTAAATTTGAATTTACAACTTATTCACAAAAATTGTACAGTGTACAATGTGTATGCTGTCTATAATAAACAGGGTCTTAGTCTTCATCTCTTAGTAGTTAATTATTATATGATTTAGGCACCTACTCATCACTTAATACAAACAAGAACAGTATAGATTCAATATTATTATTATTATTAGTTTTTTTCTTTCGCATGGAGAGAGAAGGCACAAGAGCGATTCTAGTATTTGATGTAAACATAATTTTCATGACATGTTTAAGAGTTGACCCGGCTGCAATGTTAACACTAACAGAGTACCAGGCTATTTGAATTTTTCAAGTTGGTATACAGGTTGTCAGTAAATATAGAGATGTATTATTAGTCTTCCGCATCTACAATTTGTAACAATAAAGTTTACGAGGATGTCTGAATGAATGCAATTATTCTCAGAATAATATGAAGAGTTTGTTCGCAAAAACTGATAAGTCCATATTTGCCAAATGGAGATATTTGCGATTAAAGGTCAGGAAAAATAAAGAGAATACTAAGAAAATTTTTGCTTCTTTTGACCATAACTTCAAAAATGCCCTTTTATATGTAGTGACCAATATCTCATTTAAAAGGTGTTATTTTGTACTTTATGACAGAGACCGTACTTGAAAATCTTCAAAAATGGACTTATCGGTTTTTGCGAACAGACTCTTCATACGTTTACCATAGTACAGTGCATGTCTGTAGTTTCTCTCTGCTTGAATTGGGGTTTACTCCAACATAATGTTTTCGGACATGTTATTGTGAATAATGGTTTATAATATCATCTATGATTAATTTTCTCTATTTGTGTCACATTGTATATGTAGGTATCCCCAGTACCTGACATCACACCGATGGAACATGCATATTTAAGGTGATTCTCTTCTCTGTGGCCTCCAGGAAAATCTGCATGACATAAACGAGAAGATCTACACTGTCAGTTCTATAGTGTATTTTGTTTTCTTGGATGCACACGTACCATTCAATCTCTGACAGATTTTTATCAAGGAGAGCACTGCTGTTTTGCAAGCGCTGAGTGACTTCCTCACAAGAATAGAAACAACTGATTAGTACACCAGTCAACTTTTTCATTTCATTGAAAAACCTAGAGCAGTATGTGATCATGATAACCTACCTCAGAAAGGTGCTAAATATGTGATATGATACAATAGGAAGAATGAAGTTGATATACAATTGTAACATATTACAGTATGTTACTGTATTTCAACTTCATTCATCTTTACGGTAACATTTTTAGTCAAGAGGATGTACATGTATATTCTTTGAAAAGCACGGTTGTTGTAGTAAATGTGAAGTTCGACCATTACAGATACATCAATGTGTGGAACTATGCAAGATATATGTTAAATTATGTGCATTTAAATTACTTTGGAGTTTGTACAGATGGCAGAATTATGAGCCCTGATTAAATTAAATATTACCCTTCATGATATTCTTGATAAATGTTATGGAAGCAAGTACATTGTACAGTATGAAGTAGTATCTGGACGTACAGCCATTACTCAACAGGGGGCATGTCTTGCTGCTGAAGGTATGAATTTAATTTGTACATCATCACTGAAGCACTATAAGAGGTTTAGTTAGTACATGTATGCATGTTTTATTGCTAATATTTTGGTTGTGACCCATTTCAGAAGAGGTTTCAAAGATGTAAGAATTCTGTTCGATCAGGAAGATACACAAGGTATGTCACCAAAAGGAATTGAACGGTCAAGAAGGGATAAGGAAGATGAAGATTTTGACACAACAGTTAGATAGATGATACATTACATTAGTACTTCCCCCAAATCAACCAAAATTTTGAACATGTTCGCATTGAACGGGCATGCTCTTATTAGATACCTATAAAGAAAAATTGTGGACCTTGTGAAAGGTAAGATGAGCAGATTTTTATAACACCTGGGGGGTTTCATGTTGGCCTGTAGTCTACCCCAGGGTTGTCGAGTGTTGTTACTGGTAAGGGGTTCGAATACACATTTGTATCATTCACTCAGTCATAACCATGAAGAGAGTGACACACAGATATTTTAAATGTGTATGATACTGCTTGTGTACATGTACTGATACATGTGTATTCAGTTGACAGAGATGTTGGGATGATTAGTTTGCCTTTTGACATTTCAGATAAGATTATATACAGTCAATGCTAAAGTTGGGAATGAAAGATTTCTTCACATACAATTGTAGATGTTTTGCAAGATGCTATAAGGCCAAATCTAATCTGTCTGCTTCGATTTCCAGTAATATTGATGTTTTAAAGTTACTTTAAATTTTTTATCTGTTTAGTTTCTAGTAAGTGTACTTCATACATTGGCGGATCCAGTTAGGACCGCAACTGGCGCACGCCCCCTTTTATTTTTTGTTTAAACAAAAGAAATTAAAAGAAAAAAATGGGGGGGGGAGGGGTGCATGCGCCCCCCTTTAATTTTGTAAACGCGTCCCCTTTTTACGGAATTCCTGGATCCGCCCCTGCTTCATATGTAGTATGTACACTACTCCTGAATTGTTGATGCAGCTGCCAGTTCATGTGTTTGAAACATTGGCAGTGTGACCAATAGATACATTGTACTTGCCTTCAAAGTACTTAAGGGCATATGTACACCTTCAAAACATTCTCTCTGCTGTTTGGACTGTCGATGAAGTTTATATATTTTGTACATGTTTCATTTTGTTTCCAGTAAGTACAATTCATATGTATACATGTACACCTTCAAAGTGCTCTTGCAGCTGCCAGTTTACTGTCACCCTCTATTCATGTGTGTGAAACCTTGGCGATGTGAATACTATAGTAGATACACGTATGTGTACCTGCCTTCAGAGTACTCAAGGGCATTTGTACACCCTCAAACATTCATGCAGTTTGAACTATTAATGAAGTTATCTCTGTACATGTATCATTTGAGTGAAACCTTGCCAAAAGTGTAGATGGCATGTAATTTACAGAGTATTGCCTCAAAACAGTTGTGGTATTCTTGCTTGATTTTATTCACTTACATAACATTCAAGCCATATTCACAACTGTTTCATGTTTGTGCAACATCGGTATCAGTATAGTTTGTTTATTGCCAGTGTCAAGATTTGCCGGCATTTTATTTGCACAGATCTGCTCCATACGATGTAGCTCTGCTATTGTTCAAACTACCTGGTACATTCATTTGCTCTTGTCTTATTACTGAGCTTCACCAGAAGATTTTTTTTTGAAATGTTCACTGTACATCACTGTTGTAGTCAAGACAGACTGATCCTACTCTCGTTCCTACATGTACTCACAAGACCGCTGACAGTTGTACCTTTCGCAGGTCTCTTACATGCCACTTGGCTGGAGACTGAGTCCAATACCACCACCAAAAAATAAATTAAGAATAATTAATAAATGGATGAATAAATAAATGAGAGTTATAAATAAAAAAAATAAAATGATCTAAAACTGCATTTGACTATACTGCTAAAAAGTAGATAAAACTGTAGACTGCTTATGCAGCTCTTACTTTAGGTATTATTTTTTTTTTGTTATGTGTGTGATACATTGTCATGAAGATTGGTGGATACCTTGAAACTTAACTGCAATGTAGTTCTTTCAACACTTACATGTAATAGATATATATATATATATATATATATATATATATATATGGAGATGTATATACATTTATAAATAAAAAAACTTGTGGATTGTGCTCCTTTCTCTGTTGTTCTTAATGAAAAAAAAAGGTATTTTATTAATTGATGAGAATGGCACATGCAATAATGTATGTAAATTTCTCTGCCTAGTTAGGTAGGCCTATAGTAATAGAGTGAAGTAATGTAGTGAAGTCCTTGGGATCAACAGCTTTCTTTTGTTATATCAAAATGTTGTTATAACCAAGCATGTAAAAAAAAAGTGGATAATGTGAGGGGAATTTCGATATAATGTAACTGTGTTCACTTTAGCGGAGTGAACGGTATAAGTAGTGGTTATAATGTATTTGAGTGGATGCTTAGGATGCTTTGAATTGAGAGAGAGTGATGTGAATGATTGATGGCAGAATGAAACTGAGAATCAGACACTTCCTGTTGACGAAATCAGAAGGGTGGACAAAAGCAAACAAAACAAACATACATTGTATTATGAATAAAAAGAACAAGACATATAATCAAAAAAAGAGAGGGAGAGAGAGAGAGAGAGAGAGGGAGGCCCAGCAAGAGGCTGTAGACTATTAGTACGTAATGTCTAATGACAGACACAAGTACAGTACAGTGCACTCCCGTTATAACGAAATGCTCGGGACCGTCAGTTTTCTTTCGTTATAACGAAATTTCGTTATAAACGAACAAATACAATATTCATGTATAACGAAAACAAGGAAGCCACGCATATATGATATTATGTTTGTTGAATACTCGTCATACACTGGAAAGCTATGTGAACAATAAAACAAATAGTCAATCAATTTCAGATTATTGTATTACAATAACGCAAGTCCCCCTCGGAAACTGCGTGACACACCAAGCGAACACACAGTGATGTGACGCGTTCGCCGATGCAGAGACGCTGTAAATACATGTACCTTGTTCCGCTAAGGTATTTTCGAAAGCGATCCGCATTTCGTTATAACGGAGCACATTTCTTTTGTTTTTCTTTGACAGTGGTGCTCGGAAAAGACTTCGTTGTAACGAAAATTTCTCTATAACCGTGTTCGTTAAAGCGAATTTTGTTCCATAGACTTTAATGGCGATAATTTTAGGACCAGAAGTTTTACTTCGTTATAACGAAATTTCGTTATAACCGTGTTCGTTGTAACGGGAGTGCACTGTATATCACAGCTAGACGCTCGAAACTGACCACGTGTATTTACGCTGGGGTCGCTCATACAGTAACACACACGTACAAAGGCATCGAGGACACACGTCAATTTCTATATGTGGGACAGTACAGTACTTCGCGATTTCGTGCCGAGAAAAAAAGGAATGACATCCCTATGATATCAGCTGGCTGCTGACCCATCTACAAATCATCACATTACACTGTTAGGTATCATCTTAAAGCTGAATAAATTTCCTTTTACGTGATATAACTTTTGTTGGTGCCCCACGATGAAAAAGAAGACTTTTAGGAGAATTTTAGAAGAATATCTGTATCCATTATTTCCGGAACATCTGCAATTAGTTAGCCACGAAGTTGATAATCTTTCATGTCGTTCTTGGAAAAATCAACAAGATAGCATCCAAGTTTTAACCTTTACCTATCAAATAAAAGAAAAATCATGTGAAAACGTAATTCAGTGACCAAGATATGAGCATTTCAAAACGATTCTCCAATCGCGCTCTCTATGACTTGCGGGGTCAACTCGCGTGCGAGGACTTGGATATTCTAGACGGGGTTTTTTCGGGCTTGCCGACTGACTGGCTACTCAGTAAATCTAGGTACTGCATGCATAGCCAGCCGGCCAGCTGGCCGGCTACTCACCTCAGCTCAGTGCTAACAAAGTGCCATGGCACTGTGACTCCTCTCAGACTGGCGCCACCTTTTGGCCGGGAAAAAAGAGGAACGTATTTTTTTGTATCAGAGTGAAATGGTTTTATCAGAGTGAAATGGTTTTAGCGCAGTGAAATTGTTTCGTCTGAGTGATATGGTACGCCAAAGTGAAATGTATTTTTGTGAAGAGTGAAATGAATTTGTATCTAAAAGTGAAATGTATTTTTATGAAAAGTGAAATGAATCTTTATGTAAAAGTGAAATGTATTTTTGTGAAAAGTGAAATGAATTTTAATTCAAAAGTGAAATGTATTTTTGTGAAAAGTGAGATAAAGTTTAATGCAAAAGGGAAATGTATTTTTGTGAAAAGTGAGATGAAGTTTAATTTAAAAGTGAAATGTATTATTGTGAAAAGTGAAATGTATTTTTATAAAAAGTAAAATCAATGTTTGTGAGTGAAATGTATTTGTTAAAAGTGAAATGAATATTGGCTGGAGTGAAATGAATTTTGTATTGTTTCCTTAATGGCGTTCCATACACCTCTATCTGTCTCTCTATCTATAATCATCACTTCCTATACATATCATATATATTCATGCACGAATGTTATGACCATACATACATACATATTTACATATATATATACATGTATATTGATTCTATACACATTATATGATAACTGAATATATAACAATACCTATTAATCGACCAATACAACATCAAAAAATCAATCCTTTAGTATATATATACATAGACCATTATATATATATATATATATATATATATATATATATTCCTTCTATACACATTATATAATAACTGAATATATAACTATACCTATTAATCAACCAATACAACATCAAAAAATCAATCCCTTATAAGTATTCTATCTGTTCCGATAAATACAATCTCATCTTACATAAGAATAATTCATATACATTTCCAAAATAACATTCGACAAGCATTACTCATCTACATTAATACCATACGGTGTGAGTGTTTTAAGTTTCAAGACCTAGTATAATTCCCTCTTCAGAGTGACTTGATTTGATTTTTTTTTTTTTTTTGACAAGTTCAATGCTCGCGACCTGTACATCGTCGATTGTGTGTTCATGTGTGCTGAAATGCTGTGATACCGGAATTTGTTTACGCTTTTCTGTGTTATATATGCAGATGAGCAGATTCTACGAATACGTAACGCTTGATTAAAGGGGATAGTCTGCAAAGTATGGGAGGGATGACAAGGGAATTAAATAAGCATGACTGTCAGTGGGCTTAGAATAGAGGGTAGTGTGGAGTGTTCTATTCTTAATATAAATCAAAACGTCCAAAAAGGGAACCCGAGAAGTGGATGTTTTAAATGTGAGTTCGATTGTGGATTGAAATGAGTTGATCAAGGAGATGAAGTCATCAAGAGGAGATTGATCATGACACCAGATGAAACTGATATCGTCAATGTATCGGCGCCATGAGTCTTCGCACGGTTTGTGTGGTGATGCATGAATGATTTATTCCTCTAAATCCGCCGTGAAAATATTGGCATGGAGGGAGCCATTGGTGTGCCCATGGCCGTTCCTTCTACTTGTAAGTAGTAGGTGTCAACAAATTTGAAATTGTTCAGTTTGAGAATCAATTCAATTAGGCGGGTTAAGTGGTCTGTGGGAGGGGATTTGTCATCCCGTTTATCCCAAGCCCTCTTGCATGCGGCTAAGCCTTCCTTGTGTGGTATATTGGTGTACAGGGAGCTAACATCTGCTGACATTAGTATAGCATTTGAGGGGACTGGCCCTTTTCTGTTGATATTTTTCAATGTGACACAAGAAATCTGTGGTATCTCGAACATAGGATGGCGTGTTAACAACTACTGGTCGGAGAATAGCATCCACAAATCTTGATATCTGTACCGTGGGACAGGAGCAGCTCGATACAATTTATACGTCCGGGGTAGCCTACTTTGTGAATTTTCGGCAGAATATATATATCAGGGCATTCAACATTCTATATATTTATGTATATATATATATATATATATATATATATATATATATACTGTATATACATATATAATATATACGTGTAAAAATTCCCAAGTCCAGATATCTAGATTAATGTTTTCGTATTCATTTTGCAAGGAAATTTTACAGCCTATCAATAACTTGGTGTCATGTTTTAATGAACTGTTGCAATGGCAAGAACCCAATTATAACCACATATAGGAGTTGCATGATTTTTGACGGTGTTTTGTCATGGTGTGCTGGCAACCAACATAAATGTTTAAACTACAATTTTGTGTAGTCTCAAACCCGGCTTTCAAAAAACATTGCAATATTAATCTCGTCTCACTGTCATTGGGTAGATATGTTGATAACGTCATCTGGAATCTCCTCTAGATGGACTTCTGCCTAACTTTTGATCAATAGGTTGCGCCAGAGAGGCATAAAAAAACAATTCATACATATCGTCATGCGATTCCTACATTCAAATACAGTAGTTAAACATACACGTAAAGAAATAATTAATGATCTATGAGTGTCTTTATTTGTGCACAGCGTCATATGGACAGATAGATACGATGTAGTTGGAGAGACAGATATGATTATCGATACATAGATTAATAACTGAATATAAACATTAAGCACATCCAAACACATTCATCAAAGTTGTTTATACAATCGTGGTTGTGCTGGTATACATTTAAAGAGAAGAGTCAACAGTGTCGAAGAACAGCTCTAATTGCGTACTCTTTACCCTTTGCGTCACATATTGATAATCTGACTACTCATAGTTTTTTATAGTGGTTTTGCTCATGGAAATACTTGGTTATCAGGCATACGTTACAAAATTTGATGTTTAAAAATATGTCGCTTTAAGACAAATCAATGAGAAGTGCTAATAATCGGCAAACAGCACAAACGCATTATAAAGTTGATATGACATAAGAAGTATGGGTGAGCATAAACAATAATGATTGTTTAGTAGTTATGCCTAGATTTTGTTTTTGATAGTAACTTGCAGTGCCAATTAGCAATTTCAGGTTCTTGTATTCTGAGCCAAAAGTTTTTGTACGTCTTCAGGTTTTAGATCACATCCCTTGATTCCAGCACTTTTAGTTTTGCCTAGCTCGGTCCATTACAGAAACTTCGTAATCATGTTGTCACCAAGGAAAAGAATGACACATCACCGTCAACATCAACCCACTCTCTTGCACTTATTTCATAGCTTCATATATAGCTTTAATAGTCAGAAGAGAAGAGATATCAGATGATTTCACTGTCTATGTGCTTTATCAATTACATGACTGGGTGGTGATTTCGTTCATTTGACTTGCACTGTCAAGCACATATTTCGGTCAACTATTCAATTTCGGTTTCTGTCTGTCATCATCATTTCAAATGTAGGACTAGTTAGTGCCGATTTGTGCACAACATTCACTATTTAGCAGTAGGTCTTTCTGTTAAACTTTTGGACTGACTCAAACAGAGAGAAAGAAACAAATATAGATACAACTGTACATGCATGGATAGGAAATTTGCTCCGTATAATTTGTGAAGATTAATGGATTTGTATATTACACGATTACGGTGCTCACTATAGTTCAAAAAAATCAGGAAGCCTCTAAACAGGAAATCCACCTCAAAATGAATTAACTTCTGAAGAAAGAGAAAAATATGGGAAAAGAAAAACAGAAAGATATATCATTTTGAAATTTTCATTTTTTTTTCTTTAAATATTTCTTGACCAGTTCTTATGAATATCGAAATCAGGAAGTTGGCGATGTCATGCTCTCACAATTTCTTATTCATTTCAAATACAGAAATGACAAAAATCTCATATTTCAGCTGTATAAATATAACGCTTGTCTTAAAACCATCCAAAATAAAAAAGAACAAAGGTTAAATATGACATATCTTTGCTGTATTTGTATTGGCTAAAACTAGAAATTTTTCGAATTTCATATACATACATAAAAAATTGTAAAGGTATAACATCATCACCTCGTTGGACTGGTCTAGAGATATTTTCCGAAAATGTGAAAGTTCAAAATGTCAAATCTTCGTCATAATCCTTTCGCTCATTTTTGTATCATTTTGTGGGGATTGTTTTTTCTCTCTTTTGAAGTTTATTTATTTTCGGGCTGGATTTCTCCTTGAAAGAAATCACTGCATAAGTGCAGCAAATTTCAATGAAGGCCTATTAAACTTTCTACTCGTTACTTTAGGTGATTGATTACATCCAAAACCGCTCAAAAGAGCCATATTTTAGCTGAATCAAATCCGTGGTCCTTCACTCATGTCTAAAAGTTATTCTCAGATAGGGAAAATAATCAGAGAGGTTTTGTTTTCTTGTCAGAAAGGATATTTTCTACAACCATTTTATTTACCACTTTGACACCTCCCATTAAAAGGAAATCAAAACCCAAAAAAGAAATGTGGATTGAAAGTAAGCAGCAACGTGAGTACAAACCAAACATTAGTGAAAGTTTGAGGAAAATCGGGCAATAGGTGCAGAAGTTATGAATTTTGAAAATTTTGGTGTTAGAACCTATGAATAAAGAGACTACTAGAGGTTATAATGTTCTGTGTGGACAACAATGTAAAAAAGTGTAAAGGGTATTAAAAGATAAATAACACATTCAATCAACTTGGTGCTGACATATTTTAAGGGTAGTAATCATTCCATCTGCTTTCTTAAAGCGGTAAGTCAGGTGCTCTTGAATTAGGCAGTGAAAGTATTCTGAATTTTCTTTGTATTTTCCTTATTATTATATATTGTCCACAAATGATGCCATCAACTCAAGTATATAATATGTTTAGAACTCCGCACAGAGGCTCATATAGGACTTCATGACTTAGAGAGATCATACAAAGCAGCAAGTGTCGGCAGCTATTACAAAACGACAAATAGGAAAGACATGAAAGACATAGCAACAATGAAGTAAGGTCTGCAGAGTCCAGAGCTTTCAGTACCACTTATTAATTGGGTGCTCCTGGGGAGACCGGTAGGATCACTGAGTTTTCTAACATCATCTAGCCGTTGCCATGCTTTACAAGTTAACGATGCGTTCCCAAAATCATGCCTTCCCACGGTTTCAGATGAAAAATTTACAGATACAGCAATGTCAATTACAATGGATTGATAGATACTATTTACTCTACACGACAAGATACTTTCTTGATCGACGAAAGTGTATAGATCGATTTCTATGGGGTCTTTCTGTCTACGTTCACCGTAATGAGTAGAGAGTGTGTCACTTAGCAGGGGGTTCGAAGAGAACCACGTGATGCTGTTAGGTTCTGGTTGTGACATCACCGGACATGTAACAGACACAATTGCACTCTCATTATTAAAGCCACACATCGGCGAAGCCGTAACAAATGGTGGACAAGGGAACGATTCTTCAATAAGGTCTGAAACGAGATGCCCTTCGTTTATTACTGGAGCTGTGCAGGTGCCATTTTCAAAAGTCAAATGATCCTCAAGGCCGAGAAGCCATCGTTGGGTACAATCACATATGAGTGGGTTATCTTCTACATTCAGTGTGAGATAAAACAATGGCATGTTCGAAACACTTGTAGGAACGATATGCTCACTCAGATAACGTAAATTGTTATTTGTTAAGTCCATAAAGGTAAGGTGTGAGAATATGATGAGATGCGTATTTCCTTTAACTCCTAACAAAACGATTTCATTCCCTTTCAGTATTAGGATTTCAAGTGGATGTCTGAAGTCTACCCCAGAACACTTAGAGAGAAAAGTAATGCGATTGTAGGATAAGTCAAGGTAACGAAGCCGACGGTATAAGTACAAGATTCGGTCACACTCGAAGACCTTCACCAAATTTCCACCAAGGTTAAGAGAAGAAGCGTTTGGTGCCAGGATTAATGGGATACTCTTTAAGTTGCTAAACGTGTACTCCAGTTTGTCGAGGATCGGTGCGTGTAAATCTTTGCTTATTTCTGGAAATGAAAGTTTTGACTTCAACGCAAGTTTTTCAAAGGTGACGTATTGAACACCTCCGCTGGTTAGTAGTTGGATCAAAAAGCTGTCGGCGACAGTTACTTCTCTCAAAGAAAGATATTTTAACGGAGGTATAACACAATGAGTATCATTAAATTCCCCTACCTTCCCTCCAGTAACTCCGAGGAACACCCTTGCTGCTAGGGCAGCGAAATCATTGCAGGTGAGTTCCACAGATGATGTTAGAAACAGATGTACATCTCTTATCTGCTCAAGAAAATGAAAACTTTGAGGTAAGATTGGGTTCCCCTCGCTGGTTCCAACACACACGGATTTTAATGGTAGTGCATTTACAGCAGCCAAATCAATACTTCGAATGGGGTTTCCACACAGATAAAGATAACGAAGTTCTGGTCAAAGTTGGGCAAAATTTCGCGGAATCTCAAGAAGCTTACTACCACGCAGATCTAGGGTCGTCAATAAAGGAAGACGAAATTCAAAAACAGAAATACGGGTGTTTTCTAGATATAGTTCAGTGATTTGTGGGGTAGTCGAAAACGCTGACGGATCGATAATGAAAAGTGGGTTGTTGTTGAGATCTATAAGTGCTAGTCGAGGTGAGATGGGGAATCCGTATACTGCTTCAATATGGTTATATGACAAAAATAATGCTTCAAGACTAAACACTGCACCAAATGTGTTGATATCCACAAATCCCAGTTCATTTTCAGAAACGTCCAGCGCACGGAGAAGTCGCGTATCTGTAAAAGGAAACCAACGCAATAAATGATTTCTGGAAAGATGAAGGAACTCCAATGTAAGAGGAAAAGCTATGTCTACGTCGGTGGGCGATATTATGTTGTGATGTAAGTTGATAATTTGCAAATTAGGAGTCTGAAATTGCCCACTGATTGATGATATTTTGTTTTCCTCCAGGCTTACATATTCCAGACTGGGAAGATTGTCGAAACTCAAGGCTTTAACTGATGTGATTTCGTTGCCTGCCAGATCGATGATTCTGAGCATTGTTAGTCCGGAGACGACAGGTACAACGCTAAGTTGGCTGTCCCATACCCGAAGAAGAGATAGTGACGATAAATTCGTGATGTTGTGCAGTGTTTCGATCTGCGATAAGATCAGGGAGAAGGACCTAAGAAAGGAGTGGTTAGTAAACGAAATTGATTTTTCGGCACTTTCGAAGACAACAAATGTTTCGAGAGTGTTGACGTTTTCCACAGTTGGCGCAATCTTGAAATATTTGTTTGTCCCGTGAACAGAAAGATAACTGAGCCTTCCAAGGCGGGACGAGATAAAGCGAATACTTGGTAGATACAATGTTTGCAAGTTAGGAAATCCATCGACGGAGGAGAGTTCAGTCAATCTATTTCCTTGGAGAGATAAATAATTCATGCTGCTGGAGAAGGCATCAGGGGAAACCCAGGAGATGCGATTATCTTGTAAACGTACTATTCGCAGAGATGGCAGTGAAAACGTTCCTGAAACTATGCCTTCAAGTCTGTTCTTACCAAGTTCGATCGTTTCCAGTTGAAGGAGATCATTGAAGGACGATTTGTCAACCCTTTCAATCAAATTGTCATTTACATCTATAGAACGGAGACTAAGTGGAAACTGATTTGCCGTGAAGCGCTTGATCCGGTTAAATGAAAGGGAAAGTCGCTCAAGATTTGGGACATCTTCTCTTAGGTGTTTCCCAACATCCGAAATAGCGTTTCTCGTCAATACGAGTGACCTTAGCGAGGTATGGTTGCTGAAGATAGGAATCCCTGTCAACAGGTTTCCTGCGAATGAGAGGGTTTGGAGCTCTCTCATGTTACTGAACATGTCTGTCGGAACATTTTTGATAGAATTTCTGTTGAGCGCGAGCAAATTGGTTGTTGTTAAGTGTTCACAGAGGTCGAGAGATAGTGTTTCGTGTATTTCCACAAATGCATTCGAAGTGTCGCCCTCAAGGCATGAAGAACACACGGGGATATTGAATACATTCACGCACGACACACTTTGCCAACCGGAAAAGCATGTACACACGTCACAGATACTCCGCTGCGCAGGTACCGATGTCAAAGGACCAAATAGCACCAAAAGAGTCAGAAGAACCCTGGTAGTGCGCAGCCCGTTCTCCATTCTCGTCTTACAAGGTATCAAAATTTTAGTCCCTTGAAAAGCATACAAACAGACAATATGTATATAAATATATGTATATTATATACACGTAGCAATCGTAGGGAGTAAAATGTAAATGCTACAAATAAGTGTAAGTAAAAAGGAAATGAGAAATTAACGAGTGGTATGTTAAATCTTCAGGCTCATATATATGTAGGATCAAGATGTTTCCTAGATATTTCATATTTCTGTAATTTAGGGCTTGCATAATGAAATCAAATATAACTTAGATACATAGCATGCGCTTCTTGTATAGAATATAGGACCATTAGCATAGCACCTGTTCAGAAAACCAGGGTAAATACCCCGAAAAGATCTTACACAAGACGGTGTAAAGCCTAACAGGCATTTATTACATCAATTCATTAATTTGCAATTTTGACACGTTCATTGAAGGGAAATGTCATAGGAATATATATATGTACACACCTTGAAAATGACGTCGTGAGTTGGTTCCAAGAACTACCTTTGACGCTGTTTCTTCACGTTTTCTTAAAATTGACAAACGAGCGATTATTTCCAGTTGGTCCCCGTTTCTCTGTGCAAGACAAGTTAAACCCGAAGCTGACAGCAAAGAAATGTTACTACAGACTAGTTGACAGGCTAGAAATGTGTCTGCATGATATACATCAAACTCTAGGGGTTTTAAGTGGTCTACAGCAAAATGACCATGATCTACTCTTAACATCAAAGGTATCCCATCATAGTATAATAAATGGAATGCTGATTAATCTACGGTCAGGCAGGTGTGTCACAGGTGAAATCTTACCATACCGCACAAAGAAGACCTCCAACGGATTTCCGATGACGTTTTTTGCCACTATTCGAGGAGAGTCACCGACCCGTGTTATGCGGATGAGGAAAAAAATCCAGATTTTTTTTTTTTCAATTTATCTGTGATCTCCGTGACGCAAATCATTTTTTTCGTTTAAACAGAAAAAAAAAAACACACAGATTCAAACATGCAAAGATAGTCCTTGAGCTCAGGAAACTTTCGAGGAGAAGGTATCAATAGATTCAAGAAAAGCTTTACGAAAAGCTCTAGTAATATTCACTGTGAGACCGAAACACAATGTCCTATACGTTTTTTTTTTTATTACAGAATAAAAGAGAAAGTCCTTGACAGAAAATATGTAGAAGTGATGGATTAGAATAACGTGGGAAGTGAAAAACGACAGCGTAACGGAATCAAGACCATTTGCATTAATTTGTGATTTCTGACGCACCGATTCACAGTGAGAATGACACGCCGCACTGATCGCATAGGCCCGACAATCCGTCTGAGCCTTGAAAGTGGTCAGCATGTATAGCTCCTCCCGCCATCCACCCCCGTAAATATGTAAATGAGGAAAAGCGAAACAAATGATGGAAACAGAAGGACGTGCTGACCCTGTGACATGCATTACTGAAAATGAAGTCAGAAAGCACAAACTAAACAAAAGATTCATTTTACTCAGTAAGAGTGAGAGGAAGTCAATAAATCACTTTAAAGGTATATCATTGTTTACACTTACTCATACATAATTACATAAATATTATATTTTCAAGTACTTGAGACATGCATATTTTGTCAGTAGATGGCACTGACAAGACATCTTTGTCACAGGAAGAAATAAATACCTAAATAAGTAACTGGCAGCATATCCATCATCTTCCCCTGTTCGATTATGAACGCCACCCACTGATCTTCGGGATGGGAAGTCTACAGAAAATCGAGTTGGATTTGCAATTAAATCCCTACATGTTTAAATGAGCAGGGTACTTGAATTCCATGTACCTTGCGTTTGAATGCGTGTATATATATATATATATATATATATATATATATATGCGTATGTGGTTTTTCGAGACCACATGTATGTATTCTGTTTTGGTCACCATATTTTCCTGGTACACACGGCGAAATGAATAGTGTTGTGTTTCTTTAAGTTTGTATTTCGTGTGTATTTTAAAACAAGAAGGACTTTCTGTGAATATCATGTTTTGTTTTATCAGCATCACTATTATATCAATGATGAAATAATCCATTGGTACGTAAAGTTCAACTTAGCATAAGCACGCTTTATTTATTTAGATTATCGTTACTTGCTTTCTAAGTGGTCCTAGAAGCGTTGCTTTTTAGTGGAACAATAACAAGCCTAAATCCAAAATCTGATCGTACATTTTACAATCCTCGTACGATTACACTGCAAATGCAACCTCTCCAGCAAGTAAAATGTGCATTTTTAGTGATACGTTATGTTTATTATAGGTTCGCGGTAACACCATAAGTAGTTATGCATGGTTTTACCACGAATTTTGTTGGAAAGCTTTCACATGAGCACTTCCGGGCACTTGAGCTCCAAATGAGGAAAATTTGCCGTCGATAACAGTACGTACCTGTTTCTCGAGGAATAGTTTCGCGACGAAGGGCAAATTCCCATAGGTTAACACGTAAAACTAAACGACGATCGCTGTAAAGGACGTGTCTCTTCTTTCCGCGAAAGTCTTGCGTGCGACTTGCGAGGAACAATTTTTACTACCCGGAGGTCCCCGCAATTCAGTGAAGGAATTCCTCTGAAGGAATGGCCGAAGTCCCACAGAATGTCATTAACTTGGCTGCGTGGGGTTGCCTGCGAGGTGCTGCCGCTAAGGGCCTCCTACTGGCGTTCAGCGTGGACCTCTCCGGGCATCCCCACGACTCACCCGGAAAAAAGTTTTGGCTATGCTCAAAACTTGGCTGCGGTTAAATCGGACTTGCGTGCGCACCTCCGGGCAACTACAGGTGAGATACGCGCTAGGTACTGTCAGGTGCGGACCCACTGTGGAGAACTCCTGGGGGATTTCCTGAAGGAACTTGTTGGATGAAATATCTGACAAGTCAATTATATCCGACAAGTTTTGAGAAATTCTTTAGTCTGATTTGCTGATTTCTCTGAACTTGTCGGATATAATTGACTTGTCAGATGTTTTATCCGACAAGTTCCTTCATGAAATGCCCCCCTGGTAGTAAATTTGTTTCCCCACAAGTCAAGCCGCAAAACTTCCCCAGATACAGTTGTTATGCGACCGCATGCTCCATGGTTCTCACATTCACTTCGGGAAGCAAAGCAAAAGCGAAGAGAGAGTGAGGGAAAGTGGACGAAATCTGGTCTACATGTTCATAAAGAAATCTACCTGGCACTGTGCACAGAATACAACAAACTCCTGTACCACGCAAAGACCGAGTATATCTCAAGTAAGATCAACACCACTGATCAACGCAGTCTTTACCGCATGGTAAAAAGCCTGTATTGTCCTTCCTCATCGATGGCGCCTGTGCTGCCACATCACCACTCACCGGAGCAATTAGCTAATGACTTTTCGAAGTTTTTTGATCGGAAGATAGAACGTCTACGGGATAACTGTCATGCTGAGGAGCAAGGGATGAAGATCTCTCACTTCAATTACCTAGGATGTGTACCGTCACAATGTCTGAATTCGACTACGTCTCAGAGGATGTTATATCAAACACTCTCAAGACAGCTTCCACTTCCTGGTCAGCATTCGATCCTATACCTACATCATTGCTGAAAAATTGTATGTCCAGTCTGCTGTCCCCCATCGCAAAAATTGTCAATGCCAGTCTGCAAACAGGTCGACTCCCTCCTTCTCTGAAGCACTCTTTAGTCTGTCCACGTCTGAAAAAAAGAGGGACTGCCAAGTGACGATTTCAGCAGCTATCGGCCTATTTCTAATCTGAGCTTCATTGGAAAATTGATCGAAAAAGCCGCTTGTGCACAGATCAGAGAGTACCTCTGTGAGCAAGACTTAATTCCTTCAACGCAGTCTGCCTATAGGAAAAACTACAGTGTAGAAACAGCCCTCTTGAAAGTTTATGAGATCCTGCTGGCCTTAGATTCACACAAGGAAGCCATCCTCGTCCTTCTTGACTATAGTGCTGCATTTGACACCGTGGACCATCCCATCCTCATTCGAAGGCTGGACAAAAGGTATGGGTTCCATGGAAATGTCCTTGAATGGCCAAAATCCTATCTGAAAGACCGGACACACAGTGTGCAGATTGAAGACGCTACATCTGATAGCCACCATGACAGCTGTGGCGTCCCACAAGGTTCAGTTATGGGACCACTGATATTTACGCTTTACAGCTCTCCAATCATCGACATCATCAATGCTCACGGCCTTCAACCAATGGTCTACGCAGATGACACACAGATTCTAGTCACTTTCAATCCGGACGATCGAGAGGTGTCTGTTCTCAAGCTCAATAAGTGTCTAGCTGACATAAAACGCTGGTCTACCAACAATTGCCTTACTTTGAATGACTCAAAGACTGAAGTTATCCATTTCTCCTCCAAGTTTCTTACATCCCCAAGTCCTGTGGCAGTCAGTATCGGTGATGTCAACATTATGCCATCGTCCTGTGTTCGAAGTCTTGGCGTCCTTCTTGACAGCCATCTCACCATGAAGGAACACATCAAGCAGGTCTGCAAGTCTGCTACAGCTGCTCTTCGATGTCTCGGCAAACAACCACCCTGCCTCACGAAGAAGATCACTCTCACTTTAGTTCACGCTTTTGTTATTAGTAGGTTAGATAATTGTAATCGTCTGTTGATTAATCTTCCCAAGTCGGATTGTTATCATCTTCAAATGATTCAGAACACTGCTGCCCGCATCATTGAAAAGCTCCCCAAGTATAGTGAAATCTCATATACTTTTACTCAACTTCAATGGCTCCCCATTGAAAAGCGTCTCATATTGAAGATTCTCCTGTTAGTTTACAAAGTTCAAAATGAAATTAGTCCACAATATCTTAAGGAATTGATCATCTCACCTGTTTCCACACGTAGTCGGAGATCACAACATCAATCCCTTCTCCGCATACCTAAAGTTAATACAAAGTTTTATGGTGACAGGTCTTTTTCAGTTGTTGAGCCAAGATTGTGGAATTCACTACCACAACATATCCGTCAGTCAGCTTCATTGGTCTCATTCAAATCTTCTTTGAAGACTTATCTATTTGTGAATTGATATTTTCTTTTTTCTTTGTACATGTATGTGTGTATTGAAAGTAAATTGTTAAGTACAGTATGTTTTGTGATAAGATTGTAAAGCGCATAGGGAACATTCATTTGTTATATGCGCTATAAAAAAATGTCATTATTATTATTATTACAGTATGACAAGGCTTTCAGCATGCTCAAAACTTGTTCCGAGGGAGTCGTGGGGTTCGCTCGCAGAGGTACACGCAGAACACCAATAGGAAACCCTTACCGGCAGCACTTCGCGGGCAACTCCAGCGCAGGTACTTCTAAGTACCCATAAGTCGCTCGTAACAGAAAACGGATCGGTTTCAAAGCTCTCACGCAAGTCACACGGAATACACGCAAGTAGAAAATAAGTAGCACGCCTCAAGCAGGTAAGAAACAAGTGCGAAACTCGCAAACATTCTTGTCCGCCCGCGGAAAATTCTCCTGCGTGCTGGAAAATCCCTCCTCGCAACAAGCCCGCGTAGCTTTCCCGGAAAGGCAGTGACACAGTCTTTCCTGTGTGAGCCTTAAATTGCTGTTTCTACGCGCGCCGCATACCCGAGTTTCACGACAGAGGGCAAATTCCCATAGGTTAACACATAAGAATAGGGGACGATCCCTGCGCCTGAGTGAGTTAGCTGTCATACGCGCGCCGCGTACCTGAGCTGTCTACTAGTATATGGATACAGCATGCAGTGTGGTGTAGAGCTCGAGCTGGCGCCGAGTGGAAAATTGTTGAAATTTACGTTGTAATGATTTATTTTGCTGCTCAAGATGCCTGAAATGGGTAATAATGATGATATGGACTGTCTACTTTCTGGGGATACGACATTAATTGCCCTCTCTAGAATTGTATTGCCCTCGTCTTCGACTCGGGCAATACAATTCTAGTTCATGTAATAATTGTCGTATCCTCCTCAAGGTCAGTCCAAATCATATTATCATTTGCTGCTGCTGTAATGATATGCTGATAATGATAATACACTGCTGTACTAACTCTTCTTAACAATTGGTGTTATATGTGTTAAAGCACACTTGTTGCGGCACAAATTTTCGTCCCTGCACAAATTGTCGCCCCCAGAAACAGGCGACAAATTGTGCAGGGAGCTGACGGCACAGATTGTCACCCCTGCACAATTTGTCACCTGGCGACAATTTGTGCAGAGGGTTGACGGCACAAATGTCGCCTGCCCTCAAAGCACATCAAGGGGGTAATATCATTCTTGATATAGGCATTGGAATACCAACACATAACTTACATTGCTACATTCATGCAAACAACCCATGTCACTTGAGGAAGTGTGCATGTGCGCTCGCGCATGATAATTGAATGTCCGTTTGTGTGTGTGTATGTATGTATGTGTGGGATGCGCGTGAAGGGGAGAGGAGTGGATGAATTGGATGTGGATTTGAGGGACGGGTGTGAATGTGTGTGTGCGTGTGTGTGTCTATGGAGAGTGGGTGGATGATGGGCGGGTATAAGGGAAATGGGTGTATGGGGGGCTCTCGCGCATGTGTGTGCGTGAGGGATGTCTGTACAGGCATACCTGTATGTGTGTGGGTCTGTGTGTGTATGGTGTTATGAGTCAAAATAGAAACGCGCCATAAAAAAACTTAACACTGACCCCTTCCTGTGACCTTTGACCTGTGAGGTGACCTCCATTTCTGATAAAATGTGAAATTTGTATAACTGAGCTTCCCTCCAAGTTTGATTGAAATTGAAGTCCTGGGTACAGAGTTACAAACAGACGACGGACGGACAGACGTCGCAGGTGATCCCTCTCTCCCCTGACCTCTGGTATGCTCGAAATATACACAAACAAAAAGACGCACACACATACATACACACTACATGCATGCATACATACATGCATACATGCATCCATACATACATATTAACATACATTCATACGTATACATACGTATACACGCGCATACACAGAGAGAAAGAGAGAACCACCACCAACACTAACACACAGACTCCACCAAACACGCACACAATAATACCCGCTACACAAAACACACCACAAATACACCCGTGCAGAAAGACCACGATATCATAAACCATGCAGCCCCCCCCCCCCAAAAAAAAAAAACAACAAACAAACAAACAAACAAACATATAGACACACACACACACACACACACCCACATATATACACTTCACATTTTTACTGGCAGTTATACCGACCGCACCCAAGAGTAACACAGGCCCATCCCAACCACACAATTCGTAGTGCATCTTAGCATTATCTTCTGCAGCTTGAAGACAAGGACCGACGGCAACTTGTGCAGCTACGTTTCATTTTACCTGCACAAATTGTCACCATTGAGGTCAGGCGGCAAATTGTGCAGAGGCAACAATTTGTGTCAACTCCTGCACATATTGTCGACCTGTGCCGGGAGCGACAATTTGTGCCGCAACACACACTGCTGAAAAACATATTAAAAGCACCGCATAATTATGAATGAAATCTGATAGTTGCATTATGGTTGAACAGTTTTAAATCTTCGCTATAATTTTAGATGGCGACTTAATAATTCTTAATCTAATATCACTAAATACTTCATTCTCATGTCTTGAAAAATATGTATATAAACATATTCATAATAACACCAGGATGTGATTTACGCTGGGGTAGTGTTGCAAGTCAAAATGTCAAAGACAATCCCAAGACTATGCTGTTTCGGGTGATGTTCTTTATTCTGAACATTTTGTGGCATTATTCTGAGGGATCATTATTCCGAAGGTTCTTAATTCAGAAAATTAGACATAGGTAATTTTTAAATTCGTTATTATGAAGGTTCGTTAATCTGAAATGAAATAAGTTTGTTATTCCAAAGATGACATAGTTCCTTATGCCGAAGATTTGTTCAACCTAAAATGAAATGCGGGTCATTCTGAAGGTTCGTTAATCGGGATAACGAAATAAAGTTCGTAATTCTAAAATTTCTGTAATATGTCCCTTTTCTTTAATTTCTGGATTAACGAACCTCTTAATTACCAATGTAATTGTACCGTATGTCACTTCTCCGTTTTTATTTCTTTTCTTCCTTCCCCATTTTCAACTCGGCGAATCCTCAGAATAACAAACCTTATGTCATATCACAAATCAAGAAATTTTGGCATAACGAACCTTCGGAATAATGCCCTGGATGTCTGAATCAATGAACCTATTTCATTTTTGGACTCTATTTACGAACATAGTTTCCAAAATTTGTGTGCTACGGAATAACGAACCATATTTCGTTTTCAAAATAACAAACCGTCAGACTATAAATGAGCATTACCCAGATCATTATCATACAAGTCATCAATAGCAGGCACTATTGTCCGTATGCTCATTGGTTTTGTCCTCTTCAGTTCTGATTGGGCAAGAATATCAGTTTGATCGCAGTATGCATTTTCTCGGAATATATACAATGTACACAATCAATGGGGGCATCTTGTATAATTAGAAGAGCCATTAAAGGCATCATTTAGCATTGTAGATGAAACAAAAACTCAGCTTTAGTGCTTCACAATAGTTCTTAAATGTGAATTAGGAACTGATGCAAAAATGTTAATCAGTATAATCAATGTTAAGTAAATATACAAAATGTGAACAATAGGTACAACAAAATTGTCTTTAGATAAGCCGTTTATACATTATGGTTTATCGGGAGAAATAGTGATATCCCCTTATATTTCAGGCTTTATAAGGTAGGATGTTCTGTGATACAACTGACCTGCACATAATATGCATCAAAATGTGATAACGCGAACATTTTTAAATCACTGCTCCCTATGGTAAACAGTACCTTTAACATTGATCATATCGTGTGTTTTTTTTTAAAAGCTCCACGCTGTGTTGTTGGCTAAATCTAAATTTTGAATGTAGTAAAACCAGGTAAACATAATGGTATAGTAGATTCATGAAAATGCAGAGAAAAGGAATACAATAAGGAAAATAAGGAAAAAATAGAGAATTGTTTTATACTTCATTGCATAAACCTAGCCGTGAAATACTTTTAGCATGCTTAGGAAGAACAACAAGCCATGATCTATGAGAAATGATATTTGGAGGAGATTTTTATAAAATCAAGTGCTATTGAAATTATATGAGACTTGATCCTGTTTGAAACTAATTTAAAGCAAAGATCGAAGACCCTCTTTTCCTCGGCAACATGAAAACCAGGAGCAAAAACATGTTGATCATATTTTTTCCCATTCTTCATGTTTAAAAGGTTAAAAAAGAAAACCAATGACCTGCATATGGCACTCGGTGCGATTATAAACACTACGAATGGTAACATATCATATTATGCACAAACTGTTGGATCAGCCCCCAGCAGCAAGCAGCTTCCTAAAGTGGAGCTGTGCCTTTCTACATACAGAGATTATTTAAGCGTGCTTAATATTATAAAGAGGCATTCCAGACGATTTTAACAATTTCAAATCACGTTGTACATAAATCAACAGCTCCATGTATAAATTTGTGGAATTTATGGAGGTCCTTGAGCAGAGAAACCAGTACTTTGAAAAATCTTACACCAATTACACTGAACAGTATACATATGTGATGGCATAGGAGCCTCACATAATATATAGGATTATTTCAGAAATGTAGCAGTGTAATTCCATTACAATACTAGTTGCTTAACAAATTCACCTGTGTAGAATCTATGCATGCCTTCTTCTTTGGTTCTGTTCCTTGAGACCCAGCTTGTGCATTCCTATGATGAGGCTGTCATGATGTCATCCTTGTTTAATGCATTTTTTTATAAATTTTGAAAGCATTCTTATTCCTCATTCCAGTGACTATAAATTTTGAAACTCTGTACTTCTTATAACCATGGACCTACTACACATATGGACCATGAACGGAGGTCTTTCTTTGATCCAATGTTCACCACCGCCACCTGATTATGTGCATCTTAATGAGTACATTCAGACGTTTGGACAATGACGATTGTGTAATCGTGCATCATCACTGACAAAAGAACCCGGTTTCCCTCATTTCGGTCCTATTTGGCTGAGATGCCTTTTCAGACTCAACTGCCTTTGAATAAACACCAATGATGGGGAGCACCGAACCTGAAACAAGGCCAAATTTTGCGTCACAAAATTGGTAATTACTGAAGCGGTCACTTGCGGCCATGCATGTAACATCCCTGAATGGCAAGACAAGCATGTCGTCTACTGTTACTGTCCATGTTTACTCTAAAACAATGTGCAACAAATGGGGAAAAATAGATTACAAATCACAGTCAATCTGCTTAATTAGTTGCTTTCTCTTGTAAAGTACTTGCATTTCGCAAATTAAAATTGCTTTAGCGATGATTTCGCAATATACACTACAACTGCACATGTATTTTTCTTGATTTAAGAGAGTTATTAGCTTCTGCGCACGTAGTTTTTAGATTTCTCAAAGCGCCGTCTTGTTTTTTTCCAGGCTGGCTGTCGGTGGACAACACTGGATCAAAGCAGGAAAGCATGTTCAAAATGTTTTAGTGACGCTTTTGACAGAAACAGGTGCACGAATTAGTTAACGAGCGATGAATGTCCGTGTGTAGTAGGTCCATGTTCGAACGTAAAAGTCTGAAAATCATCCGGAAGTCTCCTTTAAATATGTTTTAAATCATAGTTATCATGTGAGACTAACATCAGTGGTAAATAACGTATGCAAACATAGACTGATTATGTAATAGCATTGACCTGCACAATTAATTCACTCCTTGTAATATTTTATTTGCCATTGCATAAGTATAGTGCGGTATGAATCTATAGTACATACAAATCACATGAAATATTTTGGACAAAGGTGATCGAATAGCCACAGTACATGAGCAAATCACAAGCTGAACATTGCCAAAATTAAGTTTAAGAACATGCTCTTAGATTACCTTACTGGAAAATTGACCGGAGTATTCTACATCTACACACATTTTGGAGAAAGCTGACGTGTATACCTGGTACACAAAATTTCTTCTGACCACTTCAAACCATCCATCATAAAATCTAGTGGAGACTGAATTGGTCCCTGGGAACTATCGACATATATAACATAAGAACTGTAAAACAAACTATCCTTATAACATAAAGTCATTGTTTCTCGTGACTTGTGTAAAATCATGACTGTTGTTCACCGATGTACATTATATTAAGATCACTAATGCTTGTCCACCCAATATAGCTGTGTCTTGAATATGGGTTTTAATGCATGTTGACATAGTGAACTGCTACATAATTATGTCGTCTAAAAGCAGTTGTAAGCATTGTATATGTTTGGTCTCTCCTGTCTACTTCACACAATGGAGTTGCATCACATTATATCTTATTATCTACCTCACAAACTGAAAATGCATCAGTATTAATTTTTTTCTACTTCGCAAATTGAGAAATCATCTACATTAAATCTTTATTTGTGTAATTGTGTTAATTCTGATAACTTCAAGACATTTATAAATGATTTTGGTTGGGGATACAAGATTCAATGAAGTCCTGTTTATTCTTGTGCAGACCACAGTAGTTCGTGACTGCAAACAAAGATCCACATGAGATATATATATATATATATATATATATATATATATATATATATACTCTAACTGCTATTGCTTCATCCTGTGGACAGTGTGTGTTCCAGCTAGATATCCACTTTTATCCCTTACAATGAAACCTGGAAACAATCAGGATATAATATGAATCTATCCACAATCAGCATCATTTCTAAAATCATCCACTATCCACCTTTCTTAGATCATTAGGGTCGATTTGATCCTGATTGTATCAATATTTCACAGGAAAAAATGGATTTGTGAGTACATTCACGCATAATAGTACACAATCACTACTTTTACAATGCAGGGGCTGAGGACCAAGTAAAGGATGAATACATATAAACACAAACAAAGCATTAGCGAAGGTATCTAGACTATAATTATGTACATCATCAAATTACTCTTGTATATCTTAGGTAATATACGATAAGCATTGTAATATCTATACATGGCTAATTGTATTTAACTTACACATAAATTCTCCAGCAAGTGGTGATCCTTTCCCTCCGTTTCTCACACAATTCTAATCCCATAAGTTGTCAGTATTCCTATTTCAGGCCAGGAACGCTAAACTCTTCCCTTTACTGAACTTCAATATTAAGCACTTTGTCTTGCAACCAATAAATGTCCACCAATAGTCACTATTATAGTACCATAAAACCTTACTGAGATATTAAAGACATTGTTTTGCCATGGCACTTTTAGTACAACAGAATCCTGGGACTTGGCTTCACAAACCTCACAAACCCACAATAGACAGACAGGTAGAATAGATACTTTGAGTCAGTTATGGATAGAATGTGCCTAATGGTCATGGCCAGCTTCAGGATAATCTGGCAATCTCTTCGCAATGGCTGCTCTTGAGGTCTAAATCAGGCTTAGTCTAGGCAAAGTAACGAGGAAGACAGACAGCAATAGAGCCTTGACTTCACAACTCAGAAATTCGTTTGTTGTTGTTTTTTTCAATGAGATTGAGTTCTCCCTCACTATTTTTATTTAATTTCTGACGAGTTGTACATGTACATTATAAAGTTGAGAATCAATGAGGTTTCCGTGGGCATCAGCTATAATCATTTAAGCATGTTCTATTGAGAACACCAAAATCATTAGCAAGCAATGATTGCTAGCTTTGAGTTGGTGGGCATCAGTCTGCCGCTAACAAGTATCGGGGTGGAAGAATGGTTGTAACCAAGAAAAGCTCACTTCCTCTTCGTTGTCAAAGCTGTACGCTGAATTTGAAGGGTGCTGCCATAACACTTCATATGCATTTATTCAATCAAACAAGCGCTTACACACAACACATACATGACACATACACACTTAAACTGAGCAGAATCACAATTTACTGATCCCTATCTACAAATAAAGAATTACTAAATTTGAATATTCCTACATCCTTCTCATAACAATCTAGTTATGCATGATAGTTCTATACTATCTTTTTAAAGAAAACTTACTGTTAAAGAAATGATGCAATGTTAGGATAATAATACATTAATATTCAACTTGTACTGTGACTTGTTATTTTTGGGCGGTGAGTTGGCTCAGTCGGTAGCGTGTCGGCCTCACGATCACGCGGCCCGGGTTCGAACCCGAGTCTGGACTGAGCAATGTTGTGTGTAAGCATACCGTCCCCTCTAGCAAAAGGCAAAACACTCTGTCCCTCGGATAGGACATTAAATGGAGGTCCCGTGTATGAGAGAGTAACAACTCTTGCACGTAAAAGATCCCGCTTCATTCATTCATCGCAAAGAGCACGGTGTATAACCCGGTGAAGTGGTCCCACCTCAAATCTAACTGGACTCCATGAAAGACCAGCTTTGCGTAGCTGAATATGGGCTATCCAGCCATCTTCTCGTGAGCAGATGGAAAATGAACAAACAAAGTAAGTGTCCTCACTCCCCTTCCAACTCTCGTAGTAAAAAGTATGCATATCCACGCACACATTCTCCTGCTGACTCCCCATATAGATATTTGCTCATGACATCGTAGCACAGTTTGTACTGGTCCTGCAGATAGCACAATATTGAGAAAAAAAACTAAATCATTCAATATACATAAATGTTAGGCACAAAACACTTACACTGGTACCTACATGTAATATCAGGGTGAGTGCGAGTTGTTTGTGTCAGAGGGATATGGGATATTATCAAGAATATCGGATATGCTTGAATTGTTTTGAAGTTTAACTACGTACAATTTCAGCTTTGCAACTCCTGCAATCTCTTCAATTATTTCTTGGGAGCAATGTTTTCTAAGACAGAAAGAATTGGATTGACAATGCTCCATGATGTCAAACAAAAAAATCAGAGTTGCAAATATAATTTCAAACCATGTACACTATACTGGAATTACGAGCCTAAGATTTATGTAAGAGGGAGACCTTTCAAACCATCACAGTTTTTCAGCGCCACAAGACTTGCCACATCACATACGACAAATTTTATAGAGAATGTCATATACGCATCTTATAGGCCTATACATGCATCCTTGATGAGACACTTACAAGTGATTCCACCATGTTGGGTCTGTTGGCACGCAGATTCTTCACTGCATGGAAGATGTCTACTGTGTTCTTTCTCTCGAACTTGTCAATTACAGACCACAAAGCACAGAACACTCCACTCCAACCTGTTCCATTTCTGTGGAGGATGAAAGGTCATCACCTTGTAAAACCACACCCATAATTCAATTCATGCAAAATGTGAGCAATGATGTGTGATCAATTATATCGACTTATATTATTTTTTTTTTCAGTCAAGTAAGTGCGATGGTCATTATCTTTCATTACTTATGTTTGCTCATATCAAACAGACCATTGTACCGAAAGTGAAATGAATTTCATGATCGAATCCAGACGGATAATGTGAAGGTAGGAAGTGCCTATTTGCACTTCACACATCTGTTTATGAAACCAACATAATACTACTCAGCCACTAGACTTAAAACCATGCAATCACATCAAAAGTTAGCCACATTGCTCAAAAGACCTGTGTATGCAGTAAAAAAAAAAAAGGGGGAGGGGGGATAGCATAAAAAGGGGTCTTATCTACTTATATGACATAATATTAGAGAGTTCTAATAATTTTCTCCTTTGCAGAATCTTCCAGCATTTGTTTGAAACTAGCATAACTTAATACATGGGTACCAACAGCCGGGTCTGCTGTATTCTCTGCATCATTAAAAAAAATGTTTTAAAGATGACTTCAACAACATCTATACAGCTTTGTAAGACAGAGGGTAATTCCAAACAATCCATCCTACCTATGTAGAGTATTTGGTTTGTAGTATTTGTGCTCTGAGATAGATAATATTCAATGAAAAGTTAGGTCATTAATGAATATTTTTTCTTTGATCATACATTAAATATTGTTACTTAGATATTAGGCAGAAATATGACCTTTTGATTAAAAAAAAGAGAGAAAGAAAAGAAAAGCATAATTTTTAAAATGCAAACTTGTAAGATGCAGTCCATCAAGGGTTTGACCTTTGACAGGCCAATGGCCTTTTGTCATTCCCACACATCTGCTGCAGATCTTACTGTTTTTACTGCGTTTATACTTCATTGTAACTGTCCTTGTACTGCTTATGCTTTGTTTTGTGTATATTTCTGTGTTCTGTTCTGTACATTTTATACGTACATGTATGTCTATCATCGTGGGTTTTTTTTTGAAAGATGTGAAATAAATTAAATTGAAATTGAACTGAAAAGTTTGTTGCTGGTTAAACGCGAAAGCTTTCCCATATTAGTAAAGAGTTTTCTATTGGAACCATCAATGTTATACCTAGTCAGAAGTTAGAGTAGGGGTAATACTCACATGCAGTGGACGATGACTGGACCTGAGGTGTGGGCAGTCTTGACTGCCTTTTGTGCTGCCCTCACAAGGTGGATGAGTGACATTCGAGATCTCAGGTATGTGCTCGCAGCACTCCATCCAAGCAGTCTGAATTGGGTCACAGTCACACTCTGGTTGTGACAACAAATGGCCAACAGAGGAATCCTTATCATCAGTATAATATTAAACTTCAACATTGTAACTACCATCCCCATCTTAGCAATCTAAGCTGATGTTGCCGTAACTGGTTTTCATATCTTATAAATCAAGACCATGGAGGTGAGACCTCCCTGTCAAGACTATCTAATTTCCGTTCATTGTATATTACAGTACTCTAAGAAGATGATAAGACTTGCCTTGTGCAACAATTGCTTAGTAGTTCATGCCCAGAGTGAGTACCGGTAGTTTGGATTTCATACGTTGGTATGATGGCTGTATCATGTTAACATCTGTCAATTACCTTGTAATGATTTTATGCAAAAAATGCAGTAATCGAGCAATGATAAAGCCACTGTGGTTTTTAATTCAGTCTCTTGGTTCATCCATACGTTTTTCCCATCCACTCAGACACAAGTTAGAGCATTAATGGACTTGTAGCTTTGTCTCTTTGATATGATACTGACAAAATTCTAATTATACACGAAAATCTCATGCCATTCTAAGCTCTCCCACAGTGCATTAACAGGAAATAATGGAAACACACAAACACACACACACACACACACACACACACACAAATATATATATATATATCTATTTATAGACACAGACATCCCCCAAAGAGTATAGAGCTGCTATGTATAAGAAAAGAGAAAGTACGATAACCCCGAAATCTAGTTTTGCTTTCAAAGTTTACACAAACCTCTCCCTTGCTTGAGACAGTGAAGGTATTGCAAACAAAGTGCGGTTCACTCGAAGATCCTACTCGTGTAATGTTTAGAGATCCCATCTGAAAGGTGCCTGCACTGGGCCAGTACTGAGGACATGTCTGAAATGGTGGAGGAGTAGAATGAAGAGATAGTAATTAAATGTGGGCTATGTTAACACAATGCCTCGGGGAACATGGTATATCCTTTATAATAACTATAAAATTTTCAGATTATCTGTAAAACCTAGCGTTCACAACGCAGATAAAAATTTTAGTACACCCATATTCATTTGCAACCTTTGCACATGTTCTTGGAAGATTCTGTTCAATGTCTTTTTCCATTTCATTCCTACATACTTCTGGGTTTTTCTTCACGTTCGGGAGAGAGCTAAATTTTCTCATTGACATTTTCAACGTGACAAAAATTCTGACATGGAAGTGATCGAATATCCCGACACTTTCAACGCTCAATCACGTGTATTGTCGTGGGGACACTGTCGGAATATAATTATATACTTCATCTTTCAAGGAAGAGGGAGTTGGGTGAGGCAAGGTCGGACAAGATCCCATAACTTTAGGGATGCTACTTGCTCAGTGAAGTGAAAGTCCAGGGGTTTTCAAGAGAAGCTGACAATTTAAAGAGTTGACACATGAAGCACACCTCATGATACACATCAGACATGACATCGGATGATCAATAACTGCAATAGCTTTCTTGAGTCTTTTGCCTAAAGTGAGCTAAAAAGTCATAAGGTATATTAAGAAATTACTCAGAACGTATACAGTTGAAAGTTTGTATTAAAAAAAAAGGAATATCGTACAGGTCTCTATCTTGTCAACAATTGTTTACAAGACAAGATGTACCACATAGGGTGTTGTTGCCGGGTTGTATATGCTGGTTCTTTGGAGTTGCCACTTACCCAATCAGACGGGTCAAGCTCATTAAGCATGACGATGACAGGACACTTCCAGTCAAAGACAAGCCGCCATATGTCCACTTCTGTATTGGGCAAGGGAGCCTGGGTAACTACAAAGGCACCCTCTTCTGTGAAGGTCTGAAAAGAAAAAAAGAAATCAACAATTATTGAAGCAGAGTGATGGCTGCAGTGGTGAAATATAAAATAGAAAGCTCATAACAGTGTAACCTATCGCACCAGGTAGTGCCGACAGAAGTAGTAGAAACAAAAGTGACAGCAGTAGGTAGTAGTAAAAGCAGTCTCCTTCTTGTTTCTGTCTGCTCTGTAGAAGCATTCAAGAAGTTGAAATCTTCCAGTAAACCTGTTTAATCATGATTATGGACACAATATCCACTGCAATGTTTTGTTTTGTTTTGTTTTGTTTTTTGATGGCCATTACCATTTTTAAAGCTGAATTTGAGGTTTCAAAGCATTAGATATAAGTCATGTATAGTTTCTCTAAACCCATTTCTGTCATATCTATTTGATTTTGTGTTTTCAACATGTCATGGGAACCTATGGCCTTGAATAAACTCCTAGAAAAGGTGTGGTAATCATCAATACTCACATTCATTAGCGATGCATTGATGTAATCGGTGGAATCTTCAAGTCCCTCTGAGATAAGACATGGTCTCTTTCTCTCCACTTGAGGTGCAAAGAATAAATCACGGTGATATGTATTATAATAATGCACAAATGAGCAGAGTACAAGGTACTCCCCCCACTCAAGTAGGGCAGGTGCAAGGGGGAGGCTCAGACCCCCTTCCTCCACTTTTTTTTTCACAATGCATAGGGTATAACCACTTTGGGATCCACTTACTTTTTTTCCCCTGGAAGTGGCACCAGAAATTGTGGTTAAGCCTTTTTGCCGATTAACCCCCAGAAGTTGTACCATCAATAAAATTGCAGCCAAAGGCCTATGTCTGTCTGTTTGTCTGTTTGTTTGTTTGTCAACTGATGAAACAAAAAAGTGGCAGGAGAAAAGTGTGGGTAAGACTTTTTTTTACTTGTCAGCTGATGAAACTGTTAGTGGCACAGGAAATATAAACTTCCCTCCCCCTTTTTTAAAAATGCAGCACCAGCCCTGTTCTTACCCCTATCATATTGACATCATCTCTTAGACATCATCTCTTCAAAAAGGAATTTATTTTCTCCTAACAATACTGAAAAAAAAAATAAAAGTGGAGAAATGATTTAAATTATTTTCTTATTTAGAAGTGCAAGTTCCATCAGTTGGATGCATTGACTCACAGGGCAAGATGTCTGGGAATCTGTTCTTGTTCTTGTTCTGAGGCATCTTTCCTCCTCTGAAGGCGTTCCTTGGAGGAACCGGTGCCAGTGAGTCGAGCAACTGTAAGAGATAAATTATTCTGTCAAGTTAAAAGAGCTCTCTCTAAATTGTCCTCAGAAGAAAAGCAATGAGTGATTCTATAATAACCTCAGCATTTATGAGTGCAGTGATAAGTGATCACTGTGACAATAGATGCCTTTTGTCACGTCAGCCTATCTCTGCATATGTTTATGCAACATTCCACCACAACATATTTGCATTGAGGTAGATCTTGCAGGAATGTTGTTTCATTTCCCAGTTTCCTCATTTTTCCCCCAAGGTAAAAGAGAATGTATACTTTTTCAAAATTTCATTCAGCCAGTCATGAACAAAAGTCTAGCTGTGTGTCGTGGCATTGGTGTTGCTCAATTTTTCTTACCTCATATTCAAGCTGAATGTTGATTTTCTTTGTCTTTGGGTCCACTCTGTTCAGAGTAGATAGCTTCTTCTTGAACTGTGCCACAGGAGTGTGGGTCTGGCCCAGGAAGTAGACTTCAAGAAGAGCATTGTAGATGAACAGATACTGATCCTGAAAGAGGAGGAGGGTTTAGATTGTGATTAACTGTCTTTGCAAGAGTGTTTTTAAAACATGACCACAGAATATCAAGAAAGACTTGAAAGCTGCACAAGTATTTTTCAAGGTCAGGGTTACATAGGAGAAGTCAAAATGAATCGCATGTTCTTGCCTGTGTGTCTACCATCTTGATACGGTTTTCCCTCATCTGGTTGACAAAGCCAAAGATGTCCACCTTTTCAATCTCTCGCATCATAAACAGCATGTTATAGAGGGTGAGGAAGGTACCTGTTCTTCCTGCTCCAGCACTGAAGGAGACAGATAAGCAACATCAGAAAGCAAATGATGTCATATTCAGCCACTGGTATATGCAGCAAATGACAAATGTGTAGGCCATCATAGCAAACTATCAGTTTTCCAAACCAAGCAAAAGAAAACAGAATTTTCAAGAATATGGAATGGAGCATGTACAAGAACTATGCAATAATTATGTCAATACCATAGAATATGAGCCACTTGTAAATTGTAGGACAACACAACAAAGTTTTACAGATCTCAAACTAAATAGATTGAGTGTTTGGAAGATTAATCCATTACAAAACCCTATTACATGTATCCATTACAAACGCCTATAAGTCTACAGCAGTATTTGATTTTTAAAAAATGCAAAAATACAGTTATTGAATGCATTATGAAATAAAGAATGAAAACAAAAACCCTCTTGTAATTCATCGCTCAGGAAATAATCTTACGAGATTCTTTTCTTCGTTTTTTTTTGCATGAGCAAAACAAAAGAAATACACTTTCTGTGAAATAATGTATTTCTGCCCAATTATTCTCATGCTAAACACATCTCCTGTACATGTATTCACCATTAAACAGTGACTAAAGTCAGATTACAGTCAATTAGAAGTCAAAAAGTCAGAAAGTCAATTACAAGTAACTCGATCGTGAAGACGACAGAGCACAGGCTGATGCATACTAACCTGCAGTGTACAAGCATTGGTCTGTTCCTTTTAAATAGAGGCATTGTCGTGTGGTGACGGAGAACAACGTCAACAAAGTCAAGGAGAGTGGTGTAGTCCTCAGGGACTTCCTTCTTAGACCAGGACATGTAGTGGAACTGGGTGACTGTTCTTTTCTCTTCACTTCTTCCCTGCAAATTGAATAAAGTAGTAAAAGTGGACTTTACAGTTTGCATTTCAGCAGGTGTAATGAAACCTGAAATTGAAACAATAATAATAATAATAATCAACATTTATATCGCGCTTAATACACAGTTTCTAAGCGCCTTACATATATCATAATTATACCAAAACGTAATATTATATTCAACATAACTACAAAACTCTACAATAATTTACATTACATAATATACTTTAGCAATAATCAAATACTAGAATTTGCATACTTAATAGACACACACAGAAAAGAAGAAAACATAACATACGCATGTAGAAAAACATGACATCATAGTAACTTCAACTTATATTGACTTCATTAAATGTGTCTTCAGGAGGGTCTTAAACGTATCTAGCGAGGGTGAAGACCTGATGTGCAGGGGGAGCTTGTTCCATAGTTGGGGCGCAGCGACGGCGAAAGCACGACTGCCATAGCGGGTACGTGGTATGGGTCCAGGGCTAAGTTGGAGATGGATTGAGCGAGATGATCGCAGGACACGGGATGAATTCTCGGGAACTAATAGTTGAGAGATGTATCCAGGGGCTAAACCGTGCTTGGCTTTGTAGGTAAGGGTGAGTATTTTGAATTGAATTCTTTGAACCATGGGGAGCCAGTGAAGGGAGCGAAGGATGGGAGTGATGTGGTCGGATTTCTTGGTGCGAGAGACGAGACGAGCTGCTGTGTTCTGGATTCTTTAGGAGTTAAAAAACATTGCGGGTCATGGCAATTTGCAATTTTCAGGTCATTGTAGTTGCAATAACTTTGTGATGTTGTACTTTTTTATGCTATGAGTTCATTCAAAACAAAGCAATACAAAGCAAACTTCAGTTTGTTTTTTGTGTGTGGGGGGGGGGGGGGGACGGGCGAACTGCAGATTGTCCAAAAAGCCTAAGTATCTACTTTGCAGCAAAATAAATTTCTAACCTAGTGACTGTCCACATTTACTTTTTTTTCAAGGAGGGTCGGGGTTCTTTAAGATGATGTAACATGCTTGCTAATGGCTTGGTCACAAATACCATAAGAACTGCTACGAACGCCGTACGAACAATTTTAGACAATTTCGTAAGATCTTCTTAAGAAGGCCATACGAAACCAGCGTTCGTAGAACGTTCGTAAACCATACGTAAATTTGTAGCCTGGTCAATGGTCTTGTCCACGATTTTGTTTTTAACCTCGTACGAAACCCTCTCTTCGTAAGGTGGTAGTACGAACTTCAGAATTCGTACGAACAGTGACATTCGTACGAAAGCATCGTTGGTATGAATCTTTGTGACCGTAGCTTAATTTATATCTAATTGAAGATCCATTTCTCACGTGCAGATTTCAAGTTCAAGAGAATACATCTTACCATCTTAACGTCCAACTCCCTGATGACATGATCAGAGAATGTGTGTTCCTCAAACAAGAAAATGGAGAAGTTTCCAATGTTGATGGATCGTGTCTCCTCTGGCCAATATTGCGTGCATTCGTCCTTAATAAAAAGAGATACTCTACATTTCAGTTCCTATAGGGACAGTTTTGTCAAAGCAGGTATCAAGAGGAATAGTCCATATAATTGATTAGTTATCATTAACAATGCAAATAAAGTATTCAAGACTTGCAAAGTGACAATAAAAGTATCATAAAACATTACTCTGTGGCAGAGGCAAAGGGGGTGTAACAGTTTGATTTTTTTAATTGCCTCGAATTTGATTTGTAAGCAGTTTTGTGGTCATGTCTTTTAATGCACGGTGACAATCAACGATCAAACGACACACTCATTTCATTATCCATTCTATGAACATTGTTCAAAAGAAAGTGATACTGACCTTTCCATTTTGAGTCAAAGCTGTCACCATGACAACGGTCTCAACATTTTCCTGCCATATCATCCTCCAGAAATCAGTCAGTGATGCCTCGTTTGGAGCTACACAGCAAAGTAATTGAAAGCAATAACAAATATTATCACACAGTAATGTTACATTATACCACGCAGAAAGTGAATGAAGTGCTGTTGTCAGAGACACATTTTATTGAGGGGTGTGCATGAGGGAAGACATTTATTGCATACCAGTAACTCTCATGGAAATAAGATTTATACAGAACGGGTGTTTAACTTAATGTGCTTATGAGAACAAATCAAGCATAAGTATCCTATCAGTCTTTCCCTATACATATCTTGCTTCAGTATAATATTATGATCAATCTGTAGTAAAGAGGCAATAAATGCAAATCATGAGACAAAAAAAAATAAATCCACATCCAATTGTACAGTTTTACAATAAAATCTACAGAATGCAAAGTTCTAATAGATCATTAGATGATAATGTTTGAAATCTTATAGCATTAAGATTTCCTTGCCTATAGAACACAAACATCGTGAATTAGTATGATATTAGACACAATTGATAGGGATTGTAACTTTTAGAATTGATTTCGGCACCATGGCAAGATTGGTATAAAGATCAAATGGTATCAGTAAGCTCCATGATAGGCGTTCCACCATTAACATGACATTTTGAGATGGCAATTGAAGTTCTCGCATATCAACTGTAATCGGTTTCTCATCAACAAAAATACTGGAGGTTAGCAGTACTATCATTAGTCGTGTATTGCATCAGCAATTAAACAAGATTGATAAATCATGACTGATAGATATTCATTGAAAATCTTGTATTTTCTCCTACTTCTTGCTTTTCTTTTCAAAACAATGCTTTGTTCAATACCAGTCATTTTAAGTACTTCTCTTTACTTATGTGGAACACACACATGACAACTGGTTTGTCCTTTTCTGTAGGATTCTAATGTTTTCAATTTGGTAGATAATGACATGAGAACAATATATTTTTTTTATTATAGTAAAATGAAAAGTGGTCTGCTTTTGAGATCCCAGCAGTTGTAAAGGGAAGAGATTTGTAGTTGTTTGAAAGGGGCCACCCCGCGAGACCGACACCCACGAGTCATACAGCCCACAAGTTCAAACACTGAAAGCAGGGCTATAATGATACGAGTCATACAGCTCACGAGACCATGAGTTCGACACTAGGGAAATAAAGCCCATGAGTTCGACACTAGGTAACACGGGGCTTTATGTGTCGGTCTCGTGGGCCTTGTTAACTTAGTGTCGAACTCATGGGCTGTATGTCTCATGAGCTGTATAACTCGTAAGCTGTATGACTCATGGGCTGCATGAGTTGTGGGCTGTATGACTCGTGGGTGTCGGTCTCGTGATGTGCACCCGTTTGAAATTGTCATACAATATTCCAAGCAATATGTTGACTCCATCTGTCATAATTCTCAACATCAGTTTCAGGACGAAGAGCACTACAAATCAAAAAGAAATGTAAATATGCACATTGGTAGCACTCATGTTCTAATGTCGATACTTTAATTTTACCTCATTTTTCAGTTAACTTTCTTTAACAATGCACGTCACAGTCACATAATTTCATATGTACTCAACTCAGTATAAAATAAAGGAATAGTAACAAATCTACAAACAAAATTGCACACAGCATATATGATTGCATCCTGTATATTTTGTAGTTTCTTACCTTGTGATGCAATTATCACCTTTTCTCCTCTGAAATTCTGTTGCAAAGAAATATGAATTTTAAGTGGTGGCCTGTCCATGATCATAATATATTCAAGAGACTTTGTGTTTCAGTCAGAAGGACTTTAATGTTTGTTTTAAACATTAAAAATGAGTAAAATGTCTTGAACTTATCAGGGGAAAAGTTATCAGAAAGACTTCTGATTTTATTTTTCTCACATCACTCATTTCATAAGCCATACTGGAGAGATTGCAGTGAGCTACAGAGTGACAACTGGAAGCACCACAAATTTAAAAAAAAATACACTTACTGGTCTAGAACTGGCTTTTGTAAATATTTCCTGAAATAACTTATAATTGTGACCCAAACATTCTCCTCTTTCACGGAGAATATCTTATAATGTTTGCTTGATACAAAACCCTATGCTACACCTCTGAAGAAAATTGTAGTCATGGAATGACTATGATACTCACACGGATGTAGTTTGCATTGTAATAATCTGAGTGGGGATCACCATCCACAGTCTCCAGAACGACTCGGGAATGATCGTCTGTCCAATTTAAGAACCACAAGATAAACAGGTATAGATGTATGTTGTTGGCAATGTGTGAATACTCATATATGTCATACCACACCGCCATTGTACGCTGCCATGTTTGTAACAAGTAGCGTAAAATATCTCCTCTAACAAATGCAAGATTTCTTTTGCATAAAATACGTGACTCTGTAAGATAGGTTACCACTAAAAGGTTTCATCATTTAAAACAAATGTGTGCAAAAAACAAAAACAGTTCTATTAGTACATCTTCACAAACTTATTCTGTCAATAGTGGTGTCCAGCTAATGCCATATTTGCGACTGCTGTAACATTGATGGAATATGTAGCATTTGCATTGTAATTACTGAGTGTCATTTTTAGTGAGTTGGTACACTGAGATCTATACACAAATCATGAAGCCACAACACTCATAAGAGTATTTATAAACATAGTAACAGAGAACAGAAAAAAACAAACACATAAACAGGACAATTTTTGTTCGAAGTAGTTTTGCACGGTGACAAAGACAGACAGTTTGCTATGGCACTGATTACAAATAAAACATAGCAATCAAATGCAACTGCACAACAAACAAGTCAAAATTTTACTGTTTTCTGTCATATAATTTTCACATGAAACTGCTAAACATTTCCAAAAAGTTTTGGCACAATCTTGAACAAATTATAACATCTCGGAACTTAAACACATGCAACCGCGAAACAACAGCAAGTGTATGTAGAAGTGAACATTTTTAATATTGATATCATTTTCAACCGTACCGGAGTTAGCGGCACTTTGGACATAGACATTGCATTGATCAAACTAGACTCGTAACTAACACCATGACACTTTCAGTAACCATGACCAGACATGCATGTGAAGCACATGAAATCAGTCTATGCTCAACTGCCAGATCTGAACACTTGAGTCAGAACAGGGTCCAGGCAAATTAGCATCCAAATGGACACGTAAAACAAGACACAAAAAGCTAGTACGATAGGCCAATACATTCCTTTATGAATAGGCATACTTTCTAGCAAAGACAGAACATTCAATAGTCAATTGTGAGGCTTACATGCTATAATGTTCTCGAAGCGATTCTTGGCCTTGTTCTGTTCCTTTGATGCCACATTCCATGGGTGAAGCTGGTTGCTTTTTAGCATCTTAACAATAGAAAGCAATGTTTTTGATACAATGCATAATCCATTAGTGTTCCCATTGAATATATATATATATATATATATATATATATATATATATATACATTAAGCATAAATATATACTAAGTTATAAGTATATAATATTTGTTATGTAAATATATATATATGATATATACGTAGTGGCAAACTCATGAACAAGACAGGGATAGTGTCTAACTTTATGGCGTCAAAACTTAGTGTGTCACCAATATACGTCGTTGTATTTGCATTCACCTGTTAAATAAGCTTTCTACACCCAACCCTGACTCAGATATGTGCAATGTGTAACAATGACCAAATTGAAATGCACAAATAACTATGCTTCATGACTTTTCTACAATAACACATGTACACTCCGTTCCCATATGAGGCATAATATTATGCCTATAGGCATCTTCTGAACACACACTCTCTCTATGTATATTTCAATTTCAAATTCAAATTGAAATTTCCGGGGGGGGGGGTTGGCCAGTAAAGATAACATAATAATTTATACATCTCATTTTCTTTAGTAACTGAAATCATGTAAACAAAACAATGTGGATCTAACAGAGTAAACAACAATAATTGTAAACTTACTTGTAATGGGACTGAAGTATAAAGTGAAATAAATTGAGATATCAATATAGACTTTCGAAAAACGGAGAGACCCACTGAAAAGACAGTGCTTGTAGAGTGTGGACCCTTCATAACAAAAATCGATGAAAATGGTGGTAAAAGATCAGCATCAAAGCAACAACAATTAGTTGGAAACACAAAAAAAAAGACATATAGGACAGCAAAATATGTTTAAAAGAATTGGAAGTCCACAAGGAGTCACAAATATCTTTTATTCACAAATCATTCCACGGTCGTGACTTTATATATATATATGGTAGTTAAGGAATTTTGGATCACATTTGATAATGGAAGTCAGTGATATATATTTCATAATACTGCGTCCCCACAGGCATTTTATTCAGCGATCTTGGTGAATTGAATTCAGCTCATAATCTGTTTTGTACATTGAATTTTCCATAGTTGGCTTGTTTCTTGAATCTGTATGCAGCTACTAGTACGGTGCCTATTGACTTCTGTACAGAAGGGCATATAAAATCACATCATTCATCAGTTGAGAAAATAATAATTTATGTCCATACAATTGCAACATTTACCTGGTATTCCTGGATGAGTCCATTGCCTTTCTCTGCCTTCTTGTGCTCAATGTACGCCTGGAGCTCATGAACAGGTATAGGACCAGGAGCTGCAAGATTCTGGTACATGTTATTCCTGTTACTCTCCTCCATCTCTGGTTCATCTAGGTTGTCATGACTACCACTCCATTTCTTGCTACAACTGGGGGAGCCACACCCCTTGAAAGTAGTCATCTCTATATTCCTACTGTCATCCTGAAGAATCAGCTCGTATTTGCGGTAGCACCTTGGATTCATTGATTCTGATTTGCGTTCTGGGTTACAGGAGGATGCAGCCAGTTCTATGACTGGAACATTTTTTAAACCTTCATACAGGTTATTTTCTGGTGCAACAGCATAAGCATTTTCACACACAACGGTATCACGGCCTTGCTCTGGGGCGGAAACTGTGATTCAAGGATAAAAAGATGAGAACAGTAGGATCAACAAATACAAACGAAGAGGATGTGCATCACAATTTTGACCTTACATTTAAGAAAAATACGTATCACAAGAAAATATGTTTTAGTAAAATCAAAAGTAGAATAAGGAATTCATCAGGTGTAAAATGATTGCCTTCCTGATACAATTAAACAAATTCACTATCAAATACTATTACCTAACTTTAATATGATATCCACGTGATAACAGAATTACAGTTAAAAATGAATTATGTTTCTAATAAATGATAAGCAATAGAATTTGTACATGTGGATTTCACCCATCAGCTGCCGTGTGTGTAACTTATGCCGCACACATTTTAGTGAGAAACGTTTGCACGTTTTCTCTCGGACTGACTAGTTTCATTTCGGAGGAGTGATATAACATGTCACACATATTTTTCCAAAGAATTGCCATTATTGTCATCACAAAGATTGGAATGCACCATATAGGATTGGGTTAGTGAATTTTCGATTCGTGTAGTAGAAGTTGATTACTTATTTGATATTCATCTGCATCAAGTTTGCGTCGTTCAATCTAAAAGGTAGTATTTCGATTTGGTGTTGGGTGTATTATCATCCTTTTCTAATCTGAGGTTTGATAGTTTTTATTCATTCATTTCTTTTTTGTAACGAATTTGTTACATATCAACTACAGTATTCTCCTTTTTCAGAACTCTTGACAAGACTCATATTTTGTTTTGTTTTGTATCATTTTGTTTTTGTATAAGTAATTTACCAATACAAGGATAAATTTATATATAACTCTTTACAGGGGCTTTCATTTCGGCACAACAAAATAAGTATCATACATCTACGAAGAGTTGTGTTAAAGATATTACTCACCATCTATGATATTAAGCTGTTTTTGGTCCTGGTTCCTGTACATCGAGACATGAATTGTACAGAGCAAATTACATTAATATGTGTAAATCTGAAGAAATCTGAATGAAAAAATTGATGCGGAGTTCCTGTCATATTTCTTTTTTTTGTGCAACCTTTTCCTAGTAATGTTTGTGTGTTCTTAGACAAACTAAACTGAGCCTTTAATGCCCGCCAATAGTTATGATAGTCTTTTTGCCAGTCTGTTCTATCAAAACTTGTTGTAACTGTTCTTTGATGAACATGGACATCTCAAAAATGAAATGGTAAATTGCCCCTATATATAAAATCATGAATTGAACAGATCACCAAACTTGTCAGTCTTGAGAAATTTCAGTCTATAGTAAGTATTGTGTAGACCTTACACTTGATAGTTTTCTGCGACTGTTTGTTTGTTTGTCCAAACCACTGTGTCACAATTTAAAAATGATACATTGTATATACACACAACAAAAAAGACCGTAAACACTTTTTCAAGTTCATCTTCCTCATCGGCTATTTGGCTAGTAATTATGTTTTATATACCATGTTAAAGTTAATTTAATTGGTTAGCAACCGAGTAGGCCAATAGAAAGGGAAACTTTACACATGAGTGAACACATTCGGGTTTTTTTTTTCTTCAAAGGCACAAAAGTAAAAATTGCAAAAATGGACAAGTTGTTATTCAGGCGAATGTGCTCTTCCACATAACAATGTTAAAGAGACAAATTCAACACAATAGAAATGCATATAAGTTTGCCACAAAAAAACCCCAAAATCATGAATCATCATTCCAAATTTTAAAAAAATGAAATAATATTCAATTCTTGAAATTTCTCACGAATTCTTAAATTCCTCAATTAAAAAGTGAAATGAAAAAATGTTGTCGATTGCATCACCTTGTTCGGCTTACTCTCTGTCATTTAACATATGAATTGATAGAAGATTCTTATGTTCCCCCTTCAGTTTCACCTTTATTTTTATTTTTTTTAGAATGTAAAGACAAACAAGGGAACGGAAACTTATTTCTGCTTTTTCATCCATGTCTCTCATTGCGTTAACTTGGTCTTTTCTTCACATTATCTTTAAGGGCATCTGAAAAATCAATTTCAATATGTAAATTTTTGCCCTTTTTACTTTTCTGCCTTGCAGGACAAAAACGATTGTGTTCACTCATGCTGAAGTTCACTTTGTTTAAAGCTACCAGATTGATAGCCAAATCTTTAATATGGTAGTTGACAAAATTATTCTTATCAACATCTTCTATGAAATATAACAACTAGAAAAAGTGTTTACTTTTTTTTTGGTTTCCTTTTTTGAAGATGATATGCTTAGAGAATTGAGAAATTTGAGAGAAAGTATTTTGGTTAGTCTTGATGGGATTTTTGAGCGCCCCCAACATTGTGCCTTGTTTAACTTATATCATTCAAAGATCTTTGTTTGAGAATAAGCTCCCCCAATGTCAAAGGTTATTCCTATTCATAAATCTGGTATTATTAATTCTCGAAATAAGTTTGGTTCTATTTCAGCATTACCCACTGATCTAAACCGCTAGAAAGATTTGTACAAAAACGAGATGGTCTTCCTTAATGAAAATATTTTTTGTTTTCCAAACAAGTTAAATTTATGTGAAAGCATTATTAAATCGTCACATCCTAGTCAAAGTTACCAATGAATGGATGAAAGCCACAGAAAGGAAACACACAGGGAGCGTATTCACTATTGTTCATAGACTTGAAGAACAAAAAAAACCCGTTTGGATTCCATTGATCACGATTAGCTTCTAATTAAATTATGCAATGTTGGTGTATCAGATGAGTGTCTGCCATGGTTTACCGATTATCTGAAGGGGTGATCCATTTGCACTTCACTTAATTCAAGGTTTCAGCTCTACTACCAATATCTTTTGAGGTCCTACATTAATCGATTGTTGGTCCGCTTCTGTTCATCGTTTTTATCAGTGATTTATTCAGATTTTTTCCCTCATTCTTCAGTTCAGTATTTTTTTCTGATAACAATATTGATAGTGTACATAGAAATCTTGGTAAATGATCTGTTTTTTGTCTACAAGTGGATGTGAGCAAATAAACTATCCATTTTGAAAAGACTCTGTCTTTAGTTACTGATGGATCAAGGCACATGTTGAATAGATGTAACAAACAGATTAGGTGTTTTTTATATAGAGTATACCACTAAACAACAAGTGTATAATATTTGATACCTCGGTTTTGTTGCAATTTAAAAAATAAAATGGGATAAATATATATTTATATATATATCGGAAATCTGTGCAAAGAGCTGGGAGATTAGTAAAGTATTTAGGCAGACTTCGACATTTTATCAATGAAACTAATCTGAAGGTGATTTATCAGTCCATTACCTTGCTACTTTATCATTTTGCTGATATCAAACTTGATTCAAGTGATAAGAAATATATCAAACAATTGCAAATTCTTCAAAATCAAATAATCTGAATGTATATACTTTTTATCACGTTAGTGGATATTCTGTTTGTCTATATTTCTCATCTAATGGACCCCTTTTTAAAACACCGCTGTTATGGTACCAGCACTGATTAGGGACATCCCTCCGTTAAAGTATCCATTTTCATCTAATACACTGCATATCTTTCTTTTTGTATATCTTTATATGACGGAAAATAAAATTCAATAAAATGCAATACAATTCAAGGCAAATTTATAATTCCTTATTACTAACTCATTGCCTACTCATATTACGAGATATCCTAGTGATTATTTTTTGTTACTAATCAATGTACACTAACACAATGTGATGTAATTTAGCCTTTGGCTGGGAAGGGATCATATGCAGCGCAATAATGAAATGAAATGAAATGAAATTTATTTACCAAACAAAAAACATCGTCAACAAAGTCACAACAATGAATGGTTGAAATATAGTTTGGCAAAAAAGAACTGGCAACAGCGTGCTGGCTAGTCGATTAAATCAATTTGTGTATAACAGTTATGTGACATAATAATATTATATGTCTTTACAAATACACACCATTCAAAAATAAACAACACCCAAATGGTCTGGAAAGTTTGTGAACTTATTCAATAGTTAAATGGTGACAATTTGCCTACTTTTCTATATTGGTTGCTATAAAGCCTCTCTTACATCCCGTCGTGCGTGTTTAGAGATCATGCGGACTCGGAGTTCCTGTCAGGCGTGGAGATGTCGCAGGGTTTAAAATTAAATCGGAGGGGAAGTATGTAGCAAGTACTTAATGAGTGGGTGTGTCTTGCTCGAAAAGTGAGACCCGCAAGTGGTCTGTACGCCTTTTTGGAAGTAGGAAGAAGTAAGGAGCGCGTAAGATCTCTACTTCTGTCGCACACAATGAGTGGGATAATTGTACGTGAATTGCAAGTGAAGCGTAAGGAGCACGGAAGTGTTAAGCTAGACAATCGTGCGTCAAATTGGAAGAACGCACGGATAATCACAATAGGGTGCACTGAGTCTCTACATTATTTATGTGGACTCACTGCAGAAAATGTTGACGCGGAACTGAACGCACGTTGTCCGTATCAGCTTCTATATAGGAGCACGATGCACCTGAGCATGTTTCAACATACGTACTTCTGACGCACTTTTTATCGTGCTGATCACTTTCGTCGTCTGAGTGTGACGTACTTCACAAGCACGGTAGTAGTACGCACCACGCATTTTGGAAGTAGGTAATATGCACGGAGGAAGTGCGCTCACCCCCTTTTGTTAACACGTACATGGAAAACAAGTGGAAAGTAAGAGCCTCTTGCGTGGTAAGTACGCCTTCGTGGGAAAATACCCCCCGAAATTGTTGCATGTTTTTGCCTGCGTTACACGCACGCCTATCGAACTTACTTAGTACTTTTGTCTTGCGTACTCCCAGCGTGCCCCACGCGTGCTAATTGTCGCAGCCAGGTCGTAGCAAAAAAACTGGCCGGCCAGTTTTCAGGCTGCGTGCTATGCGTCATGTTTGCGACCACCAAAAAAGGTACTTTCCACTTGCGTGCATCTCACTAGTTGGCCCATTTTTGGCACGCAAACCACTCGTAGCACCACGCACGACCGGATGTAAGAGAGCCGTAAGAGGCAGTTTTATGCTACCAAACCTTTTTCTCAGAAGTGACTCTGTTGAAATGTAGAGAACACACGGCAATACGCAAAATGCGTCGATGGTTTTGGCTCCTAATAAAACATACCTTCTCCTGGAAATGAAGCCCACCACCAGACCCACAATAATGAAGAAGATGAAAACACCACCTACAATACCACCAGCTAAAGCACCATTTGCATCAGGTTCGCCTGTGAAACAGAGATGACAGTGAGATGTGACGTACGTGGAACCAATAACACACATAATCATACACAACTGCAAAGTGGCAGAAAGCTTGTACACGGGGTGTCAAGCACACATTCACATGACAGTATGAACAGTTTTGCATGCATATGCATGCAGTAATCTAATTTTTGTGCAAATAATTGCAAGAAGCAGATGGATACGAACACACATAAAATAGACATCCCTTACAAATCTTCTTGACGTGTTGCTACAGATAGGCCAACTTTCTACTGTACACCTCTGTATTCATGGCAATCTACCTAAGTGATGTGAGGTTACAAACATTTCAGGCACGTACAATCCATTGCCATTATGGTGAAGGGCAGCATTGCAGCATTTGCAGCATCCCAACCAGGGTGTATATTCCAAGAAATAATCGACTGCCTTCATATTGTCATAAAGTGTAAGTCAGATTTATCATCTGCATCCGGTGAGAATCAGCACAAAAACATCCATTGTATTATGTAACTAGAGTAAATCAATCCAACTGCAAGTTCGTTAACAACGTACTTTTTGTTTCACCAGTGGTTAAAGGTGACCAGTCGCTTTCACCGGCACAATTGACGGTGCGAACCTGTGGGATAGAAAGTTATAAAGATGAAATATACATGTCTATAAGAGACATACAGGCCTTGATAAGTGGTCCATTCTTTCCATTTCCTTGTATGTACTGATATTAAATGAAAACTTCTTTTATTACGTCATAATCATTTTCACAATTCGTACTTGCAGTGAACCAGTACAGTCCTGTGGGACTTTGATTTTTTTTTCTTGGTCTCCTTGGCCAACATCTGCCTTACGGTCTTATGGACTTCAAACACTGAGTCCCTGAGGTTCGAATGCTCTTTAGGTTTCACTTCTACAAATCTAGAGGTTTTAATTCGTTGCAATGGGATGAAACCAATGCACATTTTTAAGCATGTGTGAACAAGCATTAAAATGAATTATTTAGTTCCATACCTCAGAACGAGACGACCAATAAGAATTTAACTCATCAAAATCGAATGTTCCTATCCCACGAAATCAAATGGAAGTCGACAACAGTTTTTACTTTGATGACGGTTTATATTTACCTTTGTCGAGTATCTCATGGCGAAAAAAAAAAGGTCTCGAAAAATGGATGTAATCAGAAATATGGCTTCAGTTGTGTTCGAAATCCTGTATAATAGTTCAACATTAGGATCAGTTCCGTTTTTGCCAAAAATATTGAGACTATCTCGGAATGTCATGTTGGAGTGAATGAAACTAACAGGCACTATACACAAAGACTCATGGAGTACTTGTCGTGATTCATGTGAACATAACACTTACGAAAACTCTGAATTTAGAAATAATATAGTGAACACTGTCAGAAAACATCCAAACACAAAATATCGAGGGATGATCCAAAATACATATTTTCATGCCTTTAATCAACCAATGGCACCCCAATACATGACTGTGTGTATTTAGAGTGTATCATTCCAAATCAGCTCTTACAATATTAAAAGCACTTTCAGAAAGGGTCATTTGACAATTTTACAAATTCATGGTTGCATCTGTGATTGTTATGATCAAGTGAAACAATGGACTAAGGCACTATCTGTTTGAATTTATGACAGGTAAAATAAAATAATTAGGTAAGAAACATACCTGTATTGAATACATACTTCCAGCTGAGAGATCAAGAATCTGGAACCTCATATCATACTGTACTTCAGTGACATTCGCGAGAATGTAGTAATCATCCATTTCTGGTGCCGTACGGCGATACTGCAACTTGTACGCCCGAATTTCTCCATTAAGGTGTATAGGAGTGGCTGCAGACCACGTCACAATGAGAGAATCCTGGGTACTGTTTGATACTGCTACATTAACTGGTACGGGTGGAGCTGATAAAAAGACCAGGTATAGAAATTCAGGAGTGCCTTTTAAGAAATATGTATAGTACATACAGGTACAAAATGAATATTTGAAAGCAAGGTCAGGGTGAAGAGTATGTATAGTGGTCCCGATGTGAATGTGCATAGCGTGTCAATAATTCAAGTTCATTTTCTATTTATTTCATATTTCTCATATCAGGTTATACGTTGAAAATAATGTGAAAACTATTTGTCAATATAAAGTTAACATACATAACCTTTATATACATTTATATATATGTGTGTGTGTGTGTGTGAATGTGTGTGTATAAAAAGTGTATACGTGTGTGTGTGTGCGAGCGGTGATTGTATACACAAATTGAAATAGTTTTGATAATGGGTCAATATCTAAATTACAGTTCAAATTTTACAAATATAATTAGAGAATTTTGAGGGGTGCAAGTTTGTTCGGCTCTATGCCCTGCCTTTATCAGTTGCTGTGAATAAAATAGAGCATTTATAAGAAAGCTCAAATAAGGCCCATGAGTTCGACGCTATAGGTACAAACAGCCCACGAGTTCGACAGATTAGTTAATTTGTTAGTCTCGTGGGCCTTGTTAGCTTAGTGTCGGACTAATGGGCTGTATGACTTGTGAGCTGTATAACTCATTAGCTGTATAACTCGTGGACTGTACGACTCATGGTGTCGGTCTCGTGACTTGCACCCGGCTGTTGTTAGCAATTAGGCATATTATCACAGACAACACTATAAACATATCTTACCTTCTTCTAGTGTCCTCACAGTGACCTCACTGCTTGCTGCACTTTCTGAATCGTTTCTGACAGCAGTCACGGTGATGGTGTATTGTAAATATGGTTCTAGGTCTGTCAAGGTGTACCGTAGATATGGTCTTAGGTCTGTCTGGATGACCTCAAAATTATTCAACGTTTCAGATCCAGAGAAGTGTGTGTCTTCTGTTGTGTAGTGGAATGTGTATTTGGTAAAGCCAGTGCTGCACTTTTTTGTTCCACTGGGGCGTGCCTGGAAAATTATTGAAGGGATCAAATCATTAAGAATTTGCATGTACGCATGACAATGAACTTACATGAAAAACTAGAAATGTCGCTATGGCGACTGGTATGCCTCCGCCGTAATGCATGATTCTCCTAATAGGTCCATAGTACATGTGGACAACGTGTGATTACATTTACAAATTGGCAAAATATTAAAATGACAAGTTTGTCACAAATGTGTTGAATGTTCACCTTCCTTGATCTAGGTTTAATTGGATGAATAGGAGAGCATGTATTTGGGGATTTAAGGACTTCAACTTGACTTTGACCCTTTCATAAGTTCATGCATTGAGTAATTTTCAAGATATGTAGAAAAAGTGCAATTTCTGTATTGAATAGTAAATTGTTGCCATTTTCATCTGGCCTTTGACCCTAAAATTCATAAGAGAATCACTGTCAGGCAGAACATGCATAAATATGTACTAATTTTCAAGATAACTGAGCCACTTCCGAGTAATGGAGGAAGAAGTAAGTTCAGCACTTTCACTTGATCTTTGACCTTTTGATCTTTGACCATTTTGGGCAAAAAAAAAAAAGTTTCCCAGAGAATCTCTATTGGGTTATACATGCAAACACCAAGTTAAAAAGAATAAAAAATAATCCTGCTGGCACTGCATAAATATGAGGGAAATAGTAAAATTTTGGAGTGTTGCCCTTGACATTCGACCCCTGACCTTTGACCCCATGAACACCAAAATCCCTAGATAATCACTGCCAGTCAGTACATGCATGTACTATGTTCCATGAAGATACCCTGAACAATTTCCAAGAAACGGAGAAAAAGCTGAAATTTTAACATTTTACGACCTTTTGACCTTTGACCTTTGACCTCATGACCCCAAACTTTAACCAGAGAATATTAATTGGGTAATACACATATACACTAAGTTTCAAGGAAATATCTTCTGGCATTGCATAGATATGGGGGAAACAGTGAAATGTTAAGCATTTGACCTTGATCCTTTGACCTTTGACCTTCAGCACGTGCACCCAAAAGTTGATGGGCACAACTTCACCCCCTAATACACATACATGCCAAGTTTCATTACGATACCTCAAAAGGTTTTTTAGTTAATTCATTACGGACGGACGGACGGAAGGACGGACGGACGGACGGAAGGACGGACGGACGGAAGGACGGACGGACAACCCGAAAGCATAATGCCTCCGGCACCACTTCGTGGCGGAGGCATAAAAAAGATACACAAGGTTACAACTCATAAACGTAGTTATCAGACATTTTATTTTTTAATTTGGATTATGTAATAAATGTGAACATGAAGTATCATGTATATGGTGGCAATTTCATTCAGAAATTTGTCTGAGAACATTTGAAACACAATATTCAATTCAATTCAATTCAAACTTTCATTTCATATCACTTTCATTATTCTATATTGTGTTTTAAAAAGGCTTCTGAGGTACGCAATTATCTTTTTATCAAAGGCTTGAGTAAGCAATATCAAACTTCTTTCTTTCTTTACACTAGCCACTGCCCTAGAGATCTCAAAGTATTGCTTCTCGGTGACACGAGATTTGCTCCTGCAACATTTGCTCCGGTCTTCTCTAAGGACTTGGGGTTAGGGTTAGGGTTGTGATAGGGTTTTAGATTTAGTTTGATGTGAGGATTAGGATTAGGGTTAGAGTTATGTTTGTTGGTAGAATATACGTTTGGCTTAGCGCGCAGATACTTCATGGGAGCACTTGTCGCAGAAGCACATGGAACCTTGCTACTCAGTCAATCAACGTCCAGCAGTTAACAACTTGTGTCAGCCTCATGCTAAAACGTAGATGCTGGATAGAACCTTCCTTCATCCGGCACAAGTCAACAAAAATGTAAAGTCACTTGATATGTACAGTGGATTCTCGTTATAACGAAGTCCTCGGGACCGGCAGTTTTCTTATGTTATATCGAAATTTCATTATAACCGAACAAATAAACAATAAAAAACAAAGAGCGGATAATTTTGCGGCGTGAATTTTTACTTCGTTGTAACAGGAATTTCGATACATTTGTGTTCGTTATAACGGGAGTGCACTGTACATACTTTGTAACAGCCATCAAAGGGCTTGCAGATTGTCATAATCAGGTTAACCGTACTTAGTGCAGGAGGTGGGGGGGGGGGGGGCTCATGGCTGCAAGGATGATTCACTGTGGTTTAAGTAAATGAAAACTCTGTAAATGACAAAACTGACAACTCAAGAATACTTTTGACAGGCAAGTTGATAATCATTCAATAATATCGACAAGCACGGAGAACTCTGTTCTGAATTGATTTTTTTAAAATAATAGTTCTGTATCATCTTCAAATGTCCCATTTGCCTATCATGTCGATGAAATAATATGCTTGAATTAATCAGATCTTATTCAGTAGGCCTACATTGCTATAGATTTGTAATTAGTGCAAAAACACTTCAACATAAAGTTTTAAAAACAAGTCAAAAAAGGAGAGGAACTCTTCAGAATCGAAATACACATGCTTGGAGACACAATTGATATAGTATAGAGTCAGTATGTTACGAGAGGCAACGAACAGACTTAAAAGCTGGGTAAGACCTTGGTTTTTATTCAAAGTTTAAAATTGCTTGTTTCAGTAATCTACATGGGGTTTGAATACATGTATAGTCCCCATACAGCAGAATCCATATCTACATGTGATGTAATGACATGTATACAATTAGCTTACATGGTGTGGAATGTACTCTTCAACTACCATCTATACATAACATAACGAGATGAGAATTATCTTTATCATAGCATTGTTTGCCTTTTATTAAGTATATCAAGGCACAGTATAAATCACATACCTGCCATATCACAGTGATTTGTCTGGGTACATTTGCTGTTGCAGAGACAAGGATTGGGGCGCTGAGATCTGAACATAGATGATGAGAGAAGAATCAACTTGTGAATCACAATTCTCAACGTTATAACTGCAATCAGTGAAAAAAAGCAACAAAAAATGCAAAAATTCCTATATTATACATTTTAAGGAATTGTTGCTCACAAGCATGCAACATACATTTTAGTTTGACAAGTTCTTTTTATTAGCAATATTGTCTGTCTTATCAGCATTAGGTCTTTAACCCCCCCCCCCCCCCCAATAAAAAAAAAAATCTCTCTCTCACACACACACACAAACAAATAAAGCTACAATCTCTGGTGTCATTTGGGAAGAGATTAATGAGGTCAAACAATCTTGACAGGGTTGAAATGAGTATGAGCACACGGATGATAATCGCTTATAGCTAGATGCACTGTGCATGCATCTACGACGTATGTCTAAATATCAATAGTCTGAGTTCAGCACCATCTTTGTTATCTTATCACTCGATATTAGGGAGCTTTAGATTTTCGCGACGGGGACGTTCAGAGGGGAAAAAATCTGTTCTGTGCATGCGCAGAATCGCTTATCAAAGTCGATTTATTTATAGCTCTGGTCGTCTGAAGGGCTTTTTACACTTGTGTTTCTTAACCCCGGACTTTCTCTGACCCAGGACTATCGTTAGTCCCGTACCAATTTTTTCAGCTTTTTACACTCGCCAATTAGTCCCGTACTATCTCTTGTCCGGGGCTAAGGAGAAAACTGACCTTTTTACACTCGTATTTCTTAGCCCCGGACTTTCCAAACCACATGAATATTCATAATTACGCTGTGTACTGTACACGTACACGCACGCACCGGCAGCACTTGATTACCTCGTTTCTGATTGGTCAGTGAGGGTCGCACTTCGTCTCCGTCGCTTAGCCCCGGATTATTTTTTCGTTCTGTTTACACTCACTTGCTTGGCACCGCAATTGCGGTGCTAGCACCGCAATTGCGGTGCTAACCCCTGCTATTTTGCAGGGCCAGATAGTACCGTACTATCGGTGGGGCTAGCCCACTTTGGCAAAAACGAGTGTAAACAGAAAGTGGGCTAAGGATAGTCCCGTACCAACGGTGGGGCTAAGGCCCCCCCCCCCCCTTAGCCCCACCGTTGGTCCGGGGCTAAGCAAAATTTTACAAGTGTAAAAAGCCCTTGAGTTTTCACTTCGCTTTTTGTGCTATTTTTACGTCCGGTCAATTCACGACGTAGAGAGGTACTTCATGCACCGATCATTGTATTATGGGGGCGCCATTTTATTTTTTTATAGGTTGCGTCTCGGCGTAATCTAAATTTTCTTTTCAACACGACGCAGGAAAGAAGAGAACGTCCAGCTCAAGCGTCATCTCAAACATCCGCGCCGCAAATTTATAAAGCTCCCTATTGTTAGAAATATACACAGCAGCACAAAACGGCATTGTACAGACCGTGTTATTTTATGTACAATTCTGGTAGTATTTACTAGATGAAGCTTACGGTTTCTGATCTCAAGATCTTACTTGCACAGTTCGTCACTGTTGTCAGCGAGTCAGATTTGGGTCCCGTCCCTCCTGGACCTTCCCTGACCGCTGCTACACTGACTTCGTACTTGGTGTCTGGATCTAGACCACGTAATACAGCAGATGTCCTTGGGGCTGCTACTTTTGGTCCATCAATCCAATCTCCATCAGGAATCCTGTAGTAGGTGCTGTATTCTGTTACAGGTGGGTCTCCAATATCACTCTGCTCATTCCAAGCTATCCACTCAATGGTAAGGGAAGTGGATGTTGATGCATTCACTTTTGGGACAACTTCCATTACAGGCAAAACTATGAAAGACATATCGCCAAAATAAGAAAAGGAATTAACCAAAATACCAGTAATAAACTTCGTATGCAACGATGTGCATACGTGCATGTATATTACATGATCAGTTCTAAATGTAAGTTGGCATAAATGATTCACGGGCTGCAAACTAGATTTTGTGGTTATTACTGAAATCTGAAGTAGACAAAATCTGCTGCAGCTCTATTGTCCAAAAGAAATCTGGCAACTTCATAAAACACTGACCAGTCACACAATTACCAGTATCACTTGTTCCTAGTGACATGGATACCTAAATTTACTGAATTTGTATTCATATTCAAAGTTATGTGTGGTCATTTTAGATGTGTTCATGAAGAGTTATACATCATTTTGTGATAGTTGTATTTATACACGTTTGTGAAGCTTTTATTCACAAACAAACCAGTGGTACATAACAACCTTCAATCAGTATTTACCATAGATGGTGCTATATGTTTCGTATCAATAATTGAGCTGTTTGTGAAATGGCATTGTTTCTTTCTTCCTTAACCAAACATTACAAACACAAACTGCCTTACTTACTTGCAAATTGCTCTTACATAAAAAAAAATACACCCACTTACAACCATATATGTAGTATAAGTCTGTATCATACTTCAAACTGGATCGTAGCCTATATTATTTAGGGACCACTTAGGCCCTATACGGAAGGTGTAAATATGCCACCATCTTTCTACGAAATTCAGACCTCATCCACGAACTACCTCATCTACAAAATGATGCTACCTATAGCAACAAAACAATATGTACTTGTATAACTTAAGAAAAAAATAAGAAAAAATGTCAGACTTACAGGTCTTTTTGCAGAAATATTACAATGTTTGGTAAACTAACCTGCGGGGGTGTATGAATCATGTTTACTCATACAAGGATGTGTAAATCGTGAAGACCTATCTATGAACACCTTTACGATGCTCGATACTGATACCATAACGTACAACCAATAGTACTTCACACCAAATCCAATCTGTCAGATTATTTTTGCAACCGCAATAATGTACAAAAAAAAAAACAAACTCTGAGCAAAATCCACAAAACATACTTCTTTTGGTATAACCAATGCACAAAACGTCATTGTTGAACCCTGAACAAACATTTACTTAAAAACATGATGCACATCCAACCATACTTGACATATCTAAAAACGCTTGTCTTACCATAAGTCACTGCATCAACAGCGAGGCTAGATGGGTTTCTATATACATGTACATGGCATTCATATCTTCCAGAAATCATCTGATCCATTATAAAGACTATCGAACGCTTTACTCCAGATGCATCCAAAGAACTCTGATTTTGAGTGATGCCAGAATCATCACGCACACCATCCATGAGCCTGTAGAAGCTGACATCTGTTGCATTAGGTGGTGGGTCTCCTTCAACAACACAGGTGAAGGATGAAGGCTGGTTTGGATTCACTGTGACATCCATGGAGACATTAGTAATTCCTAAAAGGGAAGAAAATAACAGGTGCTACATTCACGTGACGATTACTCACGATCTCTTGTTGCATCATCGTTTTAATAAACTATTTATACCCTGCTGCCGTAACTTCTATTTCAAAAGCTTTTACAGAATGCTTTTTTACACAACCATATGTCTTCAAGTCTGATTCAATTACATTTTCCACAAATGCTACGAGTGATTTGGTCTTTCACCATTCAAACATGTCCTATTAATGTTCAATGAAATGTTCAATGACTTCTGAAGTTTTTTGCACTGTGTTAAAGTTGAATCCCAATTCTCAATATTTTTAACAGCGTTAAAAAAAAACATGCAAAATTAATGTATTACATTAAGAGGATTTTTTTTTTGCTCACAGGCATGTTTATATAATAACATATTGCTGAATTTGATTTCTAATTGGTTGACAATTAGTTTCTTTTAAATGGCGATGTTGTCTGTCTTATCAGTTAGGTGGTTTACAAAGTACAGCTTTAGATTCGGGTGTCTTTGGAAGAAAAGATTACTGAGGGTGGAAATAAGCATGAGCAAAGAAATGAAAATCACATTGCTAGTTTACTGTATACATGGATTTACGAATTACTGTGTCAAGCGATACGCCCTAGTGTAAGTATCATTCTTGTTATCTTATCATTTCATATTAGCAATATAAAGCAGCAAGAATAATCTGCGTGGTAAATTACTGTTATTCTACAATCCTGGCAGTATCTACTATACCAAGCATACGATTTCTGACAACAAGATCTTACTTGGACACTCGGTCACCGTTGCAAATGAGTTGGATTTGGGTCCGGTCCCTCCTGGGCCTTCCCTGACCGCTACTACACTGACCTCGTACTTTGTGCATTGATCTAGATTACTTAATACAGCATATGTCATTGAGGCTGGTACTCTTTGTCCATCAATCCAGGTTCCATTAAGAATCCTGTAGTAGATGATGTATTCTGTTACAGGTGGGTCTCCAATATCACTCTGCTTATTCCAAGCTATCCACTCAATGGTAAGAGAGGTGAATGTTGATGCATTCACTGTTGGGGCAGCTTCCATTACAGGCAAAACTACGAAAGACATATCATAAAAACAAGAAAAGGAATCAGCCAACATACTAGTCTAATAAACGTTGTATGCCACGCTGTGCATCGATCTGCATTTATCTTGTGATTATGACATTGTAAGTTTGCATATTAATATTATGTACAAGACTACAAACCGGATTTTGTGGTTTTTACTAGGACATTTAATGAAAAATAGATAAATATCTTTTATAAATTGCTTTCGACTAAAGGTTCTGAGCGAAATGAATTTAAAAATTCCTGCTGCAACTCTGATGTCCAAAACAATACATGAAACATTAACCAGTTGCACTATCACCAGCATCGCTTGCTCCTATAAAAAAAAAAAATAGATTGAAACCTACTCAAAACTGACATGACTGAATTTGTATTCTTTTGCAAAATTAGGCCTATAAATGAGTTCATGAAGGGGTATGCATAATTTTATGAAAGTTGCATTAATAATGTCATTATTTGACATGTTAGAGGAAAATTCAGCAGCACTCAATTTAAAGCGATATTGTGAAGATTTTATTTGCATGAAAACAGCAGTGATACAAAACTTTCAATTAGCATTAGTGGCATAAATGTTGCTATTCCTGGTCAAATAATTACGCTGTTTATGAGATGACAATATTGCTTTTTCATTCCTCCACTTGACACTGCATATCAGGGTAATTATCCCTAGGACAATTACCCCACGGCTAATTACTGTTAGTGACAAGGTTAGAGTACAAAAATTAGGGTTAGGGTTAGCTTTAGGGTTACATCGAGTTTGGGTTAGGGTTAGGATTAGGTTAAGGAAAAGGCTTAGGGTTAGGGTCAAAAGAAGGGTCCGGGGTAATTGCCCAGGGGGCAATAGCACTAGACCCCTGTAAAACACAAGCTATTATTCTCCTATGTATTTGCAAATCGCTCTTACATTATTGATACACTCACCCAGAACCATGTTTGGTATGAATGATAGATCCATGTCATACTTCCAACTTGGATGCTATTATTATAGGACCACTTATATGAACGGTGCAAATACGTCACCAGCTGTCTAAGTAACAAAGAATTTCAACTTATTCAGACCACAGCTGATCCACAAACTACGTTAGCTGTAAATGCTATCTAGCAACAAAACAAATACATGTATAACTTAAACAAAAAGAAACTGTCACACTAAACTGGTCCTTTTTGCCAGAAATTAACAATGTTAGCAAATCTAACAACACGCGGGAGTAAATTACAATTTTTTTCATAGAAGGGTGTCTAAATTGCAGGTTTTCCAGGTCAATTTCATGCTTTTTTCATTCAAGTTCCTATTCCGAGCATTCGATTTCACGCATTCCATGCTCGCAGCACTGAATCAGCAATGAAATTCAAAATCCGATCATTCAAATTCACTATCAGAGCATTCAAATTCACTATCGGAGCATTCAAATTTACCAGAGGAGCACGCAGCAATGAGCATTCAAATTCATGTCAAGCTGGCGACGGAATCTCGTCGGTCATTCAAATTCATAAATAGGCAACCATGTTTTAAATAATTACATTCAATTTAAAAGAAGGCTTGAATTTAGTTAGTTCAAGGCCGTGTATGTGTGGTCTTTTTCATTTCGCTTTACATGGGATTTATGATGGATATCATCTGTTATTATTATAATAATATGATACTTATAAATATTATTTATATATTAATGAATATGTTATGATAATATAATATTCTAATTTTATATGCAGTAGAGGTCCACCTGTTTATTCAAAAATTTGAACTCGGGCTTCACGAAAAGAAATATACAGGCACATATCCCTCTGATGTGTGACAGAGTCACTACCAATGTACGTAAAAGATCCCACTTCATTTATTCATCGCAAAGAGCAGAGTGTTTAACCCGGTGAAGTGGTCCCACCTTACATCCAAGTGGACCCCACGGAAGTCCATCTATAGCAGCCATCTTCTTGGATGGAAAATGAAACAAATACACAAACATTAGGCAATGTATAGGCCTACAGACGAGCATGATACGGAAGGTTGGTTGACACCTTCGGGGTGGGGGGAACGATTTCGACTACATTGAAACTGATAACATGAACATTGTATACGCCTTGTTGTTTATTGCTATCTCATTGGATTACTTTTGCGGGACTATGCTATTGTGAGGTCATTGTTTGTCAGTTTGTCTTTAAATTGATGCATTGCCATTATGTGGTTAGTGTTTGGGCGTTGTCAGTATGCAGTATCATCAAGAAATATGATTAGATTGTCGTTGTTTTGTTTGGATGCACTAATGATTCGACCTTACAATTTAAAAGTTTTTGAGATGAAAAACAAAGAATACATGAACAGAGAACAATGAAGAACCTTTAAACAATCATAATTACATTATATGCAAGCCTTCATTGGTTGTGTATGTCATTTCTCCTTTCTTAAAGAAAAAAAAAAGAACTCTACTCCATTTTCCTCGTTAAATTGATTCCACGAAGTAGGAACTTGATCACCTGAAATTAAATATGAACGCTCCGAACAAGCTCATCGGGACCATAACATGACTATCGCGTGAATTTGAATCCACAAGTAGGAAATGCAATGCTCGCATTTGGAAATTGAACGCCCAAGCGTGAATTTGATTGACGAAAACAAAATAGAACGCCCATAAATAAAATTGATCGCTTGGATTCTGAATTTGAATGCCCGAATATTTTCGCGCGCGTGCACTGTGTGAATTTGAATGCACATTTAATGAATTTGAGTGACAAGAGTATGAAATTGACCGGGAAAACCTATATTATTTAATTTTGAAGACTTCCTATCTGTATGAACACCTATACAATGTTTGATGAACAGAAAAAAAAACAACGAAATACAACCATTATTATAATACATACCCAAAATCCCGAGCTTTAAATCCTACATGTACATCTCTTGGTATCACCAAAGCAGAAAACAACATTGTAGAGCCCTGTCACAGATGCACTGTGGGGTAGCTTGGTAAGAAATGTCACTTCTGGTTGTCTATATAGCATTCCTATATGTATGTATACATGCCATGCAATGTGATCAGTGTGGGCACTGTTGTTCGTTGCTACCTTTTCGTCGGGTTAAATTAAGTATAAGAAGAGTTAACACCTCCTCAAATTAAATGATTTTGGGTCATTAAAGTCATCGGCCACCACTGTAAAGCTGCAATATGCACTTCGCATGATTGCAAGGATTTAAAAGTAAACATGCCGTCAATCCCTCGTTTGAGGCGAGACCCCACTTCCACGAAGCTGATGGGGTGCTATACCTCGCTAAAGATTTTTCGTTTGGGAGTTGGGAGTCGAGGTATTTGTCCATTGCAAATTAACTTTCTGCTCAGGCGTGACAAACCTGGAGGCCAAGCCAGGGTTTAATGACTCCAGCAGCTGTTGTAGTACGTAAGAGCATGATAAGGATATCTGCCTGTGGCAGACCATTCAAAGTGAACTCAATTTTCTCTATCCTTTCTAAAGTTTTCAATTTTATATTCTATTGAGAAATTCTATGGTCATCCATTTTACATTTCGAACGAAAAAAATTGACCCGTAAATAACGAAAATACAGGAATAAGGAGAGCATTCCCAGTTTGCCGGTGCTGACAATGTGTAATTTTTTTTTTGTTTTTCAACGATGTTTATTCTGTTCCATTCAAAGTAATAGAAAAAAAATAACAATTTTCATTTGCTACAATTGAAATGACGAAAATATACATTTGTGATCATAATAGCAAATTTGCTATTGCTGTACATAATGACATAACAAAAATTACATTTTCATGAACAATTATCAATTTACATACAGTCACTTCCCCTATGCTCTCAAAAATTGCTTAAATTTAACAGTGATGATTCAATTCTTCTAGCATTAATCTTAATAATCATCCAAATAAATTATGCAGCAAAATTATACAGTAATAAATAATGGAACCATTTTATTTATCAACCAATACCCGCCCACCTACTAACTCATATCCCTTCCTGAGTCCCTATGACCACCCCCACCAGTTCCCTCCCTTCCTGTTTCCTCCCCCACCCCTATCTGTACACATGCAACACACAAACACACACAAACACACCCATACACACACACACATACCCATGCACCTAATTTGGTTAACTGCTCTTGCCTACACATCACAATATAATAAATATAGTTATATAATCAGCCCGCCAACAGGCTGACAGGAACGCATGGGAAAGGAGGGGGAGAAAATACAAAACAACACAAGAGAGAAAAAAAAAAGAAGAAGAAGAGGAGGAATGAAGGAAAGGAAAAAAATGAAGAAAAGAAAGAGTGGAATACTATGGAAACATTACTATTTTCATGAAAGTCACAGACGTTGCACGTAGCTTCAGACTGGTTTATTCAACGAAGTCTCAAAATATTCCCATTTTTGTAAATGTACATGTAGCTTCCCAGCCTTGGTCGCAAGGATTTTTTCCTCATTTATTAATTCAACAATAATCTTTTGCATCTTTTCTCCAGTGGGTAACTTATTTCCCGTTCTAGATTTAAAAATGATGTATTTTATTAAAATAAAGTATTTACACATTTTGATCTATTTGAATAACCCGAGATTCCCCCAAATATATCTCTCCAATCCATATTCCTTAACTCATTTATATCAAAATAATTAATTATGAATTCCCATAACGGTTTCACTTTAACACAGTGTAAGAATAAGTGCAGATAAGTTTCAGGCTCATGTTGGCAGAAGGAACAAAGGCTGTCTGTTACAAACCCAAACTTCATTAAACGCTCCTTAGTGTAAACTACGCCATGTAACATCATAAATTGAAATTCTCTATATTTTCTTATCAATGTACACTTACTCGGTTTAATAAGAAGATCTTTTATTTCTTTGTTTGTATAATCATAGCTACTGTGGTCATCTTTAATTTGTAAAACATAAGATGACTGTAAATCTTCCACCATAGCCTCATATATTTTTCTCGATTTTAAAACTTGCAAATTTACTCTCTGACCAGAAAAAATCAATTTTAAGTCAAAGTTTGTGGAATCAACTTGCTGAAGTGTACCTGCTCTCATAGAGTCCTTCCATTTCTGGGGTATAGCATTAGATATATCATTCAGTTTAAGCAATTCTTCTACCTTAAAACCAAGACCCAAGCTTTGAAAATGTGACTGAGATCTCAAATGACCGTTATCTAATATATCTTGTATTGTAATTATTCCTGCATCAAATAAATCTCTATGAAAAAACATCCTACCTGCTATGCGTACACTCCTATCATTAAATATTATTGGATTTACAACCTCATTTTCCAATTGTCTATATTATAGATATCGAGCCAAACCTTCAATATTTCCGAATAAAAAGGTGGTACATTATCTATCATAATAGATGAATCAAAGTCACACATAAACAGGAATCTACCTCCTACTGTACTAAAACAGAAGTCAAAAAATAATTTCCACCCAACTTCTTTTTCTCCATATAGAAGGCGTTTTAGCCACATAATACGTTGTGCCTTAACAAATAACCGAAAGTTCGTCATTCTTAAACCCCCAAACTCATAATCTTGATACATAATATTTCTCTTCTCTTTATACGGTCTTTGCCATGCCATAAGAAATCAAAGGTAATTTTTTCGACTTCTGAAAATACCCACTGAGGAACAACAATAAGTGGTGCTACATAATTTAATTTTGACAAGGCGAATGTTTTCATAGGATGTATTTTTCCCATAAGTGTTAAATCTCTTTCTTTCCACCATCCTAAAAGACTTTTTATCTTACTTAATATTTCTTTAAAACTTAAATTCTCTTTTGCCTTGACATCTAAGGAAAAATAAATTCCTAATATTTTGATTTCTTGGACAAGATTCCCAAACAAATGAATATTTGGCCTATCTTTTTCCTCCCCAAGCCATAAAAAATTTGTTTTCCCTTTATTTATTTTGAGACCACTTATTTTCCCAAATTCATCAAATAAAAAAATGTAACCTTTTGATTGAACCCTCATCTTTCACAAACAAAGAAATATCATCCGCGTATATAATGCACACGTACACACACGTACACACACACGCACCATGGAGCTACATAGCCCATGCCAAAACCAAAACAATCTCCTCCATTCGCGGTGCCCCCCCCCCCCCCCCCCCCCCCCCCCCTGTGGCGCTGTGGCGATGACTGATGCTTAGACTAGGCCAGGGTCAAGAAACAGGTGTTTTATATCTTTGGTCTTTAAGTCATTGATTGCCAAGATATACACTGGCATTATTTACGGGGGTGTAGCCTCTTTAAACGAGAGATTTGCGTCATGGAATAGAACATTTGGCAGACTCAAGAAGGTTTTAAGTGCCTAAAAATCCCTTGTTTAATTGATGCAATTGTACAAGACTGTCAGTTTTATCATATTTTTGATTGAACGAAGGGGCCGAGGAGGGTAGGATCTAGCACAGGTGTATTTTTAGTTACAGGCCTGGGCCGCGATAGCACCCATCACAACAACTGAAACCTTTCCAGACGTTTGGCTCAAATGAACTGCAAATGCCAGCATAAACACATTGCACATCAAACCATAGTTGACATATCTCAGAACGTTTGTCTTACCATACGTCGCTGCATCAACAGCGAGGCTAGATCGGTTTCCATATAAAGCGCATTCATATTTTCCAGAAATCATCTGATCCACTCTGAATATTATCAAACGCTTTCCTCCAGATGCATCCAAGGAAGTCTGGGTTTGACTGATGCCAGAATCATCACGCACACCATCCTTGAGCCTGTAGAGGCTGACATCTGCTGCATTAGGTGGTGGGTCTCCTTCAACAACACAGATGAAGGATGAAGGCTGGTTTGGATTCACTGTGACATTCATGGAGACATTAGTAATTTCTGGAAGGAAAGAAAATATCAGGTAAGTGCTTTATTAACATGACGATAACTCACGATCTCTTGTTGCATCACCTTTTGGATAAACAGTCTATTTATACCCTGGTGCCATATGTTCTATTTCAAAATCTTTAGAGAATACACAACCACATGTCTCAAGTCAGATTCAATTACATTTGGGGTGATTTAGCCTTTCACCATTCTTACATGTCCTATTAAAGTTCTATGAAATGTTCAATGACTTCTGAAGTTTTTGAACTGAGTTAAAAATGAATCCTAATTCTCAATGTTTTTAACAGCGGTAAAAAACAACAAAACACGGACCATTACTGTATTACATGAAGAGGAATTTTTGCTCACAGGCATGATTATGTAATAACATGCTGGTGAATTAGATTTCTCATTGGTTGACAAGTTGTTCTCAATGACAATATTTTCTGTCTTATCCGAGTTAGGTGGTTTGCAAAATACAGCTGTAATCTCAGGTGTCTTTGGAATAAGAGATTACTGAGGTCAAATAATCTTCAGAGTGTGGAAGTGAGCATGAGCAAAGAAATGAAAATTACATTGCAAGTTGTACTGTATACGGATTACTATGTCAAACGATACGCCCTAGTGTCAGTGAGTATCGATGCAGCATCATTCTTGTTATCTTATCATTTCATATTGTTAGCACTGTCTACAAAGCAGCAAGAATAATCTGCGCGAATAGTCTGCATTGTAAGAAAAAAACTTTTATTCTACAATCCTGGTAGTATCTTATATAGGCCTACCAAGCATATACGATTTATGACAACAATATCTTACTTGGACACTCGGTCTCCTTTGCAGATGAGATGGATTTCGGTCCAGTTCCTCCTGGACCTTCCCTGACTGCTGCTACACTGACCTCGTACATAGTGCATTGATCTAGACCACTTAATACAGCAGATGTCATTGAGGCTGCTACTTTTGGTATATCAATCCAGGTTCCATTAAGAATCCGGTAGTAGATGATGTATTCTGTTAAGGGTGGGTCTCCAATATCACTCTGCTCATTCCAAGCTATCCACTCAATGGTAAGAGAGCTGGATGTTGATGCATTCACTGTTGGAGCAACTTCTGTTACAGGCAAAACTATGAAAGATATATCACAAAAAAATAAGGAAAGGAATCAAACAAAATACTAATCTGATGAACTTCATATGCTACGGCGTGCATTATCTTGTATGTAATTACAAATGCAAATTGGCATAATTAATGATAGGCCTGTACGCGAGGCTGCAAACTGGATTTTTTGTGGCTTTTACTGAAACATGAATTAGACAAAGTCTGCTGCATCTCTGCCCTTACGGAACAAACACACGGTCACACACTGTGGTTTATGTAGAAATGTCCCAATTTTACACAGTAGCTATCTTGAAATAAGGACATTTCCACATAGACCATACTGTGTGAAGGTGTCTTTGTGAAATTGGGACATTTCCACATAATGAGTTCATAAAGGATTATGCATAATTTCATGAAAGTTGCTTTAATGCTTCCATCATTTGATTATGGAAAAAAAATCAGCAGCAACTTAATGTAAAGCAATGTTGTGAAGATTTCATTGACATGAAAACAGCAGTGGTACATAACCTCCAATTAAAGGGATCGTACAGTTTTGGTTGAGACCCAATTTTGGGTTTCTAACATTTTTCGGTGAAATAATGAGAAACCTCTTATAAAGTATGAAAGAGCATGTAATTCTAAGAGGAATTCAATGTTTTTTTGATGAAAATTGGTTTTGAAATGGCTGAGTTATCCAAAAAGAGCGATTCTAAAAAAGTGTGGGACCCACACTTTCTTACGATCGCTTTGTTTTACTTTGTTTTTGGATGTTTCAGTCATTCCAAACCCGATTTTCATCAAATAAACTTTGAATTCCTCTTAAAATGGTATGCTCTGTACCATATCATAAGTGTTTTCCTGGTATCTCGCAAAAAGTTAAAAGCCCAATTCTTATCTCCAACAATACTGAACTATCCCTTTAACATTTGTTCCTATGGTCAAAATAATTGAGCTGTTTATGAAATGGCATCATTGCTTCTTTAATCCTCCGCTTAACACTGTAAAACACAAGCTATCATGCTAATATGTATTTGCAAATCGCTCTTAAAGGGATCGTACAGTTTTGGTTGAGACCTAATTTGGGGTTTCTAACATTTTTTGGTGAAATAATGAGAAACCTCTTATGAAATATGAAAGAGTATGTAATTTTATGAGGAATTCAACGTTTATTTGATGAAAATTGGTTTTGAAATGGCTGAGATATCCAAAAAGAGCGATTCTAATAAAGTGTGGGACCCACACTTTATTACGATCGCTTTGTTTTACTTTGTTTTTGGATGTTTCAGTCATTCCAAACCTGATTTTCATCAAATACACTTTGAATTCCTCTTAAAATGGTATGCTCTGTACCATATCATAAGTGTTTTCCTGGTATCTCAAAAAAAGTTAAAAGCCCAATTCTCATCTCCACCAATACTGTACTATCCTTTTAAAGGGGACCTCCGGATGATTTTCAGACTTTTACATTTGAACAACTATAAATTAGTCAAACTGAGTACAGAGTTTCAGAATTTATAATGATTGGGATAAGTAATGAGAATGTTTTCAAAATTTATAATGAATTGCAAAGAACAAGGATGATGACATGACAGCCTCACCATAAGCATGCATGAGTTGGGGCTCAAGGAAGCAGAACAAAACAAGAAGGTATGCATGGATTTTTCACAGGTGAACTTGTTTAGCAAGCGGTATTGTAATGGAATTACACTGCTACATTTCTGAAATATATAAGGCTCTGATGTCATCATCACGGTTCAGTGTAATTTGTTTAAGATTTTCAATTTATTGGTTTCTCTGCTCAAGGACCACAATAAATTCCAAGGATCTATACATGGAGGTGTTGATTTATGTACTACATGATGTGAAATTATGAAAATCGTCCGGAATGCCCCTTTAAATAATCAATACACTCACCCCCCCCCCAAAAAAAAAAAACAAACAAACAAACAAACACAATTTTGGTATGAATGATAAATCCATGTCATACTTCCAACTTGGATGCTATCATTATATGGCACCACATATACAAAAGGTGTGAATATATCACCATCTGTCTACGAAACAAACGACTTTAAAGGGATCGTATAGTTTTGGTTGAGACTTAATTTCAGGTTTCTAACATTTTTTGGTGAGATAATAAGAAACCTCTTATAAAATATGAAAGAGCAAATGTACATCTCTTGGTATCACCAAAGCAGAAAACACCATTGTAGAGCCCTGGCACAGATGCAATGTGGGATAGCTCAGTTGATATGTCACTTCTGGTTGCCTATAGTGTATGTCTATACGTACGTATACATGCCATGCAATGCAATCAGTGTGGGCATCTTGTTTCTTGCTACCTTTTCGTCGGTTTGAATTTAGTCTAAAAAGAGTTAACACTTCCTCAAACTGAATAATCTGCAGTCATCAACACCACCGGTTGCCACTGCAAAGCTGCAATATGTACTTTGCATGATTGTAAGTATAAGTAAAGAATAGAACACTACGTTTGGCAGACTCAAGAAGGTTTGTAAGTGCCTAAGAAATCCCTGGTTTAATTGATGAAATTGTACAAGACTGAAGCTCAATGCTATATCTCTGACAATTCGGGGGAGGTTTGGGTGCACGTAATGCCACCATCACAAAACAATAACATTTTTTCAAATCGGAAATAAAGGACCTTTGGCTTCATTGGTTAAACCAAAACAGAAAAGTAACGACTTCAAAATCGTCCACCTTCTCTGCCAAGCTATTAGCAACCAAGCCCCCTCAAACCCACAAAAGCTACAAGGAAACCCCTTCGATCCTCATCACCACAAGACTCTTTGCTAATAAAAAAAAAAAAAAAAAAAAAGTCTGGAATAATCTTTCCGCACATCATGTTCTTCTGTTCATTTTCAAGCAGAAACTCAAATTAATGCTAGTTAATTAGTATAACTTCCCTGATTGTAAGAGTCAGTTAATCTGTTATTTTACATTATCATCTTTTAATGCGTGGCGGATCAATTTGAAGTGTGCGCTTGCTTTTAAAGTAGCTCTGGTTTCAGCATTCATGCTCCCATAAAATTATTACACTAGTACATGTACTCATACTTTGAACTCGTTATGATCTTGATTGTAGTTCTTATTATTTTTCTTTTGTTTTTCTTTTTTCTTTCTCTTTTCTTTTAATTCTTCTACCTTTTTCCCTTGCTTTTTTAGCTTTCATAATATAGTTTTGGTCATCAGTACTTTGTGTCCTATCTCCATTGCGAAACGAATAAGTTACATTGGTATTTTTCTTCTTCCTTGGACCCATGGTAACAAGGTTGTGGGTCCTTCATATTTCCCATGCTATAGAGAATTGTCTTTTATATACAGATGCTGACACACTGTCTAGTCATGACCCACTTTGTATCGTATTTTGTATCTTGTTCGTTTGTTTGCTTGTTTTTGCTTTTTGATTTGTTTCGTTTTGTTTTTTACTTAGTTTATGTATAGACGTCAAGTGAAATATGAAAATAAACGTGCTGGAACTTCTTCTGCATGTCGACGTCTATACGTTCCCATGTTCATGTGGCGACTGCCGCACGGACCTCACACCAAGACAGGCTACGGAGAACCCTCTTTCACAGTTAACACAACGCACATCCAACCATACTAGTACTTCATATATTTCAGAACATTTGTCTTACCATAAGTCACTGCATCAACAGATAGGTTAGCTCGGTTTCCATATAAAGCGCATTCATATTGTCCGGACGTCATCTGATCCACTCTGAAGATTATCAAACGCTTTCCTCCAGATGCATCCAAGGAAGTCTGGGTTTGACTGATGCCAGAATCATCACGCACACCATCCCTGAGCCTGTAGAGGCTGACATTTCCTGCATTAGGTGGTGGGTCTCCTTCAACAACACAGGTGAAGGATGAAGGCTGGTTCGGATTCACTGTGACATTCATGGAGACATTAGTTATTCCTGAAAGGGAAGAAAATAACAGGTGCTACATTCACATTCAATTCAATTCAATTCAATTTATTTCACACACCATTCTCATGTGTCACAAACCCCTTGTGGGGACAAGTACATTGCTTAGTATAATTACAAAAAAAAAATTGAACAAGGTTGATATTTACATGGAATGTTGCGTGGGGGACCTTGAGAAAGCACAGCTCGTTAAACAAGGTCCCCTCAAAAAAGAAATATTACATGCAGATGAGTGGAAGTGATATACAGTGTGTTGCAAAATGAATGAAGGGCTGAGGTGGGAAACAAAAATTAAGAGGAGGGAGGAAGAGAGGAAAAGAAATAAAAGACGGAGAGTAGTGACATACAGTTCAAATAGGTGTAAATGCACACATTGGTCATTAATTAAAAGTCATATTATCATCAATCAACGTAAGATGCAAGGAGATGTTTTTTAAATCTTTGCTTGAATACAGATAAACTGGGGGCAGATTTAACATCAATTGGCAAATTGTTCCAAAGCTTAGGGCCAGAAAAAATAACAGTGTTTTGTGCAAAGGTGGTGCGTGTACGAGGTATATGGAAAAAGTTTTGCTGACGAGTTGAGTAATTGTGAGCATGACTGTTCTTCTTATATAAAACAGAAAGGGCAGTAGGACATTCATTCACATAGGTTTGATACATCAAACATCCAAGATGGAAAAGATACAAATCATATATTTTCAGTGATTTTTTCTCAAAAAATATATTTGAAGTGTGTGAGCGGAAGTCCAAATTAAAAACAGTTCGTAGGGCCATGACTACAACTCGCTGTCCCTTCTTGCAATGATTATTTAAATAGTTTTTTTCATACCCTGGTGTCACTATGTTATATTTCAAATTTTATTTAAGAACATTTTTACACAGTCACTATTCAAAAGTTTCTCAGTTACTTCCCACTGCAAAAATATGAACAAATTTTAGCTGAACGGACCACCATGGACTTGATTGATTATCTTCTTTTCCACAACATTCAAATTAGAATTTAGCATCAAAACCAAGTTGAATTTTTTCCATTCTTTGACAATATTTGTTATCAATAAAAGTCCAATGTTATATTTTGTGATGGCTACTGATGCACTGGCTCAAAACGATTCTGATGAAAAATCCCATTGCAATTGTGTCACTATTTGAAATGCTGATGATGATGATGATAATAATGGCATAATTATCAAACATAGGCCTAGTTATAGTTCTCCTAAAAGCAATGATTAAGCTAAAGATAATGATTATGTTCTTATTTACCGATCAAGGGAATCCTCTTTAGTGTGGTTGCCTCAGCTCGAACAGAACGCCCAACTACAGTATCTGGAACTGCTGGGTACCCATTTAAAACATCAATCAACATGGTCAAGAGCAACATTGTGAAGAAAACAAAGTCCTTGGTAAGGGTTAAATGCACTAGCCTATTTAAACCACGCACCAAAGTCTAGAATTGTGTCTAAACACCAAACTGTTATCATCAAACGATGTAAAATCTAACTGAAGTTGCATTCTCCACGCTACCTGTTTGACAGTCCCTCTCCACCCAGTTTGGTAGACACTGTCCCGTACAGATTCCTGACACTTTGTCACAGGTGCTTTCATCACAGTGGCATGGTTCTGTACAATTAAGGCCGTAGAATGCTCCAGGGCATTCTGTTGCATTAAATGCAAAGAGAAGACAATGGAACCACCAAAGTCTGTTTAATGCATTGATCATAAAATTAGAACAATGAAAGAAAGGATACATGTACTTGCATTATCAGTCAATAGGGAGCTTTAGATTTTCGCGGACGTTCAGAGGGAAAAAAATGTTCTGAGTAAGCGCAAAATCGCGCGTCAAGTAGATCTATCTATGGCTTGCGTCGTCTGAGTTTTTCACTACGCGTTCTGGGTGTTTTATTTTTACGTCCGCTCAATTTTACGTGCGCCTATCATATGGGGGCGGCTTTTATTTTCATACGTTGCGTCCCAGCGTAGTCTAAAGCTACTTTTCTACACGACGCAGGGGAGAGGAGAACGTCCAGCGCACTCGTCGTCTGAAACGTTCGCGCTGCAAATCTAAAGCTCCCTAATATCACAAGGACGACGGATTGATAACTTTCCCGATATTTTCAAATAGATTTGGCACAGATCAAATAAATACCCGTGTCACATTATGCAGTGACAATATTCCAAATATCTTTGCCTATACAAAATGCATTGATTTCTATATATAGCCATTTTCAAGAAGGGGCCGATGGGAAACATAACTGTCATTACTAACTTGCAGAAGCCAGAAGTAAGGATGTCATCAATTTGTTCAGTTTAATGATAACAATAAAGGACATTTAGGCCTATATTATTTGCGCAGCTACTATAATGTTATACTCTACTGCGCATTAAAAGTACTTATCATAACATGCATAATTCAAACAAATATAACATTGTTCAAAAGATCAATTTTTAACCTTGTTTTAAACTCATTAACTGTGGCTGCTTGCCTTACAAACAGAGGGAGATAATTCCGTTATTTCGGTGCAGCATACAAGAACGCCCTGTCAACAACAGTAGAGATTAATTTCCCTGATGGATATTTCAATTGTTGATCCCGTGAACTTCGAAAATGGTAAATAATGTTTGGAATTATTATTTTTACTCTCCAAATGACTGTATATGTGCACTGGTACTGTACCATGAATACCTCTATATAAATTATATAGGCCTACAATCAACAAAACTTTCAATATGACTCTCGGCTTTACAGGCAACCAATTTAACTCACATGATAATGGACTACAATGAGGAAAACTGTAAATTATAATCTAGAACATCCCATGCATTTTGCACCCTTTGTAGTATACCTAATTGATTGTTTAACCACAGGATATAATGCAGTTTGTTGTATTACAGAAAAACGTATACCGCTCCTGCACATGTATATATGTCTATGAATGTCTCTAGTCGTGCGTTCAGTAAAAGCCACGGGGAAAAATATCAGAAAGCCATGAAACCGCATTATGTAATCACCTCGGCAATTCACTCCATCATAGATGTTGAAGAAAGGAGCACACTGCCGATTTTGACACACTCCTGTTATCTTGTCACATGGTGCATCGTTTAAACAGTGGCATTTATATGTGCAGTTAGTTCCATAGTAACCATCATCACAGATATCTGGGACTGGTGAAAGAATGGACAAAATGGAACACAAACATATTAAATCTATCTGACAAATATCACAACCATCCTAGCTCTAAATACACACTTGTTAACAGCTACTTTGGAAGACACTAGTGATTGTGGACTCATTGTAAGTTCAGATCTTTCCTGTTCTGAAGCTATGCCACCTTATATTATTTACTCTATCTTCAAGGTGAACAAACTTTGTAATACAGTAGCCTCCACTTTACAAGGAGCTTGTGCACTAAACTTGCCATGAATTGCAGTATATTTTTTTTCCAATTTTAATGAGACGGTTGTTTAGTTTATCCATTTGGTTCTCCCAGCACTAGTGCAAATCACACATGACATATAGTTACAGCAAACTGAGCAGTAACTTGTTTTTGGATTCTTGTTTGTTTGTCGAAACTTTCATTAAAGAAGAAATCCTTTCCAAAATTTTATCAATTTCATAAGAAAGTAAAAGAAATTCCCCTAGAACAGTGCAAATATGATCAAAATCAGATAAGAAATATGGAAGTTCTGACATTCTGAAATTTCAAATTTTTTTCGGAAAATACGTTGTGAATAGTCAAATCATCAAGATGATCAGCAATCTTGCCAAAAAAATACTCAAATTATACTCAAAATAATGTAGAACAAAATGTCCCCTCTGATATATTTTAGTACGGGAATATGTTTTTACCGGTATTAGCAATAAATGAAAATAACAGATTTCGGAATTTCATATATAACATACATGAAAAATTATGAGGGTATTACCTCATCAACTCCCCTTATTGGAATATTCATAAAGACCGATCAAGAAATAGTTTCCGAAAAAAATGTGAAAGTTCAAAATGTCAAGTCTTTCATATTTTCTTAACCGATTTTTGTCATTTTTGGAACGTTCTGTAGGATTTTTTTTCTCTTTCTTTCGGAGTTTTTTTTTTTTTTCTTTTCTGGGGGGTGGATTATCTCTTTAACAGTAGGTTGTAGATTCTAATAAGACTACAAACGAAAGGTGGAGGAACTTCAGTACTCACTCTGACAATTGTCACCAGACCAGCCTGTCTCACAGTCAGAAGTTTCTGTAGGCCTACAGACTCCAGAATATCTGTTACAAAGGCCTGACTGACAGTGACATGTTTGACTGCATCCAGCTCCATAGGTTCCGTTGGCACAATCTTTATCAATAATTGGCAGGAAAGATGTTAGAACAAAAATCGTGAATTAACATTTAGAGAAATGAAGGATTCATCAGAAAAAAAAATAATCAATTAGAGGGCGCTGCTCTTCTGGGACTACGAATTTCTACTTCTTGCCTTTTTTGTCAACCTTTATTATGTTATTTTTCATCTTAGAAGACCGATTTCAACTTCTCATCTGTGTCAGTGTGATTATTGTATAGTGGTCAATATGTTTAACAAATTTTCAAACGTCGTGTCGGTCTGTTTGGTACTATACTTCTGGTTGTTTTATCTCCGGCTCAATCCTACAATCCAATTACATATGACCAACGTGTGCTACATGGACTCGCTGGAACCCTGGCGTCCCGCGTCACCCCCATAGATTTGTCTACATTGGTACCAACGAGAAATGACTCCTAAACGAAGCCACCGGATCAGCGCAGAAACGGACGCCGTGGTAGGTCCGAGTTCCGAGAGAAGTCCGAGAGACGGCAGTATACTTTGTTTCACCAAAACCTCGCTATCCTATCTTGAGTTGAGGGGAGGGGGCTGAGACTGGGAAGTTTATGTTCTAATTATAATGCCAATTGAGTCAATTTTTGTTGTGCTTTTATACAATATTTTTCTTCCAATTGCTTGTCTGTTTTTTGTTTGTTTGTTTGTTTGTTTTTTGCATGTACAGGTATTTATTCATGATGTACTTTTTCGGATCCTCGACGTTTGTAACAATCATTCATGTATGTAAAAAACCCGCACTGAATTTCCTGAAAAAAATTTTTGTTGGACGATTAAAATGAATTGCATTACCTTGAAGTGCACAATAGCCTTGAATTGAATATGAAGCTGTTATAATGAGCTGTTAGTGCTCTATTCAACATGTGCATTTCATCATAAGATATGTCACATCAACCAGTTGGTCTCAGGTATACCCTATGATATCTAATTCTTAGTCCTTTGTATTCATCATTCAAATTACCTTCCATCATAAAATATTTTACAGTAAACAAGTAGCATAAGTTGTAACAGGTACTTAGCGTATAAATGTACAGTGGGGAGACTAATACGAATAAATACAGGCGTGCTACATGATTGCAGCCTTAATAGACTCACAGGAGAACGGTTCCTACCTGTATTACAATTGATTCCTTGTCTTCCTGTATCACATGAACATCCGAATGGATCAGGCAGGCAGAACTGATGAGGACTACACTCTGCAGGTGGATCCCCAACGTATGTACATCTGAACTCACAGTTTGGTCCAAATCGATTTCCACCGCCGGTTCTGCAGACTAAGAAGAAATCAGTAACACACCGATGCAGTTTATAGCTATTTTCAACACTTTTCCAAAGTTCATGATTCAGTAAATATTGAGTTGAAACAACTATCGCAAAACCAATGTAGAACCACTAATGTCCACTCTGTGGCCTATGTATGTATGCATTCACCTAAGTGTGGTAAAGTCAGCAAGTGTCTGCAAAGATGTGTACTTCAGAATCAGCCATATGCCCGACGTACTTGTACTGCCAAATTACAGTGTAGTACATCAGTCTACGCAGAATTTGATTAATCTGTACAATCCATCTAGACTGACAAGGGAAGACTACTTTTTGACGTGTTTTGGCCGTGATTAAGCCGTAAAACGCCGTGTGACCGGGGTTCAACGTCATGTGGTAGTGCGCTTAAATGTTACACATTTTCAAGTATAGTCTTTACATCACAGGTGCCTTGTAGGTTGTATACTTTCAGCCATATGTGACCTGCCTCATATTGGAGGATAGATTTATGTTCATTGCATCTGTACACATTACATGAATGAATACAGTGGATAAACAGGAAAGAAATAAAGCAATGGATAATGCAAAATAAAATCTACTCTATGCACATGCCAATTGAAATGTGTAATGACAGTGATACCATGTGTCTGTGCTTGCGCAATATCCTCCATTTTTTTTTTTTAAACTAGGGATTTTGAAGATATTTGTCAGAACCTGTTTTGTCATGACTATAATAAGGAAAGCGGAAGCTCTGGATTGACTTTTGAAGGAATCCTTGATTTCAGAAGATACTTTTCAACCCAGTGACACTTGTCTGAAAGATCCAACAATCACTCATGTATACCACACAAGTTTCGTGTTGGACATACAGTTATTACACGAATGAAACAACGTCACCCTTGTCCCACACAAGGTTTCATTTTGGATGGGCTCATGTTGTACGGAGAGATTGATTGTTGTACTAACCTGTGACATAATAAATAGAGTAAACTCTTTATTTGTCAAGCAGCGATACGATTAACTGATTAGTCTGATTTTATTCAACTGCTGTGGCTGTGTGAGTCTGAGAGGATATATATTGAAAGTTCATTTATGTACTAGTATGCTGTCATCATGCCTAGATTTCTTTTAAGTTTTAGACTGCCTTTGCTGGCAATTGTTGGTAGTTGGTATAGCTTCTATCATCAACACACATGTACATCAAGGGCGCATCACATCAGATTGCAAATCATGTTGCAAAACACCTATTTCACCCCGTGAGATGATGAACTTGCAAATGAATGGCAAACGATCTCTGTATCCATACACCTTCAACATTACTTTTGAAATCCCAAGAGTAATTATTCCAGCTGGTTTCAGCTCTCTGTCTGAATAGGAATGCATAACAGGAATATGTAATAGGAATAATCTTCATAAGTAGGAATCCCTCCCTATATGTGAACACTTGCCAGCAAGCGATTTTGGAATTGTCAGTGCACTATATAAAATGCACCCTGAAGGGCATACTCTTCTTTACTTGAGTTTTATCCTGCTATCAAATGCTGCTAACAGCAGTTGTTCTTCTTTTGTGCAGTACTTGCGTATTGCGTATTTTGTTCATGCGTGCATTTCTGTTATTTATCTGGGTGTTGTTTTGTTTGTGTGTGTGTGTGTGTGGTTTTTCGTGACCACCTGTGTGTATTCTGTTTTGGTCACCATACACACGGCCAAATGAATAGTGTTATGTTACTTTGAGTATTTCGTTTGTATTTTAACCCTAACTTACCGGCTGGGCTATTTAGCGAGCTTGAATTCCTGGGGGGCATTATGGCCCCCCTTCAGATCTCGGCCGTTGATCGCGCGATCGCCACAAAATTTTGCATGAACATAAAGCCGGCTGTAATCTACAAGACTGTTAAGTTATATTTAAAAAAAAATTGCATTTTCTATCTTAAATCAAGTAATTATGCAAATATATGCAAAAAACCTCATTTTCGTCTGTAATTGGCTTATAAAAGCTTATGGAATGCTGATTTTTGGTGTAAATATTCCTAGTGACGTTCCAAACATTTATGCGTAAAAAAAAATTCAGTATCAAAATCAATATCTTCTTTTTTTTATATTGTTTTGTCAATTTTTTGTGTATTTCTTTGTTTTTTCGAACTTTTGGTTTTGTTGTTTTTCCAGTAGAATTTGTCACACACTTTTTTTGAGGCATAATTATACTAAAATGAATTGATTTCAGCCATTAAAGTCAAAAATATTAATTTTCATATGAATTAATTGAAAAAACACAATTTGTATTGACTTTGTACACAAAATCACGTTTTTGAGCAATTTTGGGGTTGACGAAAATTTTTTGAAGGGGCGTGGCTTCGGAACGGTATGCCCGGGCGCGACAAATTTGGTCTCAAAAGTTGCGCGAGACTTGAAAGTAAAAAGTCAGCGAACGGCGCAGTCAAAAAATTTTGCGCGCCGGAATAGTCACGGAATTCATCGAGGGGGGGGGGGGAGCCATTATGCCCCCCCCCCCCTCCAGGTAAGTTAGGGTTAAAACAAGTAGGACCTTCTGTTAATATCATGTTTTGTATTATCATGGACTATATATATATATATATATATATATATATAGTACATAATAATAGTTCAACTTAGCATAAACACGTTTTATTGACATAATTGTTGTTATTTGTTTTCTTTCTACGCGATCCTAGAAGCGTTGCTTTTAGTGGAACACTAGCAAGCCTATAAGTCCAAAATCTGATCGTACATTCCTGGTTCGAGTACATTGCAAATGCATTCTGATTATAGACCTTGTTTGTCAAATTTGAGCCCAGACCTCATAGAAACTGTGAAGGTAAACCTTCCTTATCAAGTAAAATGTGCAATTTTGTGATACCTTATCATTTATTGTAACCAGAAAAATACTTTACAAGCCAACTATTTTATATGTAACCTACGCTTAAGGTTTATTAGTTGAGAAGCATTTTAAAAAGGAAATCTGTATTTGAATAGACTTTACAAGGAGGGTATTGTCCAACGAAAAGAACACTTATAGTTACAAAAATCTTTGCCATTTAAGTTTAACATGTTTTTTGTGAAAAACTATGTCAGTCCAACTATAATTTCAAATGGAACATAGTAAAGATGCTATCATCTCATTTTCTCTTATTATAATTGATAGGCCTATAACATTCTAAACTCGTTATTCATTTGTATTCACTAAATACAGCCCTTCATATCCTTCTAATTGTTGTCATTGGTGTATTATAACTCTAATTATGTTTTATGTGATGCATGAAATCTTTTCAATTATAATCACTTCAAAAAGAAAATTCAGTGAAAAATCAGCTTTGTGCAAGCAAATGACCAATGTCTTGTTCATCACTTATATAAATATCAATGCTAGGCGTAAGCTTAATTCCTTATACGATTCCATTATAGTAAATTTCCTTTGTCCACTTAGAATGCCAGTAATTACTCGTTTCTTTATCCGATTCTATCATTAAAAAGGTCATTTGGTAAAAGAATTTGCTTCAATCTAGACACAATATTTATTCTTAAGATATCATCAGCATTGTCCATTTACGTCTAGGTCCAGACTTAAGTCATATCTTCCATACAGTGTATATATTTTATCTTGATTAGGTGTATACCATACACTTACTCTCTAAGCAATTTGGTCCTTTAAAATTGTTTGGACATACACATCTGCCAGTATGGTCATCACAAACTCCACCATTGTAGCATTTGTCACAGATTCTGACGCAGTTAGGGGGGCCCCACTTACCAGCTGGACAATCTACATAGAAGAAAGAGAGAGAAAAAAAAAACGATTATGCATGTCGCATCAACATATTATATGACTTTGTTCTAAAGAATGTCCTTACTGCAGTATACGACGTCATAAGTTAAATGTCACGAAATGCTATAAATTCATTATCATTTTTCACCTGTTCATCGTTAAAACATTCCAAAATTAAATGGGTGGATTTCCCTATATCCTGGTGCATCTTTGTTCTTTGTTTTTTCTAATGTTGTTGTTGTTGTAGTCGATGTTAGAAAAGTAGTCAGATAAATTCGGTAAGTCCATTGTGTTACACCACAATATGACACTCGGTTTCTTTTTGGCTAACGAAATGAACGTACTGTATTTCATTTTACTGGAATTTGATGCATGCATAGGGATTGTCAATGTTCATTGAGATGAAACTGATCTTGGAATCGGAGATGATTATTGTTATAACGTAATTCAACATGGTTAAATTACAAGCCTCAAGTGGCCTGCAAGGCAACAGAACTCATATGCAAACATAATATTATGCCAAAGTCTGAAAATGTTTGAAATGTTATTGGTTTCGGTCTATAATGGGGTAACAAAACACAAGTAATTATACTAGGTGTTACAAACAAAACATTTCCCACTTTTGATCCTTAGTAGTTCAAAAACTATCAGATAACAATGACATTGATTTATGAGCAATAGCTGAATGGTGTACAATTTTGTTGGGGGCAATTTTACAATGACAGCATAATTCAGTTTCATAATTCAGTTAGGTTTCAGATTTTGCTCTATTTTCAACCCTCTGTACAAAACTTTCACTTTGCACAGAAGTCAATTGGTGTGTATGGGAGTGTGTAGTTGATGCCCAGACAATGGTCCTGAACAATGGCCAGGATTGGAATGTTTATTATCTATTCATGAGGAATTCCACTATCACAGCTAGTCGTTTTTAAAATTTGACCAAAATCTGGAACCTAACTTTGAAATTAATCATGGATTTCATGAAACTGATATAGGTTATCATATTCAAATCGCCTCCAACTAAAATGTACACTATTCAGTTTTTACTCATATCAATGACAGTTTTATCTGATATATAGCATTAAGCATCAAAAGTGGGAAATGTTTTTTGTAACACCTAGTACATGGACGACAAACGTATGGATATAGTAGACTGATTGGCAACATGACAAATAAGTACCTGTACATTTTTGATAGAACGGTATGGATTATTTGTAATTTCGTCTAAAGTTAACATTGTATTTCGTTATTCAAGTATTCATCGCTTCAATCACACAGAACAAGGCTCAAACTGGAGACTTTTCGATTTGCTATTTTACAGATTACATTTAGAAGTCAGTGTCCATTCAAATGCGTTTGTCAGCATGTGTAAAGAAATTCATATACATACTCCTAGTACAAATTGAGTTTTTCTGTTCTTCAGATGTGCATGGAACTGGAGATGAAGTGTTACTGTGTAATAATCGATGTACGTAAATCTGCATTTTTGACCATACCGATACCATATATATGATCTTAATCAAACAGTGACCCCAGGTTAAGTTCCGACACAAGCAGACAGAGCAAGAAACATTGAAAATCTAAAGGGCCTGTCACACCTTTTCTGGTAAGCTACGCGGGCTTGTTGCGAGTAGGGATTTTACAGCACGCGGGATATTTTTTTTTTTTTTTTTTTTTTTTTTTTTTTTGCGGCGAACAAGGATGCTGGCGAGTTCCGTACTTGCGTCTTACTGCTATATAGAGGCGACTATACGGGTGAGATACGTATAGATACTGTCATGTGCCGGTCATCTGCGAGGACCTCCGGGTAGTAAAAATTGTTCTTCGCAAGTCGCACGCAAGGCTTACCCGGAAAGGTGTGACACGGCCTTAACAGTTCAAATTTATTTTTATTGAGAAATTTCTTTTATATGTACATCAAAACCTATCCTGGCTTCAATGACTAACCTCGGACAATCAATCTGTACAAGGCTCCTCTTCCTTGACTTCGCATGCCACTGTAGTAAATCTCATAGATGCCTTCATCCTCAGCCACGATTGGATCAGGAAACATGAACGTGTTGGTTGTCTGTCCTGTCACGGGGTCTCCTCCATCCTTTCTCCACACAGGGTTTTCAAGAGAGCTATTACTGGTTTCTCTCATTTTAATCATCACTCCTGTGTCACCTACATTCACTGTACGGGTGAATTTCCCATCCACAGGCTCAAAGTAAGCTAATGCACAGACATTGTGAAGAATGCATCAATATAATGAAAATATCTATTACACAATACACGTGTTGATTTAGGTATATAGTATTACTCTTTTTACCTTATGCCCTTAGTCCTCCAGTTAGTCTTAGGATCACTATGAAGACATGCATTTTTGATATGATTATATTAAGGCTTTCCTGCCAGATTTCGTCACAGTTGCATTCGATTTAAAGTGACTGTACAGTATACTGGTTGAGGTGAGGATTCAGCTTGTAACGTTTTGTGAGATATTTAGAAACCACTCTATGAGATGTTAAAGAGCATACAATTCTAAGGGGAATCAAAAGTTTATTTGATGAAAATTGGTTTTTAAATGACTGGGATACCTAAAAACAAGGTAAATAATAACCAAGATCAACATTAAAAAAGCCAACTATTTCAAATGAATTGATTCTATCGTTGTGCAATTTCATGGTGCTCTTGTACACGAACTCGCGTCCAAATCAAGAAGGCGTGTAAAATATAATCAAATTGGGCATGAGCAATGCTGTAACGAAACTTGGGGAATTCAAAATAAGTTCACGAATAGGCGATCATTTACAGAATGAGTGTTTTTCCTTACTGCCTATCATCTTCGTTGCTCTTTATGTGTTTGAAAATAAATTTTGAACACCTAATAGACATTAAAATGAGGCCTTGACCTTCTTATTCCTCTAAAAACTGTCATCAACAGCTCTTATAACATGTATAATGCCACTGTCATACAAATTTATACATTTATTACATAAGTCTAACACGACCACTGCAGCGACTCCAAGAGAGTAGGGGAGACCGGGCCTAGTGGTTATGATTTTTATGTTCGTCTATTAACCAAACAGAGAAATCTATTTCTTTTTCCCTGTTCGATCTATTAACTTAATTCAATTCAATTCAATTCAATTCAATCATAGTTTATTTCCAATCATCTAAAATCAAAAAACATAGTACAAAGTATACATGTGATGAAATAATATTGTTCAAACGTTTGCAAAAGGTTCATGTAATATATATATACGAGACAAATTATAGAACAACATATAGGCCTAACATGTACAATATTTAGGAAAAACACTGTATAAATACTTCGTGGGCGAGCGGAAAATAAATTCGATTATGGAAAATAGTGATCCACTAAAAAGCAAAGCTTGTCGGACGTGGATCGCTAGATAAATAATGAGTAAATGATATACTATTCTATAACAATACACATGTAATTATTTTGAGATACACCGGTTGGGAAAAAAATATAGAATATCAATGCTAGTGCCCGGACATAGTATAATGGACATTAATATACTAAAAACTCTGTCAGCCAATTAAACATGAATAATATATTATTGAATTAATAACACAAATTTGTAAAAACTTCTGCTGGGGTATGTTGTAACAGTATACATTGGGGTACTTTGTTGCAATTCAAAAAGTATACGTAAATCTGATAAAAGCAGATCTGATAACGAATATATGTTAATGAATAATTGTGTACCTGTCTATGTGTGTGTGTGTGTGTGCGTGTGTGTGCATGCGTACATGTGTGTGTTTGTGTGTGTCTGTGAGAGTGTGCGTGCACGACTGTGCATTTGTATCTACTCTGATAGGATGCAATCTTTACATTAAAACATAAGTTAATATGACGTACTTTCACCTTAAGAACATTCATCATGGAAATAACGGGATAAATTAAGTCTATGCTCTTCACTTCTATGCCAGCTGACTTCTTATCAAAGTAAATTAAATTAAGTACTGAACAGTAATGCATACAGTAGGCCAATCATGAAACGAACAATTTTTTCACCAAGTTAATGTTATTGTTCACATGCAAGTCACTGATATAATTATTGAAGAATGTATCGTTTAACCCCTGAATATCACCCTTGATCAATTGATCAGTGCACCTCAATAACGTTCAACAGATCGGGTAAGTTGTTACAGTGTAACAACTGACCCGGTCCGTATTTCCGTAACTTTACGTCTGCTCAATCACTCAAGCATCAGATGGTATTATACTCCCACCAAAAGATATCCAAAAGATACTACTGTCAGCCACATACCTATCACTATCTGGAGGTGAATTGAATTGAAGTGGTTTATTGATTAAAAAAATACACAGTAGAACATAGCTACCAAATTCTTAGAAAAGCCTGAATTGCTGTTTGTACTTCACAATGAGTTAAAATTTCACTGAATTACACACTGAAAACTCCGAAATATAGCAAAAAAAAAAAACATAAACATGGAAATAGCCATGTACACTGATGTATGCACAAGCTATAAAAAATTTAACTACTGTGTTAAAAAAAAGATATCGGATCTACTTTCTAACTACCTTTTGGTGAAGGGCCTATAGCAACAGCAGAAAACACTAAAATATTGAATGACGTTGATGAAATAAAACAATATCGCATATTTCAAAATTTTACTCACAAAAATGAAAAAGCGTTTTTTTTTCAACTAACTTCTTCATAGAATGATTACATGATGAACTTTAGCACTCACAGATCTTTTGATATGTTTTGATATCTTGACGCTTATAGTACCGTCTATTGTTTAGACTTTGAGAACATGATCATGTAACAACTTACCCGTGTAACAACTTGACCCGATCTCCCCTACATGAATGCATGACAGGGGATTGTATTCGACATTTAGATCTCGAATACGGACAATGTTTGGCTTTCGTTAAAACATTTGACAACCAGCAAGACTATACCTCGAACTGGCGCCACTCTTGGAAAAAACAAACAAACAAACAAACAAAGGTGTTCGGCTGGGTCGATTGTGGCAATGATGGTGGCAGAGTCATGTGACCTGCATTCAACCAGTCAGATTTCAAGGATCTACACATGCGTTATATAATGTAATATTGCATGCCGGTGGATATGTAAGAAAATGAATTATGACAATTCTGTAATTGTTACATCCATACTATTAAGGGGGATAAAGTACAAACTGCATAACGAAAAAAAAGTCGACTAAAAGAAATATTTATACAAAAATACGATTCAGTTATACAATTTGAAAATAAAACTGCGAAAAAAAATGAAATTTTATCATACAAAACAGTGCAAAAGAGAAGATCTGACTTCAGAAAAAAAAGTGTGGAAAATTTACATAAAACACCAAAATTGTGTGCCTATGAACGAAATTGAAATTGTTATTTGGGAAAATCGAACATCTATCCAGCTGGCGCGAAACTGAATATGAAACAAAATTGAATGCTCGAAGGACCAGAGAGTGTATATGAAAGAGTGCTGACAAAAATCGTTATACTTGAACGCGTATTAATGAGTTCAAATGCAAATCTCATGAAGTTAGGCGGTAAACCCCATATTAAACATGTTAAAAATCACAAGTTTCCCATCAGCTCTCACGAGACTCCTCTTGAGTGGAGCACTCTAAACCTTAATCAGCCGTGTTTTCTTTTAATTCAAGGATTCTTCTTGTACAGGTCCGGGGCAGCGGCTATGATTAATTCATTTTGAAAGTAATCGCTTCTCTGAGAGTACAAATTAAAAGTTGACAGATCTACTATACGAGTAGTTGCTTCGATATTTATCATTAAGATTATTCTTGTCTTAGAAGAGCCCTACTATAGAATTATACAAAAGTGTTCACAACTGGACTGAGATTGAGTGCATCACGCACACTGAAAACACAACAACATCATTGGAAACTCACATTTTATTCTAAGGACACAAGTGCTCGGTGATAACCAGATTTCATCATTCATGATACAAAGGAACAATATGAACCTTAATCAACTGTGCCTTCAATCAATTCAAGGAAGCTTCTGGGTAGGTCCGAACCAGTTGCGATGCTCAATTCATTTTTCAAAACTAACCACTTCTCTGGGAGTGGTAAAAAAAAAAAGCTTAGTTGTTTACGTTTCTTTCATATTCTTGTCTTGGAAGAGCCCAACTAGACAGCTGCAAAATAATTTTATGCTAGACTCCTATTTATATTAGATAAAGCAGTCACTCTAGCATGTACGATACGTCTTCTAACTATGCTTATTTCGAGTACAAGATATAAATCGTTTTGCATAAGACATTCACATTAGAGGACTACTTGTCCTCGAAACACGTCATCTTCATGAGAAAAGCAAAAACGCAAACAGCTTGAAATGTCGCTATGGTTACTGGTATGCCTCCGCCATAATGTATGATTCTCCTACACACTACAACATAGCAGCCAACCGGCTGAATTGTTGTTTATACTAATGAGTTAAATTTCACTGAATTAGTCACTGAAAAATCTAAAATATAGATAAAAAACAACTGACAAATATGGAAATAACCAAAAATAAAATAACTACTGTACTATATATGTAAAAAATAAGAATAATAAATAAGATATTGGATGTAATTTCTAAGTACTTTTTGGTGTATACCGACAGCAAAAGTCATTCAAACATTGGTGTTGATGAAATTAAACAATATCGAATATTTCAACATTTTACTCAGAAATATGAAAAAGCATTTGTTTTTTCTAACCAACTCTTTCATGGGATGGTTACATAATGAACTTTCGCACTCAGAGATCATTGGATATGTTATGATATCTTAATGCTTATAATGCCGTCAATTGTTTTGATTTTGAGAAAATGATCATGTAACAACATACCTGTGTATCAACTATACCCGGTCTCCCCTTGAATGCAATCGTGTATTCAGGATTTAGATCTCGATACTGACAAAGTTTGGCTTTCGTAAAGCATTTGACAACCAGCAAGACTATACCTAGATTACTGGCGCCGCTCTTAAACACAGGTTTCCGGTTGGGTCAATTGTGGCAATGATAGAGGCAGTGTCATGTGACCTGCATTCATGTGCTGTATAAAACGCAATAATGCATGCAGGTGGATATGTAAAAAAAAAAAAAAAAAAGGAGTAATGACAATTCTGTAACTTTTACATCAATACTGTTAAGCGGGATTTAATGAAACAGCATAATGGAAGAAGGAAAAGTCGAATGAAAGAAATATATAAAATACAATTTAGGTAAACGTATATACAATTTGAAATAAGACTGCGAAAAATGAAATTATATCATTCAAAAGAATGCAAAAGAGGGGATATGACATCAGAAAAAATGCAGAAAGATTTACATAGAACGCCAAAATTGTGTGCCTACGACTGAAATTGAAAGTGTTATTTGGGAAAAATCGAACATCTGTCCGGCTGGCGCGAAACTGACAGACAACTTCGAGTCGTTTTTAGTTAAATAAATTTCTCTCAAAATTGAATGAAATACAATCTAAAATGATCAATGATATGAAACAAAATTGAATGCTCGAAGGACCAGAGAGTGCATATGAAAGAGTGCTGAGGAAAATCGTTATACTTGAACTCGTATTCACGAGTTCAAATGTTAATCTGATGATATTGGGCGGAAAACCCCATATTAACATTTTAAATATCACAGGTTTCCCATCAGCTCTCACGAGACTCCTCTTGAGTGGAGCACTCTAAACCTTAATCAGCCGTGTCTTCTTTTAATTCAAGGATTCTTCTTGTACAGGTCCGGGGCAGCGGCTATGATTGATTCATTTTGAAAGTAATCGCTTCTCTGAGAGTGCAAATTAAAAGTTGACTGATCTAGTTGCTTCGATTTTTATCATTAAGATTATTCTTGCCTTAGAAGAGCCCTACGGAGAACTATACAAAAGTGTTCCCAGCTGGACTGATATTGCGTACGTGCATCACGCACACTGAAAACATAATAGATCATTGGAAACATATTATTCTAAGAACACAAGTGCTCAGTGATAGCCAGATTTCATCATTCATACAAATGAATAATATAAATTTTAATCAGCTGTGCCTTCAGTCAATTCAAGGATGCTTCTGGGTAGGCCCGAATCAGTTGCGATGCTTAAGTCATTTTCAAAACTAACCACTTCTCTGAGAGTGGTAAGAATAGTTGATTACGTTTCTGTCCAACTAGAGAGCTGCAAAATAACTTCATACTAGACTGATATCTATCTATTTATGTATATATATTTATATATATACTGAAAGAAATTAGATTGAGGCGGACGTTGCTCTCGATCTTGAGTCTCCCTTTTATTCAGTCAAGCTTTCGGCCAGTCATCAGTCAGGCCTTCCTCAGGATCTACCAACAGAATAGTTATTATCTAAATAACCTGATGTGTCATATAATGTGTAATGCAATTTCATATATTACCAATCTTCTGAATTATTTCCTTTGTATACACAAATCAATCATTCAATTCAATACAAATATCCAATCTAGCCTCATCTCATCATCAAAATAACATCATATATCCAAAAAATATATATGAATAGATTCTTATATCAAGCTGCTGACATATAACCATATTTTCTCATAATTCTGAGCATAATGATTATAAACAAAATCATGTACATATATATTACGTTCATAAGTCTATTTTCATTGCGAATATGTATGCATACACACATACACACACATCCACATACATACACACACACACGTATACATATTCACATAGCCTCAGTCTAATTTCTTTCAATATACATACCCACAATGAGGCACCGCGCACGTTTGGGAAAGGAACTATCTCTCGCACTATATACTAGGTGTTTCAAAAAACATTTTCCACTTTTGATCATAAATATTTCAAAAACTATTCATTCGATAAAACTGTCATTGATATGAGTAATAGCTGGATAGTGTACAATTTGGTTGGGGGTAATTTGCACGTGAAAGCATAAATCAGTTTCATTAAATCTAAGATTGATTTTGAAGTAAGGTTTCAGATTTTGGTCAAATTTTAACCCTCTGTACAAAAATTTAACTTCGCACAGGAACCAATGATGTGTATGTGAGTGTGTGCTGACAATGGCCCTGAACAATGAACATGCCTGAACCACCTGTTGACTAGGCGTCAGTCTGGCGCTCCCTGTCACATGAATGCTTAATCAATAATTCATGTGGATTGCCCTGGGCACTGCTAGTCTGAATTCATGCACGGTAAAGTGCTTGCAAACACCACATTTCATTCCACCTGGCAATCATTTTCAAATTTTGCTTTTATAATTTGGGATATAAATAAGCATAAATGATCTAAAGTTCCTCATTTTAATACAACTGTCTACTAATTAAATAGTCTGACAAATTTTTCGCTTTTTCGATAAAAAGATCATTTTTGGTAAAGAGTTCGGCAGCATTTATCATTGGGGCGATTTGTTTCACAGTAGATATATTTAAGGCTCCATATACACAAGTGTATATATACTCTAATTGATTTTCTTTACTTCCTGTCACCACGTTTACGATAGAACAGAAGGTATTCATTGTAATTTTGTTTTTCAGAAGTAGGGAGAGCACTGACGCGACTCAACGACAGTATCGACAGGCGTTTGACTTTACACAGATACTGCCAGAGGCTGAATAAAGACTAGCTGTGATAGTGGAATTTCTCATGAATGAATAATGAAGCATTCAAACGCCGGCCATTGTTCAGGACCATTGTCAGGGTGTTAACCACACACTCCCATACACACCCATTGACCCCTGTGCAAAGTGAAATTTTGTACAGAGGGTTGAAAATAGAGCAAAGTCTGGAACCTAACTGTGAAATTAATCATGGATTTCATTAAACTTATTTATGCTTTCATATTTAAACCACCTTCAACCAAATTGTACACTATTCAGCTATCACTCATATCAATGACAGTGTTATCTGATATATAGTTTTTGAATTATCAAGAATCAAAAGTGGAAAATGTTTTTTGAAACACCTAGTATATATACATAAAAGATAAAGCAGTCACTCTGAGCATGTAGGATACGGCTTCTAACGGGGTCATCCCACGAGACCGACACCCACAAGTCATACGGTCCGCGAGACCGACATCAAATATAGGTGCATGAGTCATACAGTCCATGAGTTATACGGCTCACGAGTCACACAGCCCATGAGTTCGACGCACAAAGGGCTCACGAGACCGACACTAGGCAAAGAAAGCCCACGAGACCGACACTATACCGGGTGTCCCAAAAAAAGCGGAACGGTGGATTTTCAGTACCTTGCTTTCTAAAAGTGATATATTTTTTGACATCATTAGAAAGAGCATCTTCCGCGGAAGACCATGATACCAAAATCATTATATTTGGTTCAGTACTTTTTATTCTACGCCAATTTCTGTAAATGCAGTCATTTTCAATTTTTTGCGACTTATGGGATAATAATTTGGGTGCGACACGCGTTCCATACGGTGAATTGTGTGCGCTCGTTGATCCATGTCAACGAAAGATAACGCTTTCATATTGGGAGCGCGCACACACACACAGACACAGACACAGACACACAAAAGTTGTATCTTTTGTTGACATGGATCACCGAGCTTACACAATATTCACCGTATGGATCGCTTGTCGCACTCAAATTATTATCTCATAAGTCGCAAAAATCCGGCGAAATTTGACAATGACTGCATTTTCAGAAATTGGCGTAGAATAAAAACTACTGAACCAAATTAAATGATTTTGGTATCATAGTTTTCTGCGGAAAATGTTCTTTCTAATGATGTCAAAAGATATATAACTTTTAGACCGCAAGGTACTGAAAATCCACCGTTCCTCTTTTTTTGGGACACCCGGTATAGGCCAAGAAGGCTCACGAGACCGACAGGATGAACAGCGCCATTACCTGTACAGGGTGTTGCATGAAGGGGAAAATTACATATTGACGGGTGCAATTTCGTCACGCTATCGAGCGAGAGATTGTAACTTATTGTACAGCACCTTCTACATATTATCAACGTTATCAAGTAACTACGTCTTTCTACACGTATGGCTTTTAGAGGGCAGTTCTATCAAGCTACGGGGAGCGACGTTGTCACCAATTTCAAGTATCTCTTTTTATTCAAATGAAAATGCTACCAATCTATTTCTTTTTCTAAGATAAAATTGTCCTCTTCATGGGGACCCCCCCCCCCCAAAAAAAAAAGGAAAAAAAGAGATGTATGAAAAATGATAGAGGACAAGAACGATGTATGGTTTGATTTTAGATGCCATCGTGCTACCTTTAATAGGCTTTCCAAATGTTTAGATAGACGGTGGACATGATGGGTTTTTTTTTTTTTGCCTTTTTCTTTCTCGTTTCGCTAGTTAAATATTCCTTATTAGATATCCTATCCTACTGCTTATACCCGCCTGCTTAGAGTTCAGTTTGTAATTTTTCTGTAACTATATGCATGAAATTTCAACGAATGAAAACGTTTTATATCGCAGCGATTCAGCTCGATTTGTGGCTTGCATTTGTAAAATTATTCTCCTCAAAACGGTACATTTTCATAAAATAGAATAGCTGTTTTGTTTTCATGGATGCATCCTCTTTTTCCGAATCCTTAAAGCTACCTTAACAAACGATTATATCATTTTCTGTGAATTTGTACTAAATCAGCACCTTTGCAGATGACTACTCCCCTTTCATATCATGTAAAGAAAAGTGTGCACTGCAACATTGACCATTTTGTGAAATATTTTCCTGTAAACTTCATCTCACACCTGGGCATTATTCTAATGTCAACAACATTTTATTCTATTTTCTTTCTAAGCAGGTGTATACCGGTATATGTTTTGCGGAAAGGGAAACGAAGGTGTTTTGGCATTTTCGAAATTAAAGTTGAAACATTTCATGCACTTTTACTGAAGTTTGTTTATTTTTCCACAAACACTCAAACGTGTAAACACAATTAAAAATCTTGAGCAGTTCAGAGAGCGAGGGAGGGCTAATAAAGGGGTAATCCCCTAGCAACTCTCCTTTTCCATCTCTCATATCTTTCTTATGCCATTATCAGGACACCCTATACAATAAATTGGTCTATAGGTGGCGCTGTTCATCCTGTCGGTCTCGTGGGCCTTCTTTGCCTAGTGTCAGTCTCGTGAGCCTCTTTTGCCTAGTGTCGGTCTCGTGAGCTTTGTTTGCCTAGTGCGTTCTCGTGAGCCTTTTAAGCGTAGTGTCGGTCTCGTAAGCCTTTTGTGTGTAGTGTCGAACTCATGGGCTGTATAACTCGTGAGCTTATTTTACTTGATGTCGAACTCATGGGCTTTATTTACTAAGTGTCGAACTCGTGGGCTGTATAACTAGTGGGCTGTATGACTTGTGAGCTGTATGACTCGTGGGTTGTATGACTTGTGAGCTGTATGACTTGTAACCCCTTGTAACTATGCTTATTTCGAGTATAGGATGTAAATCGTTTTGCATGAGACTGTTTCTCTTATTCACATTAGTCCTTATTCACATTATTCACATTATTCACATTAGTCCTTATTATTATTATTATTCACATTAGTCCACATTAGTCCTTATTCACACTTGTCCTCGAAACACATCATCTTAATTTGAAAACAAAAATAAAAGCAAAAACAAAAACTAGCATCCTTAAATGACTTCAACCAGGCTACAAAATATGTGGGCATCATGCTAATCATCAGTAAATTACCATATTGTTACTCTTTTTAACCGGTCACATAGATTAAAAGCCAATAACGTCATTCATACACAAAAACCATTTGTGTCAACCACACAAGGCTTATGACGGGGCCAGTGAGGAATGAACTTTTTGAACTCTCTGAATCCATCCCAATTTAAATGGGAAAATACGCCTCCACTAAAATATGATATTGTATCCCTTTGACAACGTCCAATATGATTGTGTTCATAGCATTTCCTTTTGCATGTTCCTTCTGCCAGGGCTTTGCGCTTGCATAGGGGACGGAATGGCATCATAATGCTTACGGATCGTAAGCTTAAATCAATATCAAATTTACTTTTTTATGGTACATGTAGCTGTACAGCCATTGGCCATGAGGCTCTATTCAACTGAAGAAGAAGTTTTAGGATGCCCTATAGTATCAGAAATTTGATAATATTGCCAACTGTAAGCCTGCATACTGTATGTAGCAATCATTTATTCATACCGTCACTCCTTTTGAAGAATGATGATATTGTTTGGTCGTCATATCCTTCTTGTGAACCACGACAGTAGAATACTCCGAATCCCTGCTCATCCCACTCAGAAATGTTTGGAAATTGTACACGTCTGATACCACTTCCATAAGATTCAGCTTCAGGTGGGTCAGGTGAAGTGTCACTGGGTATTGGTGCTGTCCTGCCAAAGACACGAGAGGCAGCCGAGGATGGAGAGCTCCGATAGCACTGCAACTGGGTATCATTTGTTGCCTCAATGTTTGAAAATCCAGCTGAAAGAACTGTGATATTGACCCGTTCACCTGGATATAGTCAAATTATACATAGTAGGATTTCAGTCGTTTAGATTTAAATTGAGAAGTATCATAGATTACAGCTTTGTTATTCCCACGTTAACATTACAGCATTCAAACAGTAGGCCCTCGTACATTTCCGCAGTGTTAAATATGTCAAGTAGTAGTACTCTTTAATTTCATCACATACAAGCCTCATGATATGATGGAAGCATTTTAGAGAAGATAGCATCGCATTTTCGTAGAATTGGACAATTTGTATTTTATTTGCTGTTGCAGACTGATAAGATTTACATGCTTTAAAATATATACTTGACGAATACATGAATCAATTTTATGTAGCAGATTCCCCTGGGTAATATGACTGATTTTATTAAAACGAAAAATGAAACAGGATATTGGGAAAACTGTGTGAAAATTAATTGTTCAATTGACATGACATCCAAAAGCCTCATGTCTGAAAGTAGCTGCCTTGTCTCTTAAATATGCAGATACTTGTATAGATTTCCTCACTTGCTGCATGCCAAAATCTTCTCATTTCACACATTACTCAACTTGCCTTGGATGAAAAAAAAAAGTACTAAAATAAGTTGGCAAACTGAATGTTGGAAGCTGCGTCAAAATTCATGTTTTCACTGAACAGTAACTGTTGCGATTACATAATACAATGGGGAGACAAGACCTTGTATGTCAAAGATCATGACTTTTCAGGAACACAAACAAAGGCCATTTTTTCTTTTGACGTCAAATATAGTGTAGAATATCAGTCTTGGATGACATTGTTAACACTGTTTTATAACTTAAAAAAAAAAATGCTTAGTTGAAAAAAAAATGAGTTAGGAAGGATTTTTTTCTCAGAATACGCTGATTGAGCAAGGAGGTCTTGTCACCCAAAAGGGCAAGGCGCGGATCAGCTGTGATGAGTAGATTGACGTCTCATTGGTTGCATAAATATTATGATAGAGAAAAATTTGCTTTTGACCAGTTATTGAGCAACAAAATAAAATCTTTCTTTCTTTAAAGTCAAAATCACTACACCATTGCATCTGTGTGGAGGATAAAAGATCTTCTATACTTATTTTTCACATATGAAATAATTAGTAAACATTTATATTTTATAGGTCAAGGGACTCTCATCAAATAACCATATGCACTATAAACCTACTCATGACACTGTTTAATGCACGCCAAACTTCACCACAGGGATTTCTTAAGTCTCCGAGACGCCTCCAAGATGCCCCCGAGACCAGTTGGAGACTCGAAAGGGTCTCTGAATAAAAATCGAACTTGTTCAATTCTCCCTCAACTCCAGAGAGACTCGTTTAGATACCAGGAGACGTCGCAGAAACGTCGTAGAGACGTCTCCGCGACTATAATAGAGAGTCTCGAGCCTCCAGCCCTATAAGATACCCACTAAAGCAACATGACGCGCCCTACCAGCAACCAAGGAAACAGTAATCAACCTCAGCCAGCACCAACTAACTGACTCAGAACCCAAAGTCCTCTCTCTCGGCCTCAACTTGCCAAGAAAGTCCCTTTCCAATATCATCCACCGGGCAGAATCAAATCTTCGCTTTCTCACCAAAACCGCAGCTGACAACATCCGACTTACAGTTGTCAACGCTCTGTCCGACGCTCTTTTGCCCAAATCGAACATAAAAGAAGAAGTCAAAAGATCTTCGTAAAAACCAAGCCGACAATTCTAAAGGGCAATTCCACCGTGGTCATGAACAGACAAGCCGTCTTCCGCATCAAGATTCATAGGTAAACCAAGGAGGTACTAGGCAAGCTTGCCTAGTACCTCCTTGGGTAAACGCAAGATACACCTAGGTTCCCTGAGCTAAAGCACAAGATCACACCTCGCCACCATTTCGAACCTCTCGTAGAACTCACCAAACACCACATCACCATCTTACAATCGGCACCATCTCCAACAACAAAATCCGACCCTCCAACATAGTTAGTTTCGACGCAGTTCTCCCTCTTCACCATTGTTCTGTTACGGAAGCATACATCATCAAACAGCACATCTTCTGACCCGAACCTACAATCCAGAACCAAACTAACTCCTACTTAAATCCACGACCTGATCCTCATCACGTGCCTCCAACTCCTTTCACGTAGTGGCCCGAATAAAAAATTTCTCTTTTAACTTCTTTTTCAAAGATACTCGAAAGGCTTGTGTATAAACGCACCCTTAATTTTTTTCTTCAGGCAAAAATATTTACTGAATCTCAATTTGGATTTCGGAAAAAACATAGTACAACTCACGCATTACTCAAGTTTATTGATAAGATAGCTCATGCTATAGATGATGTTTCTCACACTGTCGGTGTTTTCCTTTACTTCTCCAAGGCGTTTGATACAATAGACCATGACATTTTACTTTATAAATTAAATCATTACGGAATTCGGGGAAGGGCGCTAGAATGGTTCACTGATTATTTAACGAATAGAAAACAATTTGTAAGTATTCACGGTCACGATTCCCAACCAAAACTGATTTCTTGTGGTGTTTCACAGGGTTCCTTGTTAGGCCCACTTCTCTTTATTTTATATATTAATGATATCCAGAACTCCTCTAAGATTCTCTCCTTCGTTTGTTTTGCAGATGATACAAATTTGTTCTTCTCTCATCAAAATCCTGATGCGCTTATAAACATAATAAATAAAGAACTTGTTTCATACGTGCGGTTTCTACTCCGAAGAGTGCACGTCGAAAACGTTCAGTAGCAGTATGTATTTGTTTAACGCAATTTTGAAGTTTTGTACCACCAAGTGAACTTGTTTCTGTCCAATCTTGGATTTTTGCGAACAAATTATCCTTAAACATTGATAAAACTCAGTATATGTTATTCAGTAATTCGCTACCTGTGTTACCTCTCTCTGTCAAGATAAACAACATTGATCTGTCACAGGTCAACAGTACAAAATTTTTGGGTCTTCATATCGATAGTGATTTATCTTGGAGAACCCATGTTAATTATGTAAGCAGAATTATTGCTAGAAATACCGGGGTTCTTAACAAACTTAGCTATCATTTTCCAAGTAATATTCTACAGAGCATATATTCAACTTTGATATCTCCCTATCTCAACTATGGGATTCTGGCGTGGGGAAATGCTTCTAAAAACCTTATTGATTCGTTATTTCTTGTACAAAAACGCGCTGTTAGAATTGTTAACCACACTGGATATTTATCCCACACGAACGAACTTTTTGTTAGTAATAGAATTTTGAAACTTCCCGAGTTATTTTATTACAACGTCGGCCTGTTTATGTTTCAATTTTCAACTGGCCAATTACCAGACGTATTTCCCCAAATGTTTACAAGAAATTATACAGTTCATGATTATCCAACTCGTCAACGTTACGCATATCACCTTCCACGTACCCGAACAATTTTCGCGAAAAAAACCATTATGTTCGCTGGGCCCAAATATTGGAACGAACTCCCTATGGAACTTGTAAGTTGTACCTCTGTAACCTCATTCAAACGAAAACTGAAGCAATATCTTCTTAGCAGCTACATTGTACGGCATGCATAGTGTATAGTTCTTGTTGCTCTTTACATGTTACCCCTTGTCTATCCCACCTTAGTCCGGCGGGATCCTAACCATGAACACTATTTTTGAACAGTCTGCCTGTTGCGCTGTTCATGCACCTATTGTTCCACTCGGTTATCGAAATTCTCGCGCGTGACAGCTGTCGGTTACTATGGTCACACGCAATGCTTGGTTCTAGGACCCATGCTGGAATGTTACTCCTGAGCTTTCGGTATTGTTTACATTCACGACAAATCTCATTATTCCACCTTCTACTTATAATAATAATAATAATAAATATCATTTATAAAGCGCTTATTACGATGTTTCTAAGCGCTGAAGAAAAATTAGGAAAAATAGATTAAATCATGGAACATATAAAAATTGAGATATGATGAAACGCAATACAATATACAAAATACATAAAATAAACATTGTAAGTTATAACTTATAGAACGAACTTAACATATATACAGACTGCATATAATAAATCAATACAAATCAATACCTTCTACTTATGTATTTATGACATACAGTTACGCCATTTTCTATACTCTGCAACAAACCCCTTGAATCTCTGCAGTTGTTGTTCACTGTTGCAACATGTGACCTTCCTGTTTTCTGTATTTTTATTTAGTGACATATATTTAATTGGATTTTTTGTTTTGTTTGTTTTAATCGGTTTCCCCAGATATAGTTGGTCTTAAAAAACATCCGTACTTTAAACTTCCCCTAATCTGATTACTCACGGGACCTGCGGCTGTACAAGCTAATGCTTTTACGCAGGCCCCATCATATTTTTTCGCATTATGACCACAGTTTAATTCGCATGCATACAGACCTCGTGTTTATACCAAATCAAACTTCTGTACATTCTGATGAAGTCTCATCTAAATTATGTTTTGTATAATTTTCGTATTTATATACTTTATTGTGATATTATGTGAGAAATATGAAAATAAATTGAAATGAAATGAAAAAATCTAAAAGCAAGTCCAAGAAACAGCCATGGCCTCACCGTTCTCTCCTATAAATCATCGCAACCATTTTCATAATTATGGAACACTTCGAAACTCAAGTTCCTCCGATCTCCACAGCAGATCTGAGCTTCTAATATTCTCGACGACCGAAACAGAGAACGCCTCTAACTAATATATCTGAAGTACTTGCCGTTTCGGGCAGATTGACTATCCTTCGTCAGCTCACCTGTGCCTTTCGACTGTCACTATATGCCTCCCGACACTCTCCCTATGTAATGCCGCTTCAATTCACTCCTACATTCTGATCTTTGTAGGGTCTTCTTTTGCCAAACGCAGTCCTGTCAAGGACTACATCCCTTTGGCTTTACTTTATTCTTTTTACTCGGTTGAACTGCTAATTTTTTCAATGACAAATGGTATTAATTTCCCTATGTATTTGGATTTGGTGGGAGAAGGAGGAGGAGGACCTGGAGGGGGTTTTGTACCATTTTCAACGTCTGGTGATAGCCAGCTGCACGATACAAGACGACCATACTCATTTCCCCGTGGGTACTTACGAGGTTTCTTTTCCAGTTCATACCAAACGGGGCATCCGGAGCACTCTGATCTCTGCATGACAAGACAATCGGAAATTAATTGGAGCGCTCTAAAGTTATGCCCCTTGTGAGGCAAGGCTCAGGAGCGCTCCTGAAGGGTTCTAATCTCTGTAGCCTATATATTGCACTCTGGAAGTAAAATGCCGTGGGAAGTAGTGCATACAGTTTGTATGTTATCAGTTCCTATGCACTCGAATGTCGCCATGACAGTTATGCCCCTCTCAGCCACTTTTCGTGTGGTCTCATTGATCAGCGATTTTCTGTATTAACAGACACAGAGAAGCATACTAGTATAAGTCGAAGCGCTTCAGGATTGCTCCCATGAGACCCGACGCTTATAAATGGGGTGTCTGTGCAATGTGTGTGTGTGGGGGGGGGGGTGCAACAGAAGCATCTGGCGGGCACTCTCAGTTGTCTTCCAGTGATCAATAACATGGATTGTACTATCCTAGAGAGTAGGAATAAAAAATTTCCACCTCACTGGATTGTACTAAGTAATATATTTCTGTGCCATAGAATGGTCCCCTCCAGTTGAAATAGCTCGATTTTTACACCAATTTCTTCATAGCTAGACTGCCAGTTATGATTTTACATAAGACATATGTAGTAGATTATAAGCAAATACAAATAAAGATAGATTAGATTCTTTTTTCCAGTTCAGGGGGAATGTAAATGGAAATCAAAACACCAAAAGCACCATCCTCTTGACTTCTAACAGGGCCGCGAAACCGAGGGCTACAATCCCCCCCCCCCCCCACACACACACACTTATTTTGACTTGTCAAAAAAAGAAGAAAAGAAAATAAATGAATTGAACAGAAATTTGAAAAGATACCTACAAACTTCCAAAGGTTCCGTCTTCCCTTCTAAATGGGGAGAGAGAATGGGGTAACATTGGCCCTGATATAAATTATGGCCGGTAACGTTCCGCGACCCCTGGACCCCGTTTTATCAAAAGATATAATCGATAATAAATTTCCTTACGCACAGGATGCCATAGACTTACGATAGAAATCAAATGTATAATCAATCTAGCTCTTCATAAAACAGGGCTCTGTTCTATATGTGCCATTAAGCATGATCTAACCTTTACGTGTCCATAGGACATAATGGTGAAAACAGCAAGATATTTCAACAGTCTGCAAAGATCATCTGCCTCTCCACATAATTATGATGATGATCATTCCCATTAAAATCGACACTCAATGTTTAGTAAATTTACCATCTCGAGTCTTATTTCACAGTTATCTTGACACTAAATCTTGTGATCAGGCACTTTCTTGTTTTCGTAGAAGTTTCATAAGCCAATAACCAAAAAGACTTGAATCATAGAAACTTAATTGTACTTGAGAACACTTTCCAAGGTCTCTGTAACAATTCAACATGAGTAAGTATAGTCGTGGAATATTTTCACAAGTGCCAGTTTCTATTGTCTATAGGTATTCGTTCGCCAACAATAATCCTTTCATAGACAACGCAAACATGGTGTTAACGCAAACATCTCTTTCTCACTTGCACCACCATGCAAACTTTCAAACGACACATTTCCAAGGTTCAATACAATCATGCTTAGGACGGGAAAGCGGAAGGGCGACTTTAAAATTTGTGTAGGCGCCCCATATAGGCGCCTTGATCAATGGGTTGATGATCGTTATTCCGAATGCTCATTTTTCCGACAAAGAAAAAATTAGTATAGTTATTATATACTTGCGGCTCATTAATCCGAAATTGAAGAAAACAAAGTTTGTATCGTATTATTTGTTGTAATTATCCGAGCGCTCGTTTTAAAGGCTCTTCATCCCAGCGGTTCGTTATTCGGCAGCTTGTTATTCCGAGAATGAAAATAAATTTTATTCATTTGAAAAACAGACAGGATTTAACCATCCGAAAAAAAATGATCAAGTTTGTTGTGTTGAACATAAGGTCTAGTTTGTTGAAGAGATATTATAGAAGAGTTTTACAATTGCTGTTAGATGGATTTTGCTGTTTTATTTTTTTTTTTAAATCACATTTTAAATGAATACTTTTCATATGGTCTATATTTAACTTATTACAGCAATTGTTTCATGTTTGGAATCTTTTTCATTTTCGAATCAAAAATTTTATATCACTTTTGAATGAATGAATGAACAACCATTTCATTTTCGACGTCCAGATTCGCCCTGTAATCTCTTTGACAGATTTAACAGCTGAAATGTTTATATAGAATAAATGTCGATAGATTATGTATCAATTGGTGATTCCATTTTGTGATCCGCTCAAAACACCGCCATCTCTAGCCAGACTTAAATCGCGCAGTTGAAGATGTTGATTTAAAACTTGTTTCAAAGCCAACCCGAGTTACGCCGTCTACATCGACATTGATTGATGTACTATTTTCTTCCACCCATGACAAGATACCATTTTGCGTTGTTGTTCCTATTGGTCTCAGCCTTCACTATACATGATTATAGCTGCATGGAGTAAATCCCGACCACCTCCAGTAAATTATGAATAGATTATTAGTCTTAACCTAAAAAAGTATCGACATTAATGGATTGCGAAAGATATCAGCAATGTGTCATGGGATGATGTTGTTTCTCAAAGCGATGTTTATAAATGCATATCAAATATACTTGATAAATATGCCCGCTAAACAAAGAGACACCGTGGTTGAATTCATCCAAAATACACAAAATGAGTGAAAGAGATAACATGTGAAGCTCAGTGGGAACAATATATTGTTTAAAAAAGGTACGGGAATGGCTTCAAAATGGTCATTATACGTTACTGAAAGTATTGTTGAAAATTCCGGTGATTCTGCCACAATGTGGACAACACTTCAATATGATAAATTTCCAAGTAGGGAAAAAATCAACCTCTCAAATCAGGTGATGACGTTGGCAGTAATAAAGGCATTGCCTTCAGCTCAAAGGATATGTATTAATTTTCTTTTTTTGCAAATGTATCTCCTCGCAGAAAAGAGATTGCACGATTTGAGAATGACATGAAAAATATTTGACGGGCTCGACATCTTTCTTTTTTAATTTAAGAGTATCTCGGATAGATATATCAAGTTGTGTTATGTCAACATCATCAAACTGGGCTAAATTCATGCATTCATATTCAAATTCCTGCAGGTATCATAAAAGATTCAGCATATGATATCCTAACTCCACTCCTAACAAATATTTCTTTAACTACAGGCAAAGTACATCAACAATGGGAAATTGTGCGAGCCACACCCCTTCACAAAGGAGGTAGTCCAGATCCATCAAACTATACACCAATTGGTATGCTCCTAGTTTTGTCATTTAAACAAGTCTACACATTCTGTGGGTCAACGACCTTTTAAACTGTTAATTTAACTGCTAAATAAAATACCAACATGGTTTCGGCTTAAAAATTCTACATCCTCTGTATTGACAAAAATGTTGTGGAGGATTTTCAGGTCTCAGTTGACAATGGGGAAGTTGTTGCGGCGGTTACCCTAGACTTGGAAGAAGCTTTTCATTTAACGCCGCAAATAATCTTATTGAAAAGTTGAAATACCTGAGTCTTGATGATGTGGCAACTGAGAGGTTAAGACAATAGGGCCTATTTCAAAATGCGGAAGCAAGTCACAACGGTAAATGGAACAGCGAGGCTGTTGAACAATATAGTGCTTTTATGCAGACCACGTGTGCTTACATTTTTCTACTACGTATCCAAACATTGAAAAAAATATGCCGAATTTTCTTTACATAGAGATTGGTTTTTACAGAATAATTTATATTCAATTAAAAAAAAAGATAATAATTCAATGGAGATCAAAACATCAAAGACACCATCCTTATCATTACATCTTCAAGATAAAGATCACTGTGGTATTACAGTGCATTCTACATTGTTGCATTTATAGCACAATTTAAACTTTTCGTATTTTACAAACCTTGGAGATATACAGGACACAACGTCATGAAAACAGCAAAATATTCCAGCAGTCTGCAAAGACCAAAATCGCATCCGCCTCTCCACATTGCCCACATGATGATCACTCCCTGTTGAAATCTACTCTCAATGTTTGGTAATTTACTGACTCGACTCTGATGTCAGTTAAGTTGCAATGGTGTCGCTGAACACTAAATCTCGTTATCAAGCACTTCCTTGTTTTCGTAGGAGTGCCATAGGCCTAGCAACAAAGACTATGGAAGCTTGTACGTCAGAGAAAACTATGCCAGGTTCACGGTATAACACAATGTGTAAGTATACTTGTGGTTTTTCACATTGCAAAGTTTTTACAAGTGACGGTTTCCATACTCTTTGTGGGTCTTCTTTCGCCAAATAAAAGTCATTTCAAAGACAACAGACACATATATACGGAGTTGACGCAAATATCACCATACAAACTTTTTAAACGATACATTTCCGAGGTTCCTTGTTTGTAATCTACTTTGAATGGCGCCTTCCATTTCATATTCAGATGGAAGAGTCTAATTTCATTTTCTATATGAATGAACACATTTGGATTAGCAAACCTTTATTGTTTCGATTTAACATATTTTCGAATAAACAAACTGTAAAGGATCACATTGGTCGTCGAAGCGCACTGTATAGTGCTAGCAATGGAAATTTAAAACAACCTCACTCATTTAAAGATTTCTCATAATCTTTTTCAGGTAGCCTTTCGACACACACGGAAGCTTTACACCAAACACGTCATGCGCATTCAGAATTTACAGAAGTTGCCTTGCACTGTCAGACTTGTACAGTCATATACATTTTCACTAAAATTCAATGATAAAGCGACTTCGGTTTAAGCGTATACACAACCAACATCCACCTGCACACACACAACATATAAATTAGTAGATCATCACATATAGGCCTACCAGCCTCATTCCTAGAACACATTGATTGTTTTTCTATACGTCATAGTAGTGTAAATGTTTCAGTAACGGAAGAGTAATTACTCTATAAGATGAGCCCCATCCAAGTCTTCAGCTGTGCACATGGCAGGGGCGGATCCAGGAATTCCATAAAGGGGGGGTGCCTCTTCAAAATTAAAGGGGCACCCCCATTTTTCTATTTCTTTTGTTTTAACACAATAAATAAATAAATAAATAAATAAATAAAGAGAGGGCGCCCGGTTCGCCCCGACTGGATCCGCCACTGCATGAACTCATTTTGAACTCATTGAACTCATTTTCAAACTTTGCAATATCGCGTCTTTCCTACATGTGATGCAATAATATTACTTCGGAATTGACAATCCTCCACTGATTTGTATCCTCTATACATCGTACAAGTGTAGATTGAAACACTTTATATCCCTCGTTCCACTAGCTGGCAGACCTCCAGCAAGCAGCCATAATCATAATATCGCCATTTCTTTGGCAGTATTTTCAACACAAACATAGAGGTAGAGCTAGGGTTATCTGCACAATACATTTATTGAAAATCTGATCATCCGTTGTTGAGTTATTGGGAGATTAAGCCTATTTTATGTTCTTTATGACCCGAATGACCTTTGACCTTTGAAATCATAACGCCATGTCTTACTTCATTATGGACACAGTTTGTAAGTTTGGTGAAAATCCGATCCCCCGCCCCCGTTGCAAAATTCTAGACTTTAAAGAGTATCCCTTTGGTTTTTCTGTGTTCTTTTTTATTTCTGGTTGAGCTGCTTCTACTTTGATATGTATTCATCAAAACATTAACTACACCATCCTAATCATTACATCTTCAGAGTAAAGGACTTTTATGAATTCTACACGTTTGTGTACCCTCATAAAACAACACAATTTAAAGGGATCGTATAGTTTTGGTTGAGACTTAACTTCAGGCTTTTATCATTTTTGGTGAGATAGCGAGAAACCTCCTATGAGATATAAAAGAGCATGTAATTCCATGAGGATTTCAACGTTTATTTGATGAAAATTGATTTTAAAATGGCTGAGATAATCCAAGACAGAGCGATCCTAATAAAGTGTGGGGCCCACATTTTATTACCATCATTTTGTTTTACTTTGTTTTTGAATGTTTCAGCTATTCCAAACCCAATTTTCTTAAAATTTGAATTCCTCTTAAAATGGTATGTTCTGTACTATTTCATAAGTGTTTTCTTGGTATCTCACAAAAAAAGTTAAAGCCCAATTTTCATCTCCACCAATACTGTACCATCCCTTTAACATTTACGTATTTTTACAAACCTTGGAGGTACATAGGGCACAACGTGATGAAAACAGCAAGATATTCCAGCAGTCTGCAAAGACCAAAATCGCATCGGCATCCCCACATCGCAGACATGATGATCATTACCTGTTGAAATCTTTACTCCTGTATGGTAACTCTGATGTCACAGATTCCTTGCAATGGTGTCGCTGAACATTAAACCTTGATATGTGATCTGGCACTTCCTTGTTTACGTAGGAATGACACATGGAACTATATATAAGCAACAAAAACTATGTTCGCGGTAACACCATAAGTAGTTATGCAAGGTGTTACCACGAATCTTGGAAAGTTTTCACAAGAACAAGTTTCCATGGCCTTAGTGTGGGTCTTCTGTCGTCACATAATAGTCCTTTCAAAGACTGCAAACACATTGCGCACTATCGCCAACCTCTCATCCTCATTTACATTACCACGCAAACTTTCAAACAACACATTTCCCGGGTTCCTTGATTTTTTGCCTTGTTGTTTGTTTTGTCAATACCAACCTACACGAACTCTTCGATCCTCAACTTCTGGTCTCTTACATATTCCGTTTTCTAGGAAATCTTGGGGGGAACGAGCTTTCGCTCACGCTGGACAAACACTGTGGAATTCACTTCCGGTACGTGAGCTGAAAGACTCAAGCTCCATAACATCTTTTAGGAGTAATCTAAAATCCTATTTGTTTAGCAGTGCGTTTTGAAGACAGACTTTCATGTCTTCTTTTCATCTTCTTCTATTATGGTGTATGTATTCTCGGTCTTTTTGCTTTGATGTAAAGGGCCTTGAGCATTTGATCAGAGTGGAGAATGGCGCTATAGAAATTGTAAGCCTATGTATGTATGTATGTATCATTATTATTATTATTATTATTATTATTATTATTATCATTATCATTATTGATATTGTTATTATTATTATTATTATTATCATCATCATCACTATTATTATTAAGAGCAGGAAAGCGAAAGGACGACAAGTTAGCAATAGGAATTACATTTACAGTATTTGGCGGTGATATAGGGAGCTCACTGATCTCGATCACTGATCTCCTTGGTGAGGAGACTTCGCGGCGACTGATTCAGTCATTGGAACTCGTGGCGACTCTAAAGGGCTTTTTACACTTGTAAAATTTTGCTTAGCCCCGGACCAACGGTGGGGCTAAGGGGGGGGGGGGGGGGCCTTAGCCCCACCGTTGGTACGGGACTATCCTTAGCCCACTTTCTGTTTACACTCGTTTTTGCCAAAGTGGGCTAGCCCCACCGATAGTACGGTACTATCTGGCCCTGCAAAATAGCAGGGGTTAGCACCGCAATTGCGGTGCCAAGCAAGTGAGTGTAAACAGAACGAAAAAATAATCCTGGGCTAAGCGACGGAGACGAAGTCCGACCCTCACTGACCAATCAGAAACGAGGTAATCAAGTGCTGCCGGTGCGTGCGTGTACGTGTACAGTACACAGCGTAATTATGAATATTCACGTGGTTTGGAAAGTCCGGGGCTACGAAATACGAGTGTAAAAAGGTCAGTTTTCTCCTTAGCCCCGGACAAGAGATAGTACGGGACTAATTGGCGAGTGTAAAAAGCTGAAAAATTGGTACGGGACTAACGATAGTCCTGGGTCAGAGAAAGTCCGGGGTTAAGAAACACAAGTGTAAAAAGCCCTTAAAGGGCTTTTTACTCTTGTAAATTTTTGCTTAGTCCCGTACCAACGGTGGGGCTAAGGGGGGGGGGGCCTTAGCCCCACCGTTGGTACCGGACTTTCCTTAGCCCACTTTCTGTTTACACTTGTTTTTGCCAAAGTGGGCTAGCCCCACCGATAATCCCGTACTATCTGGCCCTGCAAAATAGCAGGGTTAGCACCGCAATTGCAGTGCCAAGCAAGTGAGTGTAAACAGAACGAAAAAATCATCCGGGGCTAAGCGACGGAGACGAAGTCCGACCCCCACTGACCAATCAGAAATCAGTGCTGCCGGTGCGTGCGTGTACTTGTACAGTGCACAGCGTAATCATGAATATTCATGTGGTTTGGAAAGTACGGGGCTAAGAAATACGAGTGTAAAAAGGTCAGTTTTCTCCTTAGCCCAGGACAAGAGCTTAGTACGGGATTTATTGGCGAGTGTAAAAAGCTGAAAAAATTGGTACGGGACTAACGACAGTCCTGGGTCAGAGAAAGTACGGGGTTAAGAAACACAAGTGTAAAAAGGGCTTAAAACCCTGTTTTAACAGACCTTACCCCCCCCCCCCCCCCAACCCCCGACAACGACGGGACAACGTCCGCCAGAGAACTAAAGTCCTCACCTCAGGGAATACAACTGCAAAAGAGAGCCAGGGGTACCTTTTTTTAAACAGATCACACACATCAAAAACCTGCGGATATAGGTTTCTATATGTAACATTCCCCTTCATACGCGAAGGGGTGTGGTTTAAACAATCCATGCGTGATTGACAAGTGGTGTGTCATTCTGTTTGGACTAATTGCGCATGCGTGTGTATCGAAGGAATGTTACGGCAATAGCTTTTTGACAGAAGGGCTGTCCGGGGTAATATCGGGGTAAAAGTTACTGCGACAATGTCCGAGCAAAATTTTGCGAGAACCGTTTAAACAGGCAGGGTTTAAAAAAACAAAACAAAAACAAAAACAAAAACAAAAACGATTGCACGGGCGTTGCGTCGCAGTAACTCATGGTTTGGAAGGGTTAAGACCAAGAAATGGCTTGCGCTCTCACCTTTTATATAAGACGACTCCACTCAAGGTGACAACTAAGTCGCCAGCAAGTCTAGGAGACGTTGCCTCGACGTCGCCTCGACCTTAATTTATGATAGGCCCGCCATCTTCTCATGAATCGCCGAGACGTCTCCGGTCGTTCACCGTATAGGCCTATAGGCCCTACGGGTCGAGATCGTCTCCCCGAGGTCACGTAGACGTCAAGGAGACTTCGCGGACAAGATTAATTTCTAGGCGTCGCGGAAACGTCTCAGAGACCAACTGGAGACTGGAAAACGTCTCCGGAACCAAAACATGCTAGTATTCGATTCTTTCACGACTCCTCGGAGACCAGATTAGTCTCCAAGAGACATCGCGGAGATGTCTTCGCAACGAAACTCCAGTCGTAACCAGGTCGCCTCCCAGTCCCCAAGCCTGAGATATGTAGCTTCTCAATCTTTTTGAATACTAGTAAATCATGCAAACCAAATGTACCTTAAAATTGAATGGGATCTATGCCCAACACTGACTCATTACTCTGACAAACCTTCGTCAAAGCAGTTCAGCTCGCATAACCTTGCAAAGAGGTAGGCCTACTATAGGTTAGCGTATACCTCCGAGGTATTTTATGCTACTGCCATTGACCACAACCTCATTTTATTCATTACTGGATTTTATAATGTTTATACACGAGCTCGAAGAGCGAAAATACAAGAATACATTGTATCTCGAATGCGGACAGAGCTACTTTAGTTATAGGTTGGCTATAAGGCACAGGCTTGACAAGCAAGACTGTCTAGGTTGGCCCCTACTAAGGGTTAATAGTCAGGTCGCTTAATGTCAAATTTTGGGCTTACCGTTACAGAGCGGATAAAAGCACCAAATTTGGAGAGGTGATCCCCTAGGACCTACTCATTGATATTAGAGTAGGAGCCCTCTGGAACTTTTCGATTTTAATGGTGAAAATGCTGAATTTTGATATTTCTTTACAATATGATGTAATATAATGTATTGCGTAAGTAATAGTCAGGTCGCTTAGCGAAATTACCATTACACGGCAGATAAAAGCGTCAATTTTTTTTTCACACCGATTCTTTGAGGACTATCAAACAATATTAGAGTAGGAGCCCTCCGGGATTTTTTTTAGAAAAACACTAAAAATATCAAATTTCAAAATGGAAGACACTTAATTGGCAAAACCTTCACTTTTCATGTCATATGGGTGATACGATGACATTATTACATTTGATTTTGTATTTTGGGTTTGCTTTAGAACCTTGGCTCCTTGCGTTAGGAGCATTATATTCTTGTGTAATGTAAAGTCTCTGAACTGCTAGGGGAGGGGTAGGGCAAAAGGGGCGGGACCCCCCCCCCCCCCCCCCCTTTAAAAAAAAAATGGTTGTTCGCTTGTTCTTTGCGTACTTTTTTTCTCGTTTTGCTCTATACGCGGGGGGTAAAAACATGAAAGTTGGCGCACGGATTCCTTGAGGACTAGGAAACAATATTAGACTAACCACACACACACACACACACACACACACACACACACATACACACATAAGATCAAATTTCAAAATTGCCGACACTTATGGCAAACCCCTCACTTTTCATGTGATATTACTTAAAGATAGGTGATACGATGACAATATTAGTATATATCTTTATTTTGGTTTGGCTTAAAATCTGAATTTGGAAATTGCGGTAGGAGCATTGTTTATATTCTTGGGTAATGTAAAGTCTCTGAACTGCTGGGGGAGGGGTAGGGCAAAAGGGGCGGGACCCCCCCCCCCCCCCCCCCCCCCCCCCCACGGCCCTCCTTTTAAAAAGATGGTTGTTCGCTTGTTCTGTTGCGTACTTTTTTATCCGGCGTCTTGCTTATACACGGCGGATAAAAGCATCAAATTTGGCGCACAGGTTCCTCATTAGAGTAAGAGTCCTCCTGCAATTTTCAAGGAAAACACACACACACGCACACACACACACACACACACACGAAATCAAATTCCACAATGGCAAGCACTTATATGGCAAACTCCCCGCTTTTCATGCCATAATGGGTGCGATTAGAACCTTGATTTGTGCCATTGAGCTGAGTGTATAACAAAGCTTTCAACAGTTTCTTCACTCCCAAAGCAGAGTTTAACTGGAACAGCATTAATGACTAATGTCTTGTAGGCATCTGTCTTGTCACTACTTGCCCTTGAACTCTTCAAGAGACACTTTAAGGGTTGAGTAGTGTCTTGCTGGCAAATCACACAACGATCCCATGCACTGGATCACATTCTTAAAAGCAAAAGTATTGGAATTTAATCCAATTATTGTAAAAACTTTGATATCCATCGCATCATTTCACTTACGGTGGATTGGAATAATGTTGTCATGCATTTGTTAGAGAAGACATTTCTGGTAAAAATTGATCTCTAAGTATGTACTCTTTATAATATTGCCTTGGAATGTTACAGCAGAAAGCACATGTACATGATAAAGGTAATCTTCTGGGGGAAAGAAGGATACTATACAGTTTCTTGTAAAGCGACTATGATAGTCAGTTAGTTCCTTTCCTGCAAAATAAACCTCCCTCAGCGTGCAAAAAGGGCGCACGCCCTCCCCCTCCATTTTTTCATTTTATTTCTTTGTTTTAACAAAGAATAGAAGGGGCGCACCCGGTGCGCCTCCATGCACCCAGATCCGCCACTGAGTAGGAAAACTGTTTATTTTAGAAAATAATTCTTTAGAATCTTCTGTCTGTTTAAACTGTATACATGAAGAGTTTGTTTGCAAAAACCGATAAGTCCATATTTGCCAAATGGAGATTTTTTTGCGATTAAAGGTCAAGAAAAATAAAGAGAATAATAAGAAAATTTTTGCTTCTTTTGACCATAACTTCAAAAATATACCTTTGTATGTAGTGACCAATATATCATTTAAAAGGTATTATTTTGAACTTTATGACAGAGACCGTACTGCAAAATCTTCAAAAATGGACTTATCGGTTTTTGCAAACAAACCCTTCACATTATATTTGATTCTACCAACTCCATGTTTCAGATACTTTGATGTTGATCATGGTCTCAATTTTGGGTTTATATTTTCAGTTCCATGACAAATAAATCAATTCACAACAGATCTGAACTTATATGTTATCACATTCCCTTACTTACGCAATACAGTATATATATCATATTAGAAAGAAATATTAAAAATTCATCATTTTCGCCCTAAAAATCAAAAAATTCCAGAGGGCTCTTACTCTAATATCAATGAGTAGGTCCTAGAGGATCACCTCTCCAAATTTGGTGCTTTTATCCGCTCTAACTTAACGGTAAGCCCAAATGTTGACATTACGCGACCTGACTAAGGGAATGTGATAACATAATAAGTTCAGATCTGTTGTGAATTGATTTATTTTGGAATTTGATTTCGTGTGTGTGTGTGTGTGTGTGTGTGTTTTCCTTAAAAATTGTAGGAGGACTCTTACTCTAATGAGGAATCCGTGCGCCAAATTTGATGCTTTTTTCCGCCGTGTGTAAAGCAAGACGGAAAAAAAGTACGCAACAGAACAAGCGAACCACCACTTTTTAAATTGAGGGCCGCCCCCTTTGCCCTACCCCCTCCCCCAGCCATACAGAGACTTTACATGTAAACAATGCTCCTACCGCAATGTCCAAATTCAGGTTTTAAGCCAAAACAAAATTAAAGATATATACTAATATTGTCATCGTATCAACCATTCTATAAGTAATATCACACGAAAAGTGATGGGTTTGCCATAAGTGTCGGCCATTCTGAAATTTGATCTTGTGTGTGTGTGTGTGTGTGTGTGTGTGTGTGTGTGTGTTTGTGTGTGTGTGTGTGTGTATGGTTAGTCTAATATTGCTTCCTAGTCCTCAAGGAATCCTTGCGCCAAATTTTATGTTTTCATCCCCCGTGTATGGAGCAAAAAGGGGGAAAAAAGCACTCAAAAGAACAAGCGAACAACTATTTTTTTAAGGAGGGGGGGGGGAGGTCCCACCCCTTTTGCCCTCATACTTATACCTCTCCCCCAGTAGTTCAGAGACTTTACATCACGTAAGAATATAATGCTCCTAACGCAATGTTCAGGCCAAGGTTCTAAAGCAAACCCAAAATACAAAAACAAATGTAATATATTGTCATGGTATCACCCATATGACATGAAAATTGAAGGTTTTGCCAATTAAGCGTCGGCCATTTTGAAATTTGATCTTTTTAGTGTTTTTCTAAAAAAAAAATCCCAGAGGGCTCCTACTCTAATATTGTTTAATAGTCCTAAAGGAATCCGTGTGAAAAAAAAAATGATGCTTTTATCAGCCGTGTAATGGTTAATTTCACTAAGTGACCTGACTATTACTTACGCAATACAGTATAAATCTCATATTATAAGGAAATATCAAAATTCAGCATTTTCACCCTAAAAATAGAAAAATTCCAGAGGGCTCCAACTCTCATATTGTTTAATAGTCCTAAAGGAATCCGTATGCCAAATTTGATGCTTTTATCCGCCGTGTAACGGTAATTTCACTAAGCGACCTGACTATAAAGGGTGTTGGCCAGTAGCCAAGAAGAAGAAGAAGAAGAAGTAACGTTAGACCTAGGCCACTGGCGCCACTCAAAGCACAGGTCTTTTGTAGATTATACGGACATTGTACTAGAGGAAGGGTCCAAAAGCTGTGTTAACCCAAGGGGTAGGGCCCAAAATGTAAAAATTTGTGAATCTGCATGTATGGCCCTGTCACACCATTCCGGACGAGCCTTCCGTGTGACTTGCGGGAAACAGATGGCCCGCACATGACAGTACAATGTACATAATATTTTTGTACCTATATTGCGCGTATTTCGCCCGTAGTTGCCCGGAGGCGCAGACACGCAAATTGATGTATTTACCCGCAGCCCAGTTTAGGTCCTGTCAGTCACGGGCTTGTTGCGTGAAGGATTTTCCAGTACATGTATATGGGACGCTGAAGAACTACCAGACGACGTAGCGAAAAGTACGAAGAGTGACCTGCACATCAGCACTAGCATCAATAAGATGGAGTCCTTGATAAGTTGTGTCTTCAGATCAAATATTGTCCATCTGGTGAGTCAAATATGCCCATTTTGTGGCTCTCAAAGATGCATTTGTGAAGAGACCGTGAATAATCTTATTAGAAAGGATGTACTGCGTGGTCCCATGCGTTTAGTTGTATGTAATGTTCATCATCGTAACCGAGTGGTACAAGATAGATGCTATGCTAATACTAGTATACTAACGTTACACTACAGTGTATTACTAGATCTAGACCAGATCTATAATATTAAAGGTAAAGCGATTCTGATTTTTAATGTCCTACCTACCTACGTTGCATTATTAATTACCCGCATATAAGCACCTTTCATTTTATCACGTTGTATTGACAAACATTCATTAAAACCAATCTTATCAATTGCAATCAAATTGCATTTGCGAAACCATGCATGCGTCCTTGCTTGCTTTGTTGAAGTTGAACAGTGCAGTGGGTGCGAGGGACCTGAAAATTAAATAGTCTAAAAGTTGACAGAAAGATCCATCTGTCTGGAGGAGTGTTTTATTTTTTTGACGTTATCGCTCTCCTATAGGGGGGGATCCATGAAGCCAGACGCAGTCTCCGCGGAACATATTCCCTACGACCAGATAGTTTCATACAGACCGATCTTCGGTCAAAAGTAAATGTACCTATTGTATCATTGTAGATAGATCTACATGTACATCATGTAGGGTACATGCAGATATCTTGAATTTTGAAAATCAAAGGAAATATTTAATTCACGTGGTGGGGGGGGGGGGGGTGGATTCATATTTTTTTAGGATGTAGGGCCTACTGCTTGTTCATTTTTCTTTTCCCTCATTATTTTGTTTGTTTGTTTGTTTTCATTGCAAAGGTTCGACCAGCAGCTTGGATAGCTTCCCACAGGTCCTTGTCTGTTGGCCTTATGCACCAAGCAAACAAAACATCAGGAGATTCAGGCAAGTAAAGTTTGATATTTCTCATCATTTTCCGTATGGTACAATGTAAACTGCGACCAGCCCCAACGACTACGTGCAGTGTTGGGGCTGCGCCGTTTTCGCATTCAGATCTTAATGTTGTACAAAATGGGTGCCGTTCCGGCGCTATATTTCCTTAATTTTTCAACAAAAACTACTAGGAATACTTACATGGGTCGATTAAACCTAAATGATTCAAATCGGCGACTGTTTGATGCATTTCGTTGCTTATGATGCAGAAAATGTTGTCTTATAAGGCGAATTATCTTCAGCTCACCGATGCTCACTAACGTTGCATGCTAGCCTTTTGTCAAAGCCCTCTCGCTTTAACGGACGAGCGAACGGACGAGCGAACGGACGAGTGAAGCAAGTCGCGCTACCTTACTCGGCTGGGCTCTCTACACCATACAGCGAGAGGGCCTTGACAAAAGGCTACGTATTACTCGCTACATGCGTAGATGCTTACTAATGGACATACACGTTCAAAATGGCAGCACGGCTCTCCCACTAGGGCAGGCCGCTTACTCCTAAAAAATGTGGAAAATTTTGCAGTTTCCTGATAAATTGGTGAAAAGAACCAAGGCAATGGGGTAATGTATATTTCATTTTTTATTGTCAATGTGTTTATGATAGAAATTTACCCATGATTTATTCGTGAAGTCGCCGTATGTGGCAATAGGGAGTTGTTCGTGATTCTCACTTTAGCGAAACTGCGAGGTAGCCGCCAGGACCCCGCCGCAAAGCAGCGCGGTCTCCGGGGCTAGGTACAATGTATATTAATTACAATGAAGTCCTCAGGACCAGCAGTTTGTCTGTTCGGTTTTTTTTTTCATTGTATTGAAATTTCGTTATAAGCAGACAAGCAAACAAACACGGTTTAAAGATGAAAACACACAAACCATGCATACAGGGACTCTACTCATCATACATTGAAAAGCAATGTGAAATGGGGATGCTATGTCATTAATCTATTAAAGTTAACGTTTAAGAGAAAGCATAAAGTTGTTTGAACTTTCATGCTCAGTTTGAAAACGCATGTCTAGAAAGTGATGTTGTTTAGGATTAGGACATATTTTATTGTGTGAAGATTGAAGAGGATCACTGTTCAAGATGTTTCAGTAGTGATTTTAGCAGTTACTCAAAATATTGCAGCTTTGGCGGATCCAGGAATTCTGTAACGGGGGGGGGGGGGGGTGCAAAAATATTTCTGGTGCCATTTCCAGGTTTAATCAGCTGACACAAAAAAAGGCTCCCATGCTACATTTTTTCTGTTTCTCGTGCCACTTCCAGGTTTCATCGGCTGACAAGCAGAAAAAAAGAAAGGCTTCAGCGCAAGTTTCTGGTGCCACTACAATTGGCTGACATGTTTTCTTTTAAAAATTACACATGTGCCCCATTTGTAATTTATTTCATTTTCCAAAAAAAAAGGGTAGTGCACCTGGTGCACCCCCTCTGGATCCACCACTGTATTGTCTGCAAATTACATGTTACAGAATTAAAATGCCCCCACAACATGTCAAACAATCAGACTTGCCTGTTTCTCTATCTCTCAGGTGAAAAGCCAGCAGCTGCTCCCAAGGGAACCAAGCCTGCCAAGCCTGCTGAGCCTGCAGCCCAAGCCACTCCTGCCAGCAAGGGAGATTCCTACCAGACACAGGAGTACTATGGCTACAACGAGATGTCCTTCTATGATCTGGAGTCAGACATGCGCAAAAGCAGACTACCACAGCCCACGCCGGGCAAACCATGAGACTCTTCAAAATGGAGATGAACAATGAACATGAATTTGATGAAGCAGATATATGGAATTTCTATAGCGATGCAACAGTGTAAAGTTTGGCATGTCACAGCAGAATAGTGGACAGTTGCATGTGGCTTGGTGTGTATCCTCTTAAGATTGGTCGAAGGCTGTGTGTGGCATTTTCTGATGAATCAGGTCATCAACACTGCTATTCTCAAGAAGATTAAAAAGTACATACAGTTTCTTCACCTTTCTAAGAACAAACTGATTGTTCGTATCACAATGACATGGCAGTAATAAATTAGCTGAACAGATATTTGACATGAACTGCGACTGTTTTGCTGTGCTTTCAAGTGTGAAATGAAGTTTGCTGGATTGCTCAGGTGCTGTGTTCTAGCCTGAATGTAAGACACTCGGATGTCGTATACGTACAGTATTTCATGTGAACTTTATATCAGGGCCAGATGCAATTCACATCACTTCAGTACCTATGGGCAAACTCCCCGAGATGATTGCAACTAAAATCTCTCTAAATGTGTCAGATTATGAATCTAGTCTTGACTGCTTTCTTCAGCTACACGTAGACAGTAGAAAAGGTTGACCCCCCCCCCCCCCCCCCCCCCCCCGAGTTAGTCCTCTGCTATAAAGCTTCGTGGATGATATGAGGACAGTAACTAAATAATCCACCATAAAGTGTGCATACATCCACTCAAGTATTTTTCATTTGGACAGACAGATAGACACAGACACACATATCCACTCACACACACATATCCACTTATGGAATACGCTGTCCAACACATTATTTGCAGAGATTAGGCGTTTTATTTGTTTTAAGATTAACACAATCGGGTTACACATTGAATGTGTGCACATATAACTTTAACCATATACAATGTGGTACAGGATGCACATGAATGTATGACATGAATGAAGTTAGATGTAGATGTATGTCTTTTGAAATACACTTCATAGTAGATCATGTGAACTGGGCCAATGAATAAGACTGATTTGTATACATAGTGCAGACTTGGGAAATGCGAAATCCTAATGAAAATTTTTCTATTCATGTTGATGCCATCCCCCAATGCTACATACAAGATACTGTATAAGCTGTTATTTTCGCGTACAGATATTTTCGCGAATTAGAAGGTGACAGACATTTTCGCATGATGTTGATGTATTGCTACTCTAGTGTATGGCGACATTTTTGCATGTTGTTAAATTCGCGATCCAACTGTGATTCGCGAAATTCGCTAAAATTAAACCCTCGCGAAAATAACCACTTATACTGTACAGTAATAGTACATTAGTTACAGTTTTGAAATACACATGTACTTTGATTTTGCCCACATACAGTACACTGTAGTACCATGTTATCATTTGTTCACCTGAAGTCCTCTTACAATCTTTGTATTTAGATATGTGACGAGATGACTTCATTTATCGAACAAGCCTGAAAATGTTGTTCTAAAATCGGTGGAGCAATCATTCAATGAATAAGCTGAACTTGCACAACTTCAACTCTAATTAATCAGTCCCTAATCTTTGGTAAATTACGAATGTCCAAGACAAAGTGTCGGACATGGAATGATGTGGCATGATAAGCTACAGATACTACACACTTCCAAGAACATGCATGCAACAGGGATGCCAAGTTCGAAAAATGTGTATGAGTGAGATTTTCACGACTCAACGTCTCGGCGCGCGCATGTGCTCGCGAGCTAAGGTGTGGGAGGGGTTAGTACGGAGCTTTTTAAATTATTAGCTCTTAATGGTGCGATCAGGAGCAACTTAAGTGACTATTTTTTACTTATTTTGAAAGACAAAAGGGAAATATGCCTTCAGTTGCAACTATCACTTAAATCCTTTGAGCTATGCTCATTGTTAATAGGCCCAAGTTGCAGATTTCACCCAATGCGTGAGAAAAATGGGTGCCATGCGTGAGATCGTGAGACGGACCCTAAATGCTTGAGTCTCACGCAGAATGCGCGAGACTTGGTAGCTCTGATGCAAGCTTGTTTAGAGCACAGCTGATCTCCATTGCCCTACATGTACGTACATGCTCACACAGAAAGTGGAAAGTACACGTAACTGTAGTTCAATAGTTCAAATTACGATGCACTGAAGAAAAAAAAATCATTACTAGAAACAAAGAACCAGACGTGACATACTTTAAATATGCCAATGCATAGAGCGTAACTGCGCAGAGATAATGTCAGTGGAACTAATTTGATAACACTAGCTCTCTTGGGAGAAAAGAGGAAGAAAAAGAAAGGTGAGGTATGCCATCGTGCTAATGGCAACATCGAATATTGAATATTCACGATGTTGGCAATGCATGTATTCATGTCTTTCCGCTGGTGTCTGTTTCTTTGTGTGTGCAATGTTTGAAATGTAATGGTGAGTAGATGTTTGTATATAGACTGGTTCAAAGTTCTCAAGTACACTCACTTGGCACAATCTTTAATTAAGAAGTCCAAATGATAAAACTGAAGAGGAATTCAAGTAATACATGTACAGTGTACTTGCAATACTAGATGCAAAGTGACTACGTATCTAACTAAGAAGCAGTAGTACAAAGTGGTAGCTAGGGAGTAACAGTAAGTATCAAAATAATAATACATGTACCTCGCTAATACCTTTTGAGCCAACCTGCTCTTTGAAATTTGAACTACAAAAGCATTTTTGTAGCCTGACAGATGCATTGCAATTGAATCATCTTAAATAATAGCAAGGCTGGTGGGTAAGTTTGAATAGATGATAACATGAAAATAGATAACTTGTAAAACTTGTACCATGGACACTATGCTACTTCATACTGCAGGATTAAAGCAATATACATGTACTTGTATTAAAGGTATTTGCAATATAGTAGGCTTGTGGTAAACACATGGCCATTTAACGTTACTTCATACTGCAACTGGTATTAGTCAACATCTTCATCAATTGAAATCACAATAGTACATGCACGAACACAGGTCAGATAGATACAATAACTTCACCTACACACAGTGACTTCTGACTATGGCAAGACATTGAATAGATCTTGGAGCATTGAACAGCTGGCAATCAAAACAATACAGTTAGACAGATATACCTCAATTGAGAAAGACATTTCACATGACAACAATTTGGAAAGCACACAGATTATTGAGCCTTTTGGCGAAATTGTTGAGCAACAACATTTTCCGACCAATGCAAATTCTGCAAGTTACCCATCACGACAACACTGGACACATCCGTCACCTTGATCATGTGACTTGATCATGTGACTCTGTCAGGAGCTGGTAAGGGCTCTTCACTCATTTCACACAATAAAATGAATGCTCGAGTAATATTGAGGACAGTAATTCATTACACATTCAAACAAACAGAGGAAGTCAATTCCCTTGAAAATAACTAAAAGGAAAATCATATTTCCATCTTTTGCCGTGTACAAAATGAAAAGTGCTTGTACCAAATACCTTGTGTAATAAATGTTAGAGTCACATGATCAAGCTGGTTCCTCAAAAAGATGTGTTGCGAGTAGGACACGCTGAAAATACACTGGACACAACTCTTTTTGCAACATTTTTTCTAATTTTGTTGAAATGTTCACTGTTGTCTATTGTTTCCATTTTTAGTGCCATTTAACCACACATGCAAGACGTTTTGAATGTATCATCATTGCATACTGCAATACACAAGACTGAATAAGTTGCAGAGCTTTGTTTTTGTCAGTGTTACGGATGTGTACAGCTAGCAAAAGGTATAGCACACAGTCTGTGAAATGATACAGTGCTGGCGCATCTTGTTTGGGAGTGCAATTTGACAAGACTTTGGCATTATAAACAAGGGGTCTTGATACCCTGCTATGCCTGCAAGGAATGTATGAATACATGCATAACGTGTCATTGTTCATATTTATAGGCTTTGCATACAAAGAGTAAACATTTACAAGAGCTACACACCTCTTTACAACTTGGTTTTTCAATACAGAGATTACCACATGTTACAAAAACAAGTTATCTCTGTGCTTATGATGTATACATACGAGAAACAAAAACAGAGTATGTGCATTTGAGAGTTTTCAACAGTCCTGATCACGGGGATATCAAGTATAACAAAAATGCTGCCGATTGTCAAATCTTGATCACCACATAGGTGCCTGATATTCGACAGAAAAAGAAGCAATGCCAAGGAAAATACGCAATGCCATGTGTCAGAGCACTTAATTTGTCCTCCTCAACAGAGAAACTGCCATGTATCAAAACTTTCCATGTTTATCTCAGGCCTGAACGTCACCCTGCAAACATCATGACAATCAAATACAGTGCAGTGTACCTATTCCTCTTTGGGGGACAAGTTTTCAACTTCACACCATGCAGAACTGAAAAAAAAAAGAAATTGCAAATGGCACTTGCTTGAAGTTATACATGTACCAGGTTTGACTGATGTTTGAAAAAGATGTCTTCTACAGCACTTCACTTTACACTGCTGAGTGTGAGGGAATTCGTTGAGCAGTATTGACAGATGTATGTCAAGACAAAGAGCTTTGTTGTTTCTCTTTCTTTATACTTTAAACAAAAATGTCTCCAGATGAGGAAAAAACTATCATGTGCTGGCTAGTGTGTGAAAACAATTTAGTGCAATCACAATTGACAATCAGACAGTATTTCATTTTAGTAAACTGTAACATTTATCAGCTGCCTGTCACTGGCATTGCAGAAAATCATTTGCAATATAGACAACATATCCAATATATACACAAATTGTCTCATTCCACAAAGTTTACACACAAATATTTGAATTCAGACATAGAATGGCACTCGCGGTTTTTAGTATCATTTCTCTCCTTTTCCTCTTTGACACAAATTCCTAGTGATACTGTTCAATGTTCACACAATTTCATCTAGTCGGATGCGGCCTAAACTAAAATGCACTCCTCTTCCGGAACCATCTGTATTTAAATCAAATGACCACACATTCTAATGTCAGAAAGCAATGATGCTTACATCAAAAGTACTTGCAACCACAGTATTTCCAAATGCATATAATTCCAGTGACCTACACGTGTACCATGCTCTATGTTTTTGGCTTCCCTAAAAGTATCTTTTCTGGTTAAGGTAGTAATTATTCTAAGTCTTGTGATTTGGTTGCCTAAAAACAGATGAAGAGTTTGTTCGCAAAAACCGGTAAGTCCATTTTTGAAGATTTTGAAGTCAGTACATGTCATAAAGTACAAAAATAATACCTTTTAAATGATATATTGGTCACTACATATAAAGTTACATTTTTGAAGTTATGGTCAAAAGAAGCAAAAATGTTTTTCTTATTCTCTTTATTTTTCTTGACCTTTAATCACAAATATCTCCATTTGGCAAATATGGACTTATCGGTTTTTGCGAACAAACTCTTCAGATCGTACACTCAACAAGAAGTACAGTTATGAACAAAGACATCACTAGGAGTGTCTCAAATGTCAATTTTGCTGCGAGGAGTCGAGTTGCAGATTGCACAATTATGTCACACAAAAAAGAAAGTGTATACAGCCATTCCAAAAATATAATTGTGAGGAAGATGCAGAGATTAGAACACATTTCCATCAGAAAAACTCATACAATCACAACAACAGTATTTTTTTTTACAACAAATTGCAGCTTTTCAGTTGCATTATATAAATATCACATTTTCAGCATAAACATATATTGTGCATATTGTAAATTTCACAGTGTTTTACTTTTTTTTCTATAGTCATCTAATGGGTGTGAAATTACCAACTTGCACAAATACTGCCTCCTATGACACATCTACTGCCTTGCCTATTGTCTAAACAGGTGGGAAATCGATAACTTTTTCTCTTGGAAAAGGATAATACTTTTTTTCTCAATCTGTCAAAGTGGTTCACCATCATGAAATCAACTACTCAAGATATTGTCTTACAATCCCCGATTCACAAAGTATTACAAATGTGAAATGGCTCATACAGTATCCGTTTACAAGTCTTTGATAAGATCACACATACGTTAAACAATCAAAAAAGCTATGAAGTAGTCATATTTCTTTCTGCCAAAGTGTTATCATCTCATATACATTGAACTGAACTCTTTGCAGAAAGAGAATTGCACATAATCTGTTCCTCATATTTTCATTACAAAGCCAAATCAGAGTGCCTGTTACAGTTCCAAATAAACTGTACATAAAAACACATTTTCAGCAAAATTCCCTCCTATTTCTTTTTGCAGTGCATGACAGCATGTTTGATGACCAATGCACTCAAATTTGGACAGTATTTTACTTTCACTGTATGGTGCAGACAATTATTGAACCAAAAAAACGTATTTCCCTCTTGCCCCTCCCCCCATAAGCCTATTAAACCACAGACAGTTTTACAGCTACGTAAATCTACTCCAAATGAAATCAAAATTTGTTTGATTTTAGACACATGCAATGTCAATCGATTTTACCCTGTTTTGAACCCCCCCCAAAAAAAAAAAACAAAAAAAACCCATACTGAGTATCCATATTAAGTAATTTCTGTCTGCAAATTTGGTGTTTCTGAAGAGATCATACATAAAGAGGAATTATAAAATCCAAGAGTACATCAACAAATCAGTTAAAAAAAACAAAGCCATTGTTTCATTTTCAGTACGAAAGATGACATTCATTGAAACGTTTCAAGACAAATTTTTCAACACTTCTCATCTACAAAGACAGAGTAGTAGAACATTTACAAAGTATTTAGTTTAAAACAAGGGAAACACAAGTCGTACACATTACTTAAAATTCAATTAATGTTGAGTAGATTTCTATTTCAACTGAATGATGTACAATGTATGTCATTCAATGTCATCAATGCATTCATCTCCCTCCTGAACTGCAACCTTAACATAGAATCCTACCGTTTACATTACCATGCTTTATATACCTGTGAGCTCCCTCAGAGTGAGTACACAACATAAATAAGGCAAGCAAATCTTGGCATTACAACCACCATTGAATATTATTTCATAAAATACATTTTTCAAGTCCTGAAACTTCATAGAATCTGTACAAACAGTCAGTTATTATGAAGTATCTTTCTCATTCTCACAAAGTAAAAGAAGGGGTCAAAATAATGATTTTAAAATAACGGCTGTATCAATAACACTTCTCATCTACAAAGACATATCGGAAGTAACCTCCCTAAAAATTACTGATGCAATTTGCACTACTTATACTTGAAATTTTGTGACAAATTGGCTGTTAACACACTTTACCTGAAAGTTGAGAGGAAATTCTACACAACCCAAACTTCCCAAACAAGGTGCATCATGAAGATGGTGTATGTGTACACTGCTTTGAAAATTACAATCTACAATACTGTTGGATCGACAACTACCATAAAGGCAACCTCACACCAAAGTTGCTTTATCTGACAGACCTTTGAAATTAGTACGGTTGCAAGGACTCTAAATCAATAAATATTTCTACATCAAAGTGATATACGTACATATAAATGACATCTACACACACACGTACACACACACACACACACACACACACACACACACAAATTTAATCAATGAAATGCTTGGGGTTTGGTTACATTTGTACACACACATCCTCAGACTGCCAAAATCAAAGACCTCCTGTTCATCCCTTCCACATCTATTTCCTCCATGTTGCTTTCTTTTTTCTTTTCTAAATACACGATCCAACATATTGGATTACCATTCCACAGAACAAATGATCCACTGTTTCTGTTACCATTCTGTAAGTGATATGTAAGCTGAATTCGAAACATCTCCTATGACAAGGAAATCAGTATGACCTGCACGTTAACAAGACGGTGGGCAGAACATACAAGACAGAGTGGGAGACTAATCTACTGGTAATCTACATGTACCAGGAGACCAGGAGTGAAGGGTGCGTCATGACCATCAGGTGGTATCCACTGAATATCTCCTCAGGACATTAAAGGTCGTACATCCCTTTTGCAAACATTGCAAAATTGCGCATGGTTGAAGAATAATGTCTCCCCACATCATGCATGAAATCTTTAGCATAACAATAGAGTTGTTAAAAGAAAAAATGAAAAATCTAACCCAGGTCACTCAAGAATGCACTTCCATTTTGTACAGAAAATATCCAATGCAATTTTGTCACGGTCTAAATAAATTCACTGGAAATCTATAAATTATTGTTTCCCCTTTCATCATAAAGAAGTTTCCAGTCTTATCATTCTGACCATAGGTCTGAATTACCTACCTCTAAAATATACCAGCTTAAGAAAGAAATTCAATTTTTCAGGGGTCGCAAAAGGGACACACGAACTTTAAGTGAGTCTACCTCACTGGGTGATGAGATAATCTGGGAACAGCTGGGAAAGGATGAAGAGTGCCACGTCTCCCGAGGCCCAGTACGACGTGTGGGATGTCAGCGCCGACAGGTAGGAGCTCCCAATGTTGCTCTCTCTCAGCTCAAAGTCAACTCGATTCTCCAGCTCTGGAGGGGGGGGGGGGGGGGGGAGGGGTGGGGGCAAGAATAGTATTTGGTGACGTCACCAGTGGAGAAACTTGAAAAATTTCGAGAAACATTCAATGCATTAGCAAGAATGACGGAAGGTTAAACTACAAACCTTGAGAGAAAGAGAAGGAGAATATTAAGACAGATCCTGAATACTCTTTGATTTACCGGTTTCACAATTAACGTGAAGACATATCTTCCACAATGCTCCCCTTTACTACTACTGCTGTAAGCTGCAGACACACAAGAGAGAGAAAGAGAGACAGATAGAGTGGGTAATGGGGAATTCCCTTCAAGCATCATGCAACAATACTAAGAAGTGTTACAACAGAAAAACCATGTAACAATATTAAAAACAATCACTGTTTGGTGAACTACAATTGACATTTGGATTGTAGTTAATGGATAAATGGAACAACCAATCACAGTGCACAACATTTGAATTGTATCTGCTCTTGTGTATTATACATGTAGATTAATGATGATTTCAAATGTATGCTTATACAGTTGATTCCTTGAATTCTAAACAGCAAATATTTTGTACATTTTCTCATATTCATTTGATCAAAAACTAGATCAGTTTAGATGTGATGTCACAGTGGTTTGATTACAAAAATTTTAGTAATCAACCACTGAAATGGAAAGAATACTGTAGAGCTGAATCGATCGACTCACACTGTAAGTATGACTTACTGCTCAGAAAACAATACATGGTTTAGCTAAGCCAAAGACTACACATAAAAAATACATGCACTCTCCCACCAGATACAATCTTGCAACATTGATGAATTGTAATTTCAAGATACACTTTTGAAGACATGTTAGAGGATTCATGATACAAAGCACAATTTCATGGCATATCACAATTTGCAAATGGTGGGGGTTCTAAGATTTCAGATAACATAATGTGTTAGTTGTAAAGAGGCAAAGATGGAAAGTAGTGCTGTGCTATACTAGAGGCACCTAGGATCCTTGCTTTTATCACTCCGTGCAAGAATACACTATCACACTGACAATTTTTCTTAAAGGTCCTGTTTACCTTTGGGAACAGTGATCTAAAAAAAAGAAGAAAAAAATTCAAGATATGACATTCAATGCATATGAGTAGGTCTGTTGTACCACAAAACATCCTATCATATAAAATTTTTTGCGCTAAAGCCTAAAATAAAAAAGGGATATACGTATTTTTCTCAATAAACCATAACTGTATACGGTCTAGTCTGGAAACATTTTTATTATAACTATTGTTCACATTTTGTATACATGTATTTAACAATACTTAACATTGATTTTACCAATTCAAATTTTTACAGTGGTTGTTTCTATCCCAAACTCACATTTTAGAACTATTTTAAGGCACTAATGATGGGTTTTTGTTTCATCTGCAAATGGTAAATTATGCCTTTAAGTGTCTTTAATGTACCAAGTTCATAATTACATTGATTCAAGTGAATAGTGATTCCAACAATGAGGAGAGCAATTGAAGGAAACAAATTCTGCCAGTCATGATTTTGATAATAATTCTCTTTCTGCCATAGTTACAAGTCCAAAATGCATTGTACACTTTTGTTCTGATTGGTTGAATCTTCTTGTATGTGGGGATTATGCTCATTGACTTGTTCCAATCATAAAAGAGTGGGGGCAGTGCTTTTTAACTGTCAACATTGATAGCAGGGAAAAGGGTTAGGGTGTGGTTTTGGAAAAACGAAATAGTTGTGTGTGCTGCAGGTGCAGTGACCATCTTAGGGCCCTGTTGCAGAAAAAATGCAATCAGATGTTAAGTCACCCAATCAAAAATGATTATTTCGAGACTTATGGTTAATTTTCTGACTTTGGTTCGATCTCAACTTTTATGCAACAGGGCCATGGAGATGTAGACAAACTGTGGCTGAAGAGTGAGGGACTGGATGAGGGGTTTTCAACTGAATGATACACCATACTCCATTCAATATATCCCATTCAAGCTGAGAAAGTGGAATGATGACTGTTGATTCACTGTCAACATTAGTTAGTTTGTTTTTCAAATGAAGTGTTAAAATCAGCATTTTGTTCACAGTTCATGTTACATTTCAAAGCAGTTTGTATTTAGTTTTAGTTTGCTTTGAAGGGTCAAAGCAAAGCACAGGCATTTTGTGTTTATTATTTGCATGTCTTTGGAAGAGTTAGAAAAAAAAGGAGGCGAGCAAGGAGGGAGCAATACTTTGCCAAACGAGAGGAATTTTGGCACTGATCATTGATCGAAACCCACCTTTAAAGCAAAGGGAAACGCCTCAGAGTTTTGACATGTGCTTTGAAATGGGATACCCGGGGAAACTTTGGGTGACCACAAAGAGGGCTACATCAGGGGACTTCCAGTACGAGACATGGGAAATAACAGCATTGTAGAAAGCTGGGCTCAGTGTGCTCTCTTGTAAAGCATAGTCTATGCGATGCTCAAGTTCTAAATGGAAATCAAAACAGAAAACGCCACATCACACCTCAAGGCATTCTAAAAGACTAGTTCGATAAATTCATATCACAAGAGCTGAGCATCTTCAAGCAAAAGAAAATGAAAAATGGCATGTATAGAGGATAATACTGTTTAGAATTGAGGAACCATGATTTGGAAACACATTGCCACAGACTGAAAAACTTGACAGAATGCTTTGCTTTTTGAAAACTTTGGTGAGCAAAAATGGTTTGTGATAACTGGTTTATAGTTGATCTTGAAGCAATGAAAACAACATAACTTGACCTATATCGTACACCACTCACCACAAATACATAAGAATTCAATACAGAAAAGACATGCATATAATGAACCCTGAGACAGTGATCATGCATGCACAGTAAAATAACATGTAATCTGAATTGGATCCTACGATAGTGGTGTGCTAAGAAAGAAAAACATGCATTCACCATGTTAATTGAACGAAAGTGACATACTTTGTGACAAGCATACATTATGTTTTACACTTTTTGAATACTTAATTTAAAAAAAAACACACACAAAAAAAACAGCTAAGCAATGAACTCCTTCACCTGAACCCAACCTAAAACTTCAATTCAAGTTTTACTACTAAAACTCACCCACACTCTCCATCTCATCCGCCTCCTCCTTCTCGTTGCTGGCAGCCATGTTCTCTATCCTCAGGATGGCCCTCTCCATGTCTTCCAGGGCCTCCAGCTCCGGAGTCTTTTCTACCGGTCTGGAGAACCACGCCTTCATGACACCACCACCACCTGTAACATGTATACAGATGCACTCGTTGGTCCTTGCCTCGTAAAACACTAATTCATTATATTATGTGGGTACAGAATAGACGGTAGTATATCGTTCAGTGTGGTGAGGAGTGGAGATGTCAAAAGGTTTGCAATTGTTTCAAACAGTCCCTAATCCTTGCAGCATGGGATGAAATTATTGCTAGATCTACTATTATTCAAACCATCTTTAGAAAGGAGTTATCTATGAATTTCAGTTATCCAAAATTAAGTTGAAAGAAATTACATGTTAAGATTCAGTTTTTGACATCGGTGCATTCAGAAGCTGTTAGGCCCTTACCTGGTGACTGTGTTTTGGGAACATGCTGTGGTGAGGATGCATTGGATGACCCGGGGGATGTTTTCTCTTCCGCTCCTCCCACCATCAGCTCCGCCTCTTGCAGTCCTTCGGATAAGCCCTTCATCTCCTCGCTGGTCTTGAGGGCCTTGGGGAGGGCGGTGGTCTTCATGGTGTGGTAGGGCACTTGCCGCCCCTCCATTCTGTGCACCTGTAGGGGGCAGATGGTGCTGTAGTGGCGCAGGATGAGGGGCTCGATGCGGTAGGCCTGGTAAGCAATCACAAGATGACACACTTCTTCACTGACCATCATAAAACCAAAATATGACTTCATCAGCAAACAAAGATTTTCTCTGTTGGGAGGATCGGAGCCCCCAGACTTAAAATGTGTGCTTAACAAACAAGTTTTTCTGCTTTGATGTAGTAAGAGCAATGATTTTGTGGTCTCTGGACAACCAACCTGCTTATTTTGTAGCTCAGGATTTGGGACGTTCATCAGGGAACAGGGTTGTGTTACATCAAACCTCCTATCCCCTTCCCTCATTAGCATACCGTATTCGCCAGCGATAAGGCCGCACTGCTGGATAAGCAGCATCCCGACATTGGAGATGAAAAACAGAAAAAAACAAACTCAGAGGAATTTTGTTCTGATCAAAACTTCCTCAGATTCTACTTTTCTATGTTATTTTCTTTGATAAGAAACTTAATTATTTCTATGTGTTTCTAAATGTTTCCTATAACAATAACAGTCGGCACATTGCATAGTCCCGTACATAATTATGTGTGTCGGTTAGGTAGGTGCGTCTCTTGAGTTGGAAAGACAATAGACCTACAGTAGGGATTTTGCTTGTGCTGGTGTATAGGCCTCACCCCGACTTTACTGCTTTATTGGTTTTTTAAATAGTGCAGCCTTATTAATCGCCAGTGAATACGGTACTTGCAAAAGCAAAAATTCTTCAACAGAAGTAAATACATGCATAAATGCAAGTCGTTTCAATCATACAATGTATATAAGCTATGTAAATGTACAGTAATGCCTTGGAACCTTCAAAAGTGTGATATATACATGTAACTTGACTCACCACAGGGTCTGTTGGGTAGTAGATGTTAAATAGCCTATTGCACACAGCCTTGGGGATGATATGCGAGATGGATCCATTCCCCTGAGGGCGCACTCCCCTCAGTGCTAAAAAGACGGCCAGCGGTGAACCAGCGCAGAAGAAATTCTCAACCTACGACAAAGGAAAGGTCTGCCCTGCTTAGTATGATTATTCTTTGCTCAGTGTCATCAAATACTAACAAGAGCAAGAATATCTAAAAAATACAGCATCAAATAAAAGATACTATGAAATACATGACAATTCTTGTAGAACTTTAATTTCAGTCATATGTCTTTTAAGTACAGTAAACTCTTGTCAAATGTTAATAACCATTTAATGTTGTATGTACCAATCCTCGTGTTAATAGTGTCATGTGACTACCGGTATGTAAATCTTGTTCGTGAATGATAAAATTCACAATCTACGTCCATATTACAGCATGAAAATCCTATAAACATTTCGGCGCAAATGCATCAAATGAGCGTGAACTACAGCCAAGGTTAAATTGCTCATACGACGCCATTCTTACATTTGTACACAAATCTTATAAATCATTTCATTTTCAGGTGTGCCTCATCATCGTCCAAAGTTCTGAATGAGAAGACGATGTGTTTGCCCTGAAGTACTGTTTCTTTGAGACTAGCACAATAAGGAATAACACAAAATTATTTCCGTTAAAAAAAAAATTATGTTGTCCAAAAGCATGACTCCTGCACAACCAAGATTGAAAATGAACTTTGGCAAGGGCTCTGTGATAGACATGGAGCTTTTCTCCATTCCTTTTGTGACTGTAATGTTTTCCTACTGCAAAATAAAATTAATTTCTTTTATCAATATCATTTTATTATTGTTAGTATTATTATCATCTTTGTGTATATATACTTTGATATGTTTGATTACTTGCATTTGCTAGTTGACTCTCACTTTCATTTTGTTGCCTCTTCTTGGTACACCTTATTAGGGCTCGCTGTTTGCTCAGCCCCCCCCCCCCCCCCCCCCCTTGCTGTTGCTATTTCACTCCTTTCCTTTCTTTATTCCTCTGTTGTTCCTTATCTTGTTTGATGTTGCCTCCCCATTCATCCTTTTCCCTCACTGGTTGCCCCCATGGTCCTCAGGATCATTACTGCCCTCCTCTGCCTACTGTCTGTCCACCCTGCCCTAATCCCCCTCCCTTTACCAGTTGGGCTCCTTGCCCATGACCTTCCACCCTCTAATTTGTTCTGTGTCCCTTGCCTGTCCCTGACTGTTCTTGTTGCATGCAGTCTGTATAATGTGATTGCTTTCCCTGCCTGCTTGTCATTTTGCCTCTGACGAAGATTCTGCTAGGATCGAAAGCCCAGACCCCTTTTGACTCCATGCAAAATAAAATGCAGACATTTGATGGCATTGCATTTCTTTCACTTCAAATCTCCACTTTTTTTACAACACAGAGGCAGCCAATCAGGAAGCTTGCAACGCATGACTAGGATCACTCAGCCAGAAAATCACACTGACTTGGAGGTTCTTGCATTGGTTATGCAGTAACAATAGACCTACTCAAACAAGTAACAAGAACAAAGGTTGGTTAAAAGAAATGACATATGAAGAAAATGAAACAAAAAACAAAACAAAGATTACAGACATTCTGCAGAGGTCTCAAACGTTAACAACAGCATTGGCAGAAGAATGAGAAAGATGTATCTATGTCATTTTATAGATGTGATCATCATGATATATCAAAGTTGAATCAAAATGCAAAATGCATGAAGGAGGTGAAAGTCTGTAGAGGTCATCATGTGACTACATTATGTCACATACCTTGAAATTGAGCTTTGGTCTGTGGAGAGCCGCAGCAATCTGGTTAGTTGCCAAGAGTTGTTTTTCAAGTTCTGACACCCTGGGCGGAAGGAAACGAGTCAAAATATATTTTCTGGCAAAGCCCATTCTCTTTTTATTAGGAGAACTTGCAATAAACAGGCTCTATAACTAGAATAATTATTCCATGTGATTCTGGTGTATGATCTAATATTAGCCAGTGATTTACTATATTATACATGGAGTTAGAATCCAAATAGGTCAATCAAGAAATACCTCCTTTCTGATCAATTAGAATATCAGTAAGTCATGAAAAAGAGCAAAACGTACTGTCATCACGACTGACAATGACCACAAGAACAAAATCTAGACTGAATAAAAGATTTTCATAATGGGGTCTTACAAAGTTGTCATGAGTACACATAATTGAAATCAAGGCTGGGGAAAAAAAATGACAATGGAAGGGGAGAAGGAAAGATATATATCAAAGTCATCATGGTCGGGTCCTCATTTTCACTCTCTAAAACATCAATTCTTATCATAGACTGCAGGATAATTTTGTATTGTCAAATTTCCACTCTTTAAAATCAAATAATGTTTATAAGAGAGAAATTACTCCATTAAAAGAAAATCTGATGAACATGTTGAAGTTCTGTGCTTACCTCATCCTGGCCTTGTGGAGTTCAGAGGCAAGGTCATGGTGATCCGGCGTCACCGAGTTCAGGTCGGGATGGTGGCACTGTTCGTGGGACAAGTACTGATCATAGAGGTGGATTGGGTTCCAGCCAGTGATGATGTCATACATGATGACGCTCCCCAGCGAGTGCGAGAAAACAGAAATTTTCCCGCCGTTGGGCTCGAACCCCTCGTTGCGCTGGCGGAATTCTTCATACAGGTCGTTCACCTCAGATTGCACACATTTTATGATCTAGAATACACACACATGCATAAACATTAAGCATTATTCATCATGTATATACAGTTGAATTATATACAGTATTATCATATACATGAACTTTATTACACTTCCATCACAAATGGTTTTTTTTTTTTGGGGGGGGGGGGTTTCCATTATACATTGAAAAAAAATGACAGCTCTTTTGGATTGTGCCGTTAAATTGCTATGACTTATTCAATATCCTACATATTTTTGGCAAGAAAAGCTTGAAAATAATAAGAACATTGAAGTCTAGCAATTTCCAGCATCTAAGGATTAGGCCTCCTGTTAATAAAGAGAGGCCTGGGATTTGAGTTTTTTACCTCTGATCTGTAGAGGGGGCTGGTGTAGTAGAGTACATCCATGCCGGTACTGTTGAGGACGTAGCGGAGTCCCTTGAGCTTCTGAGGCGTGACGGCTGAGACCATCCCATTGTCGAGTTTGAGAGACGACCTCCACTCCACCGGTAGGAACTCCACCCGCTGGGTGGAGGCGCTGGAGACCAGGTCTGGGAGGTGTTTCAAGATGGCCTTAGCTGCTCCTTTCCTCAGACTTGGTCAAGAGAAACAGGTAGTGGGTAAATAGGCCTGCTCACTTATACAATGTATATTCAAACTAATGTAAATTTCTTGAGGATACTAAAAAGAAATTCAATTTACCTGTTCCTCTAAAACACATTTTGATACTTCAGTTTCATGGAGTTCAATTTCCATGCATCATTAGCTGCATATTTGGGAAAGCTGTATAAAATTTGTGGTAATCGAGAAAAACTTGCTTTAAAGATGTATTTAATATGTGAATATATGAAATACACAAGCCCCTTACAGTGAACAGCTCTATCATAGATACATTGTACTTGACGATATCAAATAAGATCTTCTAAACTCTGGATCTTCCCAGTGCAGATGAACTGTTCCCATGTAGAATAAATGCTTGTAGCATGAAAGCACTATGGTAGCTTGTTATAAACTGCAAATTGCATAAGAATAAAGAAAAACTACTTCATGATTAATTCTTTTTATTTTTTTCATAACTTAAGGGGTGCCCAATATTCTGCTTCAAAGTGATACAGACTGATGCATTGGAAAGTGATCTATCTAAAGTTGACTCACTCTGAGCAATTCTTGATGATTGCCTTCTTGTCCATGACATGCCCAACTCCATGAACAACGAAGACAAGGTGAGAGATGGGTGGTGGCTTGTCATCCAGGCTGGCTGGAGTCGGGTAGCCCCGTACCAACTTGTAGCCACTGGTGGATGCTGTATGAGGGGACAGTGTGAGACATCAATGAGTACTAAAACCAAGGTGTATCCTTCTCTCTCTCTCCCTCTCTCTCTCTTCATATTCACTTTGTAGCTAATCTCTGGGGGATGGTAGCAACAATTTTTTGAAGAAATTATCAGTCATTGTATTCTAAAAACTTGTTGGTTTCTAAAGTTTACCTTTTGAAAATCCAAACGTGTTTCCAATGGACCTCGCAATCCTGGAGCTGGTAGAGTTGCTGTAGAAGTACACAGCCTCGCAAGAGTACCAGTCAACATGGCAATCCCTGAAGCTAAGCTCATGCATTGCTGTTGAAAAGGAATGGGGAATAAAGAGATGAATCTGTACAATGCGCTTACTTGCACTTATCTGTTTTCTCACTAATGACATGCTTTTTTCCTTTCAGAACAAAGGCGTCCATCAAGATTTACATTTTTCATTTTGATATTATGTACAATGAACAGATATATTATTGGTTTCAACTTAAATGTTCCTTAATGAGTAAACAAGGAACTACAACAATTTGTAACACAGAATAAATGAACTACAGCGTACTTATGTTGCTTTCTGTATCATTTATGCTGAACAAAGAATGCAGATAGGAAATTAATTTTATATTCACTATTTTTACAAATGCACAAGCCAAAAGAAAAAGGGAATACATCCCCCCCATAACATGAAACAAAAATATGTTTGAAAAACATAAGCTCCATTTTCATCAGCAGTGAAGACAAACATGACAAGAAAGTGTTTTGCATAAAATATGCAGCTCCCACTATAATATGAAATACACTGTAGTTGATAAATATTCTATGACATCTCTAGAATATAACATGACATCTCTATGTATAGTGGTAAATCTTGATTTGAAATAAACGTCTCGCTGCTTCTGAGAATTTTGGGAGTTGCTGTTAAATTTTTCTTGACTACTTGAGTACATTGAGCATTGCTATAGATAGGATTGACAGAAACTATGAGATCACCAATCTAAAGGATTAGTGATGGCAAAGGGTCAAATGAGGGGTACCTTTTTGTGCCCCTTTACCCTGCTGGACAGGTGGTTCCTGTGCTTGGCCTTTAGAGAACAGCTCCAGGTGCTCCTTCTCAATGTCCATTGCCATACATTCCTCCACGGGTTCTGAGCTGCTTGCATAGAACCAGGTCCCCCCTCATGACATCCACTGTGTCTTCTGCAGAAACCAAATTTAAAAATCTTATGACACAAATACATTTTGTATATACATGTATGTAAGGAGAAGGGTAGGAATGTAATGTTTTGAAACTATATTCAACTCACACAGTACATACAAATGTGACCATGATATGAATCACAAAACCAGCCAAAATTCATGCACACTGGTTTTACGTGAGGGACTCAAAATGATAAATAAAACAGGTTAACCTAGTGAAAGCTGAGTTTTTTCATATTTTCTGAAAGAGCAATTCTTCTTCTAGATTATTCTCACAATTTGGGATCATAAAACGAGTGGGAAATCATGCCTTCAGCAGTTTTTCTAGGACACTTTTTTGTAGAATAGTGTGGTTAGGCGTGTCTTAACCCTAACTAGGCCGGGCTATTTAGGTAGTTGATAGAGCCGGGGGGGGGGGGGGGGCCTTCCCAGGCCCCCCCTCCAGATCTCGGCCGTCGACCGCACGATCGCGACGAAAATTGGCACACACATTGCCTATGATGTAATCTAAAATACCATGAAGTCAATTTTTCAAAAAATCATTATTCATGCTAAATTATGTTAATTTATGCATGATGATGTATAAAATCAGACTAATTGGTATAAATCACAAAATAAAGCTCAAAACAGGCACATTTTTTGTGTAAATATTCTTTTTAGTGTCCTTAGCAAATGTAATTTAAAAAATTGTGATATCAGAAAAAATTCTTAAGTATTTTATTGTTTTTTTGAATTTCTTATCTATTTCTTTGTTTTTTCGACTTTATGTTTTTCATTGTTTTTTCGATGAAATTTGTCCGCGACATCGCTCCGAACAAGAAAATATGTTATTCATTGATTTTAATCAATAAAACACCAAAATAATCAAGCTTTTATGAAATTTGCCAGTAAGCACAGTTTGCATTGAAACTGTACACGAATTAACGTTTTTGAGCAATTTTTGGTCTGACATGCATGTGCATATTTATGCGTAACTTTGGAACCGCGTGCCCGGCCGTCGCAAATTTGGTGTCAAAAGATGCGGGAGACTCGAAAGAAAAAAGTCACGTCACGGCGATAGCTTTTTGCGATTGCGATACATTGCGCGGAACGTCGAGGGGGGGGGGGGCCTCGGAGGCCCCCCCCCCCCCCCCCCCCCCCCCCCCCCCCCCCCCCCCCCCCCCGGCCTAGTTAGGGTTAAAGGCCTCTTGTCATTTGTTTGTCAAAAACCCTTTACACACTCTTCACTTTCAAGTCTAACAACTTCTGAAAGGATGATGCTACTGCTTTGAAAGTTGGCATTAGCCATCCATACAGACTGTGTTAAAAGAGCATGCTCAATTTCAGCTCAACCTGATAATCCCTTCATTGTTATTGCTATTCAAGTGTTGTACATCCTGTTTTTGTCCCATTCATTGCACAGAGCACGTCTCGGTAAGATTATATCCTGTGCACCCTATACTTCAGGGCCTCTTTGTCAGTACACACTTTTTCAGAGTTTGTGCTTTCTTTCCAATATTTAGACAGGTTAGGAGAGTCCAGTTGAATTGAGTTATACATGTACATCATTTTAAAGCTTAAAATCTGCTCTTTCAGAATTTTTCCTTAACTAAAAATCCATGTCTGGCAACTCATTGTTGGTTTTGTGATGCAGGGTCACATGGAGCAGTGCCCAGACTGCTTCTCCTCTTGGGACAATGTGCAATCTAGATTCTAATTGTAAAATAGATGAATGGAACAACAAGTAAAAGCAGTGGAGAAATTTAAAAAGCCATATGTGGAAAATGAAAATGAGAAGACAATAATACAATGTACAAGTAAATGTGCGAGTTTTCACCACCACATTTAATTCAGTGAATTGATGAAATGAACCAGAGACCCGCGGGTCTAGCGCTCACCTGAGTATTTGCAAGTTCACCTTTCACGCAGTCACTAATCTAAATTACACACAGCTCTACCAAAATTGGAACATGCATTCTCAAGTAAGATGAAAATGTACAATTAGGGTCCAAATTCGGACTCCCGACCCCCCCCCCCCCCCCCCCCACTTATAGTATCAATTTTAGCTCTATCACTTCTGGTTCTAGAGAAGAACACTTTTTTTAAGATTCCTTAATTTGGGGGATGGGGGTGCCTTGGGCCCCCCTGGGTGAAGCATGGTGCCCATTTTAACAAATTGAGAGCCGAACCCCCTAGGGATGCTACCTGTCAAGTTTTGTGAATATCCATCATGCGGATTTCAAATAGAAGATGAAAATGTACAATTTAGGCCCCAATTTGGACCTCCCCACCCCTCCCCCTTGCCCGCAAGGGGGGCACCCCTGGATCTGTTATGAACAAACTTGAAACTACAGTCATTAATGTACTAAATCACTTCTGATTCTAGAGAAGATTTTTAAAGATTCCTTAATTTTGGGAGGTTTGGGTCCCTTGGGGCCCTCCAGGTGGGACACAGCGCCCATTTGAATAAATTGAGATTCTATGCCCCTAAGGATGCTACCTGCCAAGTTTGGTGAAAATAGGTCATGGGGTTCTCAAGAAGAAGATGAAAATGTACAATTTAGGCCCCGTTAGGACCCCTCCCAACCCCCTCCCACTCCCCCTCCCCCAAGGGAGGGGGGCACCCCTGATTCCACCATGAACAAACATGAAACTACAGTCATCAATGTACTAACTCATAGTATTAGCTTAGCTCTATCACTTCTGGTTTTAGAGACGCAGATTTTTAAAGATACCTTAATTTTGGGGGGTTTGGGCCCCCCTGGGGGCCCCCTGGGTGGGGAATGGTGCCAATTTTAACAAATTGAGCTCCTAACCCTCTAGGGATGCTACCTGCCAAGTTTGGTGAAAATCCATTGAGGGGTTTTCAAGAAGAAGATGAAAATACACAATTTAGGCCCCATTTGGACCTTCCCACCCCCAACCCCACCCCCCCCCCCCCCCGCCCCAAGGGGGCATCCCTGGATCTGCCATGAACGAACTTGGAACTACAGTTATTAATGTACTAACTCATAGTGTTAACTTAAGTTAGCTCTATCACTTCTGGTTCTAGAGAAGAAGATTTTTAAAGATTCCTTTTTTTTTTTTTTTTTTTTTTGGGGGGGGGTTTGGGCCCCCTGGGTGGGGCATGGTGCTCATTTTAACAAATTGAAATTCTAACCCCCTAGGGATGCTACCTGCCAAGTTTGGTAAAAATCGGTCTTGGGGTTTTCAAGAAGAAGATGAAAATGTAAAAAGTTTACGCACGACACACGACGGACGCCGGACGCCGGACGACGGACGAAGAACGATCGCAATAGCTCACTTGAGCCTTTGGCTCAGGTGAGCTAAAAAAGGTCAGGACATGTCATAATGTGGCAGGCAACTTGGCAGGAATCAAAGTGTAGAAGCTGACCTCACATGACCTTTTTGACTATTTACAGACATGTACCCTATAGATACCAGGAACATGGAGGTTAGACACAATGTACCCATGACTCGAGTTTGGGTGTAATTGGTTAATTGCAGAGAGGAGGTATGGATCATGACAGAATTCAAGTGGCTATTGAAAGTTTCATGGACACCAAGAGGGAGACACACACAGGCACACTAATGGAGAGAAACCAAAACTATACTGTACATGTAAAGTAGACAATGCTCCTATTACTCCAGATTGGCCAAAGATGAATACCAGGAGAGTTTTGCAAGTACAAGCATTGCTACCTAATGACCTTTGCTCTATAAAGCAGATAACCTTGGATCTCAGTCTTTGATCTTCAACATTAAAGGTATCGTATAGTTTTGGTTGAGACCTAATTTCAGGTTTCTAACATTTTTTGGTGAGATAATGAGAAACCTCTTATGAAATATGAAAGAGCATGTAATATAATGAGAAATTCAACGTTTATTGGATGAAAATTGGTTTTGAAATGGCTGAGATGTCCAAAGCGGAGCGATTCTAGTAAAGTGTGGGACCCACACTTTAGAACGAGTGCTTTGTTTTACTTTGTTTTTGGATGTTTCAGTCATTCCACATCCGATTTTCATCAAATAAACTTTGAATTCCTCTTAAAATGGTATGCTCTGTACTATTTTGCAAGTGTTTTCTTGGTATCTCGCAAAAAGTTAAAAGCCCAATTCTCATCTCTACCAATACTGTACTATCCCTTTAATATCTATTCCTTGGAGAGCACCAAAACATCAAGATCCCCCACAGTGGTACATGCATCTCTCACCCTAAAATGGAGTCACAGTTACAAAGTTACTATACTTGTCACAAGAGAGTCTTGAAGGTAAATATTTGTGGCAGCCTACAGGTTGAATGCCATTCAGACCCACCCCTACCTTAAGTGATGTAAAAGAACTCTTTTACTATGAGCCAACATTAGTCAAAACATGTTTTGGTTATATTCACATGCAGCAGTTTCTTCTTCTTCCCAGTAATATTCTCTTACATGACACAGTCCTCTCATCTAGAAAAGAATAATAGCATCAGATGTATCAAGAAAGTTTAAAGTGTGTGATATCAGTTTTATGTTGGATACCACATCATGGAAGCATAGAGAATTAATGAGAAGAGGGTGTCAATGTGAGACCTACCTGACCAATAGATAGCATGGCACTTCTTTGTGACAACGTCCACCTCATAGAGTCCTCCCCTCACTCCAACTGTCCCAATCTCCTCTTCTTCATCACCATTGGACTTGACCAGAGTCTGCCGATACTTCCACTCCAGCTGGCAGGAGTCATAACCAATGAAGGGCAGCCACTTCTTCTCCTCGCGGTAAAACCAGCGCACTCTGACTACCTCAAGGTCTCCCACTTTTTCTTCTCTGGGAGGATCCACTTTGGGCTTCCTCGGAGGTGGGGGTCTTGGTGGCTTGGACCTCTTTGGGGTCGAATTGTTCTCGCTGGTATCAGCGTCATCCCCACTGTCGGCTGTGAACTTGAATGTCACGCTGGAGCTGGACTCATCCATGGCCAGGCTGAAACCACTCTCTCCACTGGTGTCAGCAGGGTCAGTAGATTTGTCGTCCCATTCGGAGGAGGCATAATCTGGAAAGTTATCTCCAGGTGTTGGGTATTGCATGGCGTTTGTTCCACTGCTGAGAGGTAGAACATTGAAAGAAAAACAATTTCTATATCACAGAGACCTTCATAATTTCATGTCGGGGCACATTTAAAGAGAAACAAAATTCTTAGGCAGCCTCCTGCAGAATCAGTCAGTACGGTATTGTACTACAGTAGGGTGCAAGGTGAAAAAATAAAGAAATAAGAGATAAAAATATAATATGATATAGATAAAACTCTACCCGAATCAGAAGTGTTGTCTCCCTTTTATAATGTTGGGATATAGGCAGCAAAACAAACCAACATAAAAACAGATCTTGGGGAAACAAAAAAGAACATTTTCTTCTAAAACAAATATGTTTGTAAGGCATTTCCTTGAACACTGAGGGACTGACAAAATGTAGTGCCAGTAGGGTGGCTAAACCTACATCTTGTGTTTTAAACCTAGAGGTAATCAGACTGAAGCGGAAAGATTTTTATTTACACCTTATAAATAGGACACTCAGCACTTCACTCCCGTTGTGACACACACACCCACGGCACACCCTTTTTCATCCATCAGCAATTAGGAGTGAACTCTTGAGGCAAAATAAGAAGGCAGTCAACGGCAACAAATAGTGATGACAGAATAGTGTCTAGACGCTAGTCGCTACATCATTATTCACATTCGTCATTAGTAGATTATGTACACGACATCCCTGGACCCTGTCCTGAGCCGAGCCTAGCCTACATGTAGCCAGTTACAATGTCAAATACAGCAGGTCAATACACATGCATGACACGACAGTACACACTTCGGCACTCGAGTACTTTCGCCGTTTGTCAAATGACCTACAAACATGCACAAACTCACCCTTGTTATTCAGTAACCTAAAAAATACTTACATCTGAGTCTCCAAAGTCGAATAGATGTTAAGTTTTAACATTTTTAGTATGTACAAGTATCAGAAAATCGTTGGAAAATCTCGATCGCTTGAAATGCTCCTCTGTACACAAGCAGAGTACGAATACGTTGAGCGCATGCGAAGGGTCAATCATTTGGTCCGAGTGTAGCGACACAGCGGCTTTTCTATGGTGTCATTGAAAAGCTAAAATTTGCTTTTCTCTTTTCCTCGGCCAAGTCTTGCGTTAGCGGTTGTAGCTTCCTCCGGCCTCCCTTGCTTTCCTTTATCATATATAATGCAAGTAAGTCTTCATTCTTTCCTTCCATTATCTTTTAGTGAACTCTCTATTTTGTAAACCTTGTTTTATTTTTCCATTTTTTTAAATATCTTTTCTTTCATTTCCTTTCCCCCCTTTTCCTTTTCTAACCTTATCTTTAAAGGCTTCATATTCTTTCACCCTTGTCTTATAACCACATTTTTCACAAGCTTCCTTCATGCACACACACATACTTTTTTGTTTTTGTCAATCTTTTATTTTTCTTCCTTTTTCATGTAAACAATATACAAATTCGAGACAAGATAACACAAATTTCATAATATCATAAATTCCACATTGTTAATATTACGAATGAAAAAGAAATTTTGTATGTAAAAAAGGAAAACTACAACCACACACCCTCACACATACACACGCGCGTGCACACACACACACACACACACACACACACACACAACACGAACAACCCCAATCCTCATTCAATCAATCAGTAGGCCTACCGCGACTCGGTACAAGCTGAGAGAAAGGCGGAAAAAGTATTATCTTTTTTAAGATACCATAGACGAAGAACTTGTTCAGGGAGTTGTTTCATCAACGTTTGTCAGCACCGACAATTTCAGCAAAATCCTTGGTTTTGATTGGATGAGATGCTCTGGTCACTGACTGGTACTATATGGTGATTGAGATTGTCAGCGCTGACAAACATTGATGAAACACCCCCCTGGTATAGCTACATTCAGATCAATCATGGAGCTCGGCTCTGCCGTGAACGTGTTTTGTACACCATGCTGCGCCTGCGCTGTCTGCTCCTGTGCAATGCAGTTATCGCAGAGCAAACGAACTAGCTGCGATTGACATATTCCAACAAGTAGAGTCAAAACGATGAAAATTCCTTTTCTACTGGACTTGGGTCTCACTCGATTCGAGGCTGTTGGATATTTAGAGTGAGTTTGTGCATGTTTGGAGATCATTTGACAGACAGGTGCGAAAGTACACTAGCGCCCACACTAACTCCTCCCCGACCAAGCCAAAAAGCCTAGCGCTAGGGCAGGGGCCTTGCCAATCAGGCCGCAGAATAGAGAGGTCCAACGTGCAGATGGCGTGAAGACACCACACTAACATCAAAATTAACACATGGGACTCACATGACACTGTTCCCGTAATCGGTAAATATCAATGGATAACATTCGGATAATTATCCCTTTCTCATGGGTGTAACTTTAAAGAAGCAACTACGATGAAACATCCACCATCAGTCACGTCCATTCCATCATATGAAAGGTCCTTTCCGGTAATTCCAGCAAGACATACGCAATATGGATCATGGGCGAAGTGAAACAGTAGCTCAGTAAAAAGACAATTTGTCAGCTGTTGTCAAATTCGATAATGAAGTCCTAGCGCAGTTTATGTGCACGCCCTCCTTTCTTCTCAACCTCTGCGAATACACCTTGCGGACGCACTCTACAAACTTGTGCTATATTATCTACACTCCCTCGGTCTTGCTTGTGCTTGTTTATCCGCATCACACACTGTACTTCATGCATGCAAAGTACGTTTTGTACTGTGTGTACTGTCGATGTTATTTACATCCAACCATACGGCACTGCATAAAACGAGTGAGTGCTCCCTCTTGTAGCGTTCGTAGTCTGCTTGATCCAAAACCACACAGCAATACAAGGAATAAGACGCTGCACATGAACACGAGCTAGATGGTTAGGCGGATAGGCACCGCGATAACCACACTGTTGTGGGCCTACCTTGCTAGCTACTGTAGCTGGACAAACCGAGGTCTGCAGTAAATTCAAGCCTTCACCGGCTGCATTTGCAGAGCCAGAGGTATACTGCTATTTACAGAACTTGCATCCGATCTCCTGTAAACTGCAACAAACGGTATGCTTTGCTAAGGGCAGAGTATCAAAAAGAAATGGGCAAACAAGCTGAGAATGGTCCACATCTGGTCTAAGTTAACTAACTCAACTGGTTATTAGGGTACCGGTAATAAAAATATGTTTATCAAAGCTATTCAATACCTAACACGGTTAGAACTCAGTTCGGGAAACCCACTCACAAGGGGGGCCCCTCCTTATAAGTAACCCGTCCTTCTTATAAGTAACCCCGTCCCCCTTATAAGTAACCCCCGGGGCACCCCTTATAAGGAGTCTCCACGCTTTTTTGCAATGCAACGCGAAAATGAAAGGACTGCGGCAATTCGCTTGATTATGTCCATAAAGCTTCACAAGTTTCCTAGTTACTCACGAAATTTGAGCAAAATCGGTTTGAGGCATCATATCTAAAATCATGGATTTAAATGCGATGTCAAACGACCCATGCGAATGCTGAAATGCGAGCGATTACTGGCGTGAGTGTCGCCAGGCGCGGCGGCGCGGCAATGCTTGAGTGCAGACGTGGCGACTGAGTACGGAGACTCTCTCGTACTCAGTCGCCACGTCTGCACTCAAGCATTGCCGCGCCGCCGCGCCTGGCGACACTCGCGCCAGTAATCGCTCGCATTTCAGCATTCGCATGGGTCGTTTGACATCGCATTTAAATCCATGATTTTAGATATGATGCTTCAAACCGATTTTGCTCAAATTTCGTGAGTAACTAGGAAACTTGTGAAGCTTTATGGACATAATCAAGCGAATTGCCGCAGTCCTTTCATTTTCGCGTTGCATTGCAAAAAAGCGTGGAGACTCCTTATAAGGGGTGCCCCGGGGGTTACTTATAAGGGGGACGGGGTTACTTATAAGGGGGACGGGTTACTTATAAGGAGGGGCCCCCCTTGTGAGTGGGTTTCCCGAACTGAACTTGGCAATCTTGGGTTACTTTTTTTAGGGGGCTAAATTATTTTATTATGTTATTATTTTATTATTTTATTTTGTTCAAGTTCTAACTTCAGCACAACCATAGATACAGACAACTTACGGAAATCCTTGATCCTCCCCTGAGAACCTAACCATAAATTCTAACCTAACCCTATTTCGTACTGGTACTTTCCTAAGCATATGCCATACAAATCCCTATTAGACAACTATTATAAAACAATACAATTTGCCATAGGGATTGTAAAATAAGTATCAATCAGAGTTCTAATCCTGCAATTTGTGGTAAAGACCTCTTCATTAAGCTTGAGCTAGTTGAGATTTATCTTCCCCACTTTGAAAGTGTTTGGTACTGTTGAATGGTAATGTCATATGCTGTATGGACTGTAAATTCGGTACTCAGAGGATGAAATTTCGGCCCAAAATAACACCAGTTATTTCCAAAGTCCAGAAAATTACGAATTTAGCAAACTTATGAAAATTATTCACTCCGATTTTTGGACAATAGACGTCAAGTGTACCGTACATCGACCTACTAAAAGTTATCTTTTAGCGCGGTGTAAAATTGCATTAACTCTGGACATGATTTTCATAATGTATTTCACATACCCACAATTCACTGTACACATTCGTACCATATGGACGACAAAGAGAAAATTGGCCAATGAGACTCAAGTTTCGTATTGTACAGTACCTGGTAAAGTAAAAAAGGTCTTACATGAACATTCCGAACAACTTGTGCGATAAAATCTTGTGAAAATGTGAATTTTTTAGCATTTGTACATTTTTGTGTCGCATTTTCGGCCCATACAATGCTCTGTGAGGCTATTCTATGAAGTTCTGCAGGTACTTAATGTCATTATGCAGAGATGTGCGTGTCCGGAATTACCTTGCTGTCTGGAAATACCATACCGGTACTATACATTGTACATTATGTAGATGAAGAATAAATGACCTGTCAGAATAGGACGAGTCCCAATTGTATTCGGGCAAGTGTCTAGATGTGAAATGCATGTTGTGGCAAAATCAGTCCGTCTTCAACAGGTTAAACTGTTCAGCGATAGTGTAAAGCATTTGGAAGTGTTTAGCAGGAGGTATTGTACAGTGTATAGGTTTAAAAAAAAACCAGCACCAAGGTTCAACCTCTTGTGCCAAATTAGCTTGTGAAAACATGCCGGCAGTCTAATTTTGGATGCTGCTATGGTCCAATTACGTGTGGCTTGCTGTTAATATCTTAACCCGTTGAGGACGAGTCCCGAGTATACTCGGGCAGGTGTCTATGGGAAATGCGTGTTAATTTAGCAAAATCAGACCATCCTCAAGGGGTTAACTAATTGTGATCAACACCAGAGTCACTTGAAGTCACAGTGGAAGAAAATTACCAATTGGTTTTCTGGTAAGTTGGTAGATCATGCTGCTGGGTATTTGTATGAAATACTGCTTTGCTGTTCTTCACACCTCAAAAGCTCACTAAAACAAGAAGAAATAGTTCACATAGTGTACATATATATGTTCTGCTCCTGCCTTCTGACAAAACAACTATCTGTAGCTGCCTCCAAATAGCAGTGTCACCTTATGTTCAATGGCTGGTCAATATATACACATTCTGACCTTGCAAATTTATATACATGAATTAGAGCAAGGAACACTATTTACACTATTTTTGTATTTAAGTTGGTAGGAGAAGAACAAAACAGACCGGGTACTCCAAAACTGGGGGTTTTTTTTTTCCATTCCTGCAAGAGTGAGCATGATTCAAAAAGTTAAATGATAAATGCCAATAGACATTTCTAAGTACTCTACTGGTAATCAATGTTATGGTATGATGTTTTACTAGTTATACAGTCCGGGAGAAAAAGAACTCATAGTGCTTGTATACATGGCATTAGTCTTGCTCTATTATTGAAAAAAAAAATCTTTTATGAAATATTGGGAGCTGTATACTTTTATATTTGATGTTAGATGAAACGGATGCAGCCAAAAGTTAGAACTATGAGTGTACAAGATTTTTGTACATTAAAGCAATAAGATAAATGTTTCTTTGCTCATCTGGCCTTTATGAGACAGATCAGGAGCACAGGTTGAAGTCAAATCCTACAACTCTGCTGTTTATACCCAAAGTCAAGAAAAATCTTCTCTTGGTTTTCATAGCAAGTGCATTGTTCAGGTTTTTCTCTGCAATTCATAGAGAGACGTACAAAAAAAAATTTCTGGTCATGATCAGTGTCAGCAGAAATAACTCGGGTCATATCTCATAACTGCCTGATCCAAGAAATAAATTTAGAAGTAGTTTGAATAGTCTTATCTCACTTGCTGTATGGATGAAGTATTTGAAGTGCAATTCAACTCAAGATTGTTGACACAATGCCACAAAGATTGGGTGGTTGCAGTCAAATTTAAAAAAAGATATCAGGGCAAGTTTGCTGGAATTATTACATTCTGATATTGCTATAATGAAGCTTCCATCCAGAAGGTTTGAAATCTTTTGTGATAGTATCTGTGGCCAAAAATGAAAATCAGTGCTGTGTGATATTATAGGTTTGCTGATTATAAAAGATCAGAGCAGAACTTCATTTTGATTCATGAAGTTCAATTTTGCTATCCTAATTTGCTTAATCAAGTCCAAAACAAGGAAATGCCAAAAACAAACAAACAATGTGAAGCAAATTATTTTCTCTGAGAAATTGAACATATTCTGTGAAACTTGGTTAATTGTGGTACACCGTACTCTGAGCACGTTTTCATAAGTTGACCTTGCAGTGTGCAGGTTTAAAAGTCAATGCAGGCACATTACATGGCTTTTGAAGGTAGACAGGAAATTTTCTGTCCATCCTTGAGACAGGAAATAATTCACTTCTGTATACATGGAGCTTGTTTTGATAAATTGTCCTACAAAGTTGCCTTCATGAAGCCGTACAGTATGCCATGGCATACACCTCTTGTTTTTGACATGAATTGTGAAAGTGTGCCTTGCATGATGAAATACCTCAGACATTCATCAGTTTGGTTGTATCAAAATATAAAGTAAGAGTGATAGCTTTTTATGGCACATGAGAATAAAAGAAAAAATGATATTTGATGGTGCAAAAGTCATTAAAATAATGACTCTGTGGTAGCTCCGATCCCTACTTAGCACATACATTGTATTTCAACAATATCTATTAATCCATATGAGGTACTTAAGTTGAATTGGGTCAAAAATTCACATATCCTTGAACTTACCAAATATATGCAGAGAGCCATTCAAATATGTTTGAAATGGCAGAGGGGGTATACTTCGAATTTAGCTAAAATTCCAGCTCATAGAGTTTTCAACAAGTCACTGGATTTGTGAACTTGTGAATTCATAAAGATGAAAAAGCAAATATTGTATTTATATGGCTTCAGTGCCCTTCCTTCACCCCCTTCCAGCCATATCATCACCTTGACTTCTGGCCTTTTATTATCTTTCCCCTGAGTGTCATTCATTTGATTGGTGATAAAATTTGTTTGTTTTCTTCAGGCGGTGAACTGGCATTGGCATTCCAGATCTCAGACCACCATAAATGTTTATTACAGAGCTTCCCTTGGGAGTTGGTTGCTTTCCGCAGGCATTAAAAGAATATTTTGAGTGAATTAAGGGACTTTCCTTTATTCCAAATTGACTTTATGATATAGTCAGTTTAGTGAATGAATTTATATATGAAATATATGAAACCCATACATGAGATAAAATCAATAGAAATAATATGATTGTACCTGTAATGTGATGACCGTCATATTTAGATTTTGCTTTGTTATGTTCAAGTGTGTAGGATCTGCCATCCAAGATTTCTATTACTGAAGCAAATTTGTCTCTCTTGGCTTTCCCCCTTTTTTTTCGTTTTCTTTCTTTCTTTCTTTTTTGCAATAGAAAACTGGGAAATGAAGAGTCATGCCAGATGATACAGATGGCACACAATAGCATGTGTGTGTGTGTGTGTGTGTGTATTCAAATCATGAAAGTCTGATTTGTAACTTGTGAAACTTCAGTGGTCAATTGTTTAGTGCGGAGCAAAGTTAGTCTTTGAACAACCCTCTTTCTGATTTTGCTGTGATGTTATGTCTTCAAGGCATTTTTAATCCCATTGAGGATGAGCTGATTTTGCTATGATGACACACACTTCCCATAGATACCTGCTTGAGTATATTCGGGACTAGTTTTCAACGGGCTAACTTGAAATGCAGGAGATTATTATGACTCAGTTGAAAAAATCACAAACTCTTAATCTTACAGTCCCTGGTTTGACTCTTTATCCTCATTGCCTTATCCTTCTGACATACAGTAAATGAGCCATACGTGTAGGTCTTGGCATGATTTTGCTCATATATCAATGCATTTAATTACTTCCCTTGTGGCCATGCAAGATAAACTAGCCAAGCTCATTTCAATCCAGTGAAGTTCTGACATGTTTTGAGAACCTAGCACTCTTTATAGTCACAATTTTTTTGTGTGCTCTGCAGGCCTACGTATTGTAAACAGCAAGTATGGACTCGGAAATATTATAGACAAAACATATTAGAAGAGGTGTGGAGAAGGAAATAGTTTTTGGTATCATAAAAGAGGAGGACATTTTCTCTACTCAAAAAATGAAACTTTAGTTTGCTCTTGAGGTATACCAGGCAAATAAGAGTTGTAAACAGTTACACCAATTTGTTGGCATTGCTGTGAATTTATTCCACCTCAGTGCTTCCACTTTCAAGTCTGTTCAAATAAAACCCTTTTAATAGCAAATATGCTTTGCCTCACTGGATGGTGCTAATACTTTACAAATCATTTCAGCTCTGTTGATCGCAGCATATTTTCTTCCTTACTCACTCCCTTTTGGGAAGCAGGAGTGATGTGTGTGTTATGTTCACACGATGTCATGCCATGGATGAAAAGGAGTGGCTGAAATTCAAGAACATTTCTACCAAATTTCTGTCTTCACAAAGTGTCAAACTTGGTCTGCACTTCTTTGCATGAAGGATTTGGAAGAAAAACATCTTTGCCAAATCAAACAAATTTATGAAAGCAAGGTGAAAGATCATTTGTGTGCTGTAGTAACACTAATAAGATAAATTGTGGATAGATTTTCATCAAACAAGCAGTACTACTGAGAAGTATGACAGGGCAGTTTTTTTAAATGAAGTTTGAAGTTTGAAGTTTTCATTAGCAACAACATTTTGAACATGTACAAAGAATAATAGCACAATTGTGTCTACATACATATGTGAAAAAATATACCTATCTGTTACTCCTTTACAATAACATGATTAAATGATGATATTTGAGGGTTAAATATGATATATATAGCATAATTCTACAAAGTTGCTGTTGTTAACAGGGATGCCAGTTTTCTGGCAAAAGCCTGAATTCAGGCCCTGGCAGTTTTAAAGTTTAGGCTTGTTCATGTACAAAGGAGCTTCATGTAGATGTATTTCAGGCCCTCACTTTCATTCTAACTGGCATCCCTGTGTTAACAAGGAAACCAAAAGTTAGCACAAGTGCTAGTCGAGATTGGTCACCTTGATCTTCATACTAAAAGAAAAATAGATACAGGAAAGAATGTATTGGATGGTGATGGCTCATGGGTCATGGTCAAACTACAAAATATCAACTCTTAACCCAGAAAATATTTGAGGTTGGGTCATCAGGCTTTGTATGCATTAGAAGTGTAACACGGCAATAAACAGATAAAAATTGAGGCAAACTCTGACAAAGGTCAGCTCCAGTTTAAGTCAAATTCCTGACTGTCAGTATTTACAAAAAACAAACAAAACAAAACAAAATAAAATATCCATGGATATTATATCATTAGACACCTTTGAAGACTAAATGATAAGGTTCCGGCAAGCAACCTTTTAAAAAAAGTGATTTTTGCATGACAATATCAACTCTGCCAACTTTGCGTTTTGATCCATGTCAGATTATCAAATGGTAAAACTTAAAGAACATAACTTGAACCTTGAAGATATTATATACATGTATGTAATCCCGATGGCAGCTTGTCCATGAAGATTTCTTGATGTTTACTCAATATTGCCCAGACAGCTGTTGAATTGTTCCTTTAATTTCACTAATATTTATTTCAAACAACTTTATCTTTCCGAGGTGAATCCCTTTTCAAGGATCAGTGTTTCACGGTATTGTTTAGAGCCACATATTTCGGTGTAAGTTGACCATTTGCTCCTCTCAACAAACATAGCAATCTACTGGCAATCACCAATTTCTCTCCTACCCTGGTAAACACACATATGTTACTCCCTGCTTAAAAGGATGAATGGTTTGGAATGTCAGTAGAGGAATTCTGTCATTAGCCTGACATCACACTCTACTGCAGGTCAACAAAAGCCTGTTGTTCAGGACTACATCTTGTGACTTGTCTGTAACACGTCCCTCAGACTGAAATCTTTCTGCTCGAATGTGTTCTACACACATACTATTGAAAAAACAAAACAAAAACAATCACAAAAAAAACAGAAAAAAAAGAGAGAAAAAAAAGGGGTGTAGTCACAAAGTGTTCCCAGCCCAAAATAAATAGTTCACTGATCACTGGTATTTACTAGGGTCTGAAAATAACACAGAGTTTGTGTTAGTTCTCCATAATACACACACTTATGTCTGTTGTACATTGTATATAAGTACTACATTAGAAGGGAATAATGGGTGATCCCTTTGTATGCATTTAACCCGTTGAAGTTGGGCTTATTTTGCTACAACACACATTTTCCATAGACACTTGCCCATTATACTCAGAACTCGTCCTCTACGGGTTAATGCAGACAGATTGAATGAGTATATAGAGTAGATTGGAATGATACTGAAATGATAGATATATCTGTTTGGTAAATAATTATTGCTTCCTTCAATATGCATCATACACATTCTGTAGTTGTTGTCCACCTGCACATGTATCATGAGATAGTGACTAAAGTATGCTAAATATCTAAAAAGGCCCGAATTCACGAAGGTGGTACAACTGAAACCATGGTTTAAACCATGGACAATTTGCATGGAGTGCCAAGTGTCGCATGGCCTATTTCGTTACGAAATAGCAGTAATTTTGTTGACAAAATGACAACATTTCGTGAACGAAATGAACATTTGGTCAATGAAATGGTTATTTCGTCGACGAAATAACTGATTTCGTAACGAAATAGGCCATGCGACACTTGGCGCTCCATACAAATTGTATTTAAAAGTGGGTGCCCACTTCCAGGTTTAATCAATCGACAAGCAAGCAAGCAAGCAAACAAATAAACAAACAAACAAACAAAGCCTTAACCGCACTTTTCTGGTGCCACTTTTGGGTTTCATCAGTTGACAAGCAAAAAAAAAAGAAAAGAAACATAATGAATAAATAAAAGATGGGGGACTTCAGCACATGCAAAAAAAAAGAAGAAGAAGAAGAAGCTTAACCACATTTTTGTTGTGCCACTTCTGGGGTAAAAAAAAGAGGGGTGCCAAGTGGTTTTACCGTATACATTCATATTCATTACACAGGAAAAGGGGAAAAGCCAAGCCCCTCCCCCCCCCCCCCCCCCCCCCCCCACAGATGCTTCCGTCAATATTTGCATGACCACTGTATTTCTTGAACTGTCTTAAGTGGACTTGATGTGTAAATACCAATTTATTGATAGGGATATCCCACTCATCTAGCTCAAGTTTGAGATTGTCATATTTATCTACCATGAAGTTGTGTAGCCAGTCAATTTACTCTGTGAGTAATGTTATTGTTGTTTCACAGTGTGTGTTCTGGGTATATTTGAATATCTCCCCTGAGTCACTGCCTACTGCCAAATGAGACTTGTATAAAGTGTGTGCAATTTGATGAACTATTTACTCCTTTTTTATATATTCCTGATGACCGTGAATAGTAACAGCAAATATCTTGATGATCTTTGACATATTTTATTTCATTTATTAAGGTTTCCACACAAATTACATAAATTACATTTGTGAAATACATCTAGAGATCAATGAATAGTAACAAAATATTTGAAATTCAGTGTATTCAGACTAAACCTTAAAATGTGCACATATTGAGAGATATTTTTCATTCTTTTTTCTTGTGTCCTGAATATATCATCTCATTTCTTATTAGGTTTGTAGGGATTATTCAATTTCATAGAAACTGAATTACAGCATGTTTCTGTCATTGTTTTGCAGCTAGATGTGATGAACTGAGTTACGACCAGGAGATGAGGATGTAGAAAGTCAGCTGACCTGGATTTCAGCCGGTTTCCATGGTTTCCTGTAAGATTCGTGGTACATAATCCATTATTTGTCTTGTACACATGGCAGGATACAGGAGAATATATATATACCTAGTATGTGGCTATTATAGTTTACTAATTTGTCATACGTGTATTTTACCCTGAGGATCTAGTGACAAGCATGGCAATTTACCTGCTCCTTTTATACATGCCAGCACTTGGAATCTAGTGTAAACTATTAGTTGATGCTATGTCAGGAACAGGCCTTGTAAAGTGTGAGTAAGATGTCATTATGTGTATTGGAAATAGTAACTTGAAACTGTTGATTGAGCAGATTATCTGGTTGCGGTTTGCAGACTCTCTATAGCGTGAGGCTGACCCACAAGAATTAATTTTTCCTTTTCTCTATTTCTGACATGTGAAAGCAACAGTGTTGCTTTAACTCCCACAGTGGCATGAGCAACATCTTTTTATAGCCGAGATCGATAGCATTTTTTGATGTTGGTCTTGAAAGGCTTAATTACATTGAAGAGAATGTATGCAATGAATCATGATGCTTAAAGCATGTTCAGTTGGATTTGTCTCTTTTGCACAGTGTTAGTAGAAACTACATTGTATACCGTATTCTTTTAGTGTAAGTAGTTTTGATGGAATACTGTTGGAGAAACTTTATGTGCACATACTCAAAGCATTTGCATACCAACCTATTCAAATGGTCTCAAGGGTTTGTGCAAATACTGCGTCCAGTTGATCGCCACTGTGTAGTTGTACTATTGTGTGATAGCAAAGCTTGAAAGCATTAGCAAATGATGGAGTGTAATTTGCATTAATTAGTTTTGGCTCCAGTCAGCTCGAATTTGCCCACAATCTAGTATTTCTTCAGTTGTTTTCTGGGATATTGAAGCTTTAAGTGTTCTCTTTGTTCATAGGAAGATTCTGTGTTTGTACCAAAGTGATCCCAGGAAACAATGGAGATAGATTTGTGTTTGAATATTTTGTATTTTGTATAATACGTCAGATGTCAAATAGCAACCTACGTGTGTAAAAGTAGTCCATTGCTTGACCAATCAAAACTACTATGCAAAGGGTAAGAATTTCTCTGATGAGCTATCGAGTTTCAAGTTGAATGGCAAGTGACAGGGCCTTGGCCAAGGTAAAGTGATAGCATTGTGAAGAGATCACTAGGGGTGAATCAGAGGTGATAATAAAGGGAAAGTTTCAATAGGAAGATGACCCACCCTGATCCTGTTATCATTTTCCCCAGGATGGAGAAACGGACCAACCCAAAACACAAAGGGGGATAGGATTTACAGAGTGAATCCTGTCCAAGATGTAGGGACAGGAAGCCAGCGACATAGATCTACTCAAGCTTGAATCTGCAACCAATCACGGACGGGAGCTTTTGTGAAGTGAGGTGGGTACAAACTACCGCCCCTGTCTTTCCCCTCACAGTCCAGTGAGTCCAAAGAGCTGGGGACTGACACTTTAGAAAACTATTCATACACTCAGTGAGTGAGGGCCTCCTTTCAGTTTTGACAATACACCGCTTCCTTTGCCGAGTCTGTGTCGAGTGTTGAGTCGCCAGTGTGCACTGAATCGTGGAAGAGCATACAAGCCTATTGAAGGGACTGTCAATGCCCAGGCATACACACACACACAGTTAGTGCAAGACAGAGGTGAGACAGGGAGAGAGAGGAATACGCCTATATGCTTGCTTATGCAGAATTTGTCATTTGGGGAGCTCCCTTTATAACAGAGCAGTGAATCCTGCCTTGCTAGTGTGTAACCGTAGAACAGGGAGTGTGGACACTACACAACAGGGCAAGACAGCTGTCATAGGATACTGTAAGAAGGTCTGAACCCGGAGATTAACTACATCAGGATACACTCATCTGCTTTTCGTGTGGCTTTCTTATGCCTGTATCGACATCGGAGGAAGATTTGCATGGTTTTTGGTGTGTGATATCGTAGATGAAAACAGAGTTGCTCTGGCTTTGGAATACCCGCCTCATCATCCAGGTTAAATTCAGGAATATACACACATAGCTCATGCTGTCATTGGAGGGTGGGTGTTGAAGGTGAGTCAAGAGAAGAGAACAGTTGGCGTATGATTATCACCAGTGGTCACTGAAACTACAGTACCTTATGCCTGTGACTTGGTTATAAATCTCTGTCTACATCTAAGCTTTGGCCCCTTTGCCTTTTATGTAAGAAATTGTGTACCAGACCATCAGCTGCTCACTCAGCCTGTAACTGAATGTCTCAAAATAGACACATGTCATAGGTTTAGTCACTAATGTCTTGTAAGATTTTTGCACCACAATGATGTTGTGCATAGGGAAAGGTATTTTAGATATCCCAGTCTTATTATAAGTTTATTGTTTCTCTTTCAAAGTGAAACAAGAAGAAACAATTTTTTTTTTGTACTACTGAAAAGCCTTTATTTCTGCATCCATATATTTGGCGGTCATGAGTAGGTTGCAGACATTTTTCGCGAGAGGTTGCTTTCAGGATTTGACGTCAAGACTATCGTACAATGTACACATGTACACTTAATACAGCGTATGTAAGTGCACTAATGCCTGTCCATTCGCGATATTTTCATCTGTTCCTAAATTCCTAAAGCGAAATTTGCTGAAATTATATGTAAGCCCTTGTGAAAATATACATTTGCCTTTTACATACAATACTGTAAAAGTGGGAATTTTCGTGATGTTGAAATTTTCATGCATTTCGTGATGTTGAAATTTTCATGCATTTCGCACGACCAGAAATTAATGCGAAAATAAAAGCACATTAATATTTTTGCATGCCATATGTTCCAACTAGTTGATGTCTTGATCCCGCGGAATTAAAAACACACAAAACTCTTCTTACCTGGCCATGTGCAAGGAATTAGTCGCGCGAAAATATCAACTTTTACAGTATTGTGAGATTATTTACGTTATGAATGCTTGTGTGCACATGTAGCTGAATTTAATGTCAAAGCCTGTAGAGAGATGTTGTACTGTGCATGGGTAGGTATACTGGTGATAATGTTCAGTTCTGTCGGTGTTGTGCTACAGAGGGGTCGTATTTCATCTTTGTAGTTTACTTTAAGAGAGGAATTATGTGTGCATCCAATCCCACACAGTCCCCTGGTTGATGACAAATGATCACAGTATAAATCCCTATGATTAGCAAGTAGGTGTGTCAGCTTGTTGATGTAACTCTACACGGTGGGGTGCCTTATGGCTTAGAGACACGATATACTCTCAACAAATGTAGCCTGTTAACTCTATTTTTACCACCAGTAATTATACCACATATACTTCCAAGGATAGTGGTCCTGTAAGGGTTAGATTGTGTATTGGGAGCGACCCTCACTACATCCCAGGTTACTGTAAATTGCCCTCTACTATGAGAAGTTTGAAAGATACGACATATATATTTGGGTGTAATTGTTTGAATTAATCTGCTTCTTGATGTGCCACCGTAAACTGGACTTTAGATTGGAGTATCCATTTCTGTTTCTTTTGGTTCATGTGGCTCGTGGAAGGATTTTGTAAAAGCCCCCAGATCTATTTCCTTCGCCCACCCTTCTCCTTTTATTTCACCACAGTTTTAAAGGAGACCTTGTAAATAATGCATTTCACTCGTCGCCTAAAGGAATGTGGTGCATCCTGTGTACACTTTTCTTGGATTAAAAAATCTTTTGGGGAAATAGGTTAGGAAAACATGGCTTAACCCAAATCATACATGTAGGTCCTATAGCCAGCCAGTTTGGGATGTTATTATTTTTTTTTTCATATGAGTTATAATCTATAGGCACTCGATCTCTCTCACATACAGAATGTAGCTACACTGTATAAATGTCATTATCGAAGCTTTTTTACTATCATAATTATCTTCTAAGAATAAATCCAGAGTCTTAGTCATTTGTCATATGGTCATTCATATTACAACCTCAGCAAACAAAACAAAAAAGTCAAGAAGTGAAAACCTGTCATCATAAGGTGACTATACAGTTTACTTTAATACAAGAAAACTGGGACAGAGTTAAATTCAGCGTGATTACATTTTGGCAGTCTGTCATATGTTGATTGGACAGCTAACCATTATCAGAGTTAGTGTGTACATTTTTGTACACTACATTGTACAGTGTACAGGCCTATGTGCTCATCAAATCTGTTGGGAATGGCAAACAACCAAATTCCAAGAATATGTCGTAGTCATATTGCAATATATGCGAAGATCCCCCCCCCCCCCCACATGCATATACACATTGTAAAGTATGAAGAAGCTAAGAAATACTTGATGAGCACCTACATGTACTCAGTATCCAACCACATGCAAGCATACAGCCATTAGGCCTAGTATACACATTTTAAGTATACCAATGTAAATCACACTTTGATCACATTTATATTGAACTGTTTACATGAAAATGGTGACTCACTGTTTCAAAGATCAGTGAGTACAATAGATTTTTAACCTCTCCAACAATGTACCTGTTCCGGTATTTGCAGTAAGAGGCACTGACATTAAGAAAAAAAAAAAATGAAAATGAGACGATGGATTTGAAATTGTGGGGATTTTTGATGTTGACTCATACTGTAGATACTGAGCACAGCATGCGGTTCATTGTCATACATATGTACAATTTGTAGATACAACTTGTAGACGTATACATACTGTATGTATATTTTTATGTTGAAGTTTTAAATAGAGTGTCAGTACAAAGCTTTCTGATTGTTCATGTTGTGCAGGAGAGAGAAACAAATATAATGAAAGAAAATACATTTTACTGTTGAAAGTGTTAATTTTTCATCTCAATGCATTATAATGTATTGAATATAATTTGTTTTCCCTAAATGTGTACTGTAGTGTTCATTTCGTGGAGAGGTACAAGTGTATATGTATCTATAGGCCAAACCTGCAGTCACACTTAAAATATCAATGTGTAGGATTGTTGGCATTGCATCATAGATTTATGTACAATATGATTTTGTCTACAGAAATTTTGCCAATTCTTTATTCGGGGTTTATTCCATCTGGAGAGAATTGTTATGATTCTCATACCTACATTTGAAGCATAGGACATGTGTTCATGGTCCATGCTGTCACTAAGTGCAAAGAAGGGCCACACATGGTACATGTAATGCCATGTGAATGTGCACTGTGAACATCATTACAGCACTGCAGTTTCCTTCATCGGGTTTGTGGGCTTTGGGAGCCTTAGAAGAGAGATTCCGAAACCTAAGATCCTGCTCCAACTTCTAATCCATCCCTGGAGGTTGGAGTGTTTAGACTGTATACAAAGCGTCTCTTCAAGAGAGCGGAGTTCCATTTCTGGGAAAACTTTCCTCTGTAAGTTGTTTTAAGTGCACCAAGGTGTAATATTTTGCAGACTGTAGCAAATGATATGGACAATATGTGATCAGCATGTTACGCTAAATCTATGCAGTATTTTTGGGGAAGTTTTTCAGTTAAATGCATAAAGATTGGCAAATGAGAGTTTGTTTAAAGCCCCTTTTGATATCATTCAAATTCGTAGGTTTGCTAATGAGAGACCAAGAAGGCACTTTGCATTCTTAATCCTTTCTGTACCAGGGACTTTGGACAGTGTGTACAATGCTATATGGGGTTTTCTGTGTCTATCGGCACTCAAAGCACAAAAATCACTTTTTCCTCTGCACTGTGAGGGTTCTTACCGTGTATTAAACTCAATAGGTACTTCAGATCACTTCTCTTTATTCCACTAACAATTACTGCAGTGTTGTGGCATCCATTTCGTGTAAGAATTATCTGCTATTCTAATGAACCAATAAGTTTTTGGTTTTTTTACCAGTGAATGAGAAAATACAGTGAATATGCATTGCCGCATTGGAAACGTTTTTACCTTCAGTAAACTTGCATCAGTTCTGTTTTGAGGGCATTTCTGAAGCCGCGCTATGTATTAATTACAAAAAGTTGGTCCAGAAGAACGCATTTATGGCAGAAGACTGAGAAGCCAAGAATACACTATGCTTGCCAGCGTGAAACAAACTCCTTGTTTTTTCTCTGCGTTGCCACATTTCAAGACCCCAGCACACGTCGTCAGCTGGTGCTATAACTGCAGTGAAGTAGCCAGGCAGACAAAATAAATCTATTTTTGACTTGTCTCCTTCAAACTGCCTTTAATAGAGAGTGGCTCGTTTCGCTTCCCTCACATTGACATTTTAAAAGCTCAAAGTGCATCCTTTTTGCATATTTGAAAAATTGATAACATCAACGTCTATCTAAGTTTCTGCATTATCGCTTTTTGCAGATGAATCTTACTCTCTACTTCCTTTTTTGTATTCCTGAGAAGTTCCTCTTCTTTATCTCTACTTCTATTTCATCTTTTTGTCTTCTGTAATGGAGCAGCTTCTTCATGTTATGCATGGATCCTAAATACAGTAGGCCTTGTCTAAACATTTGTAGTTCCTGTAGTCGTTGCAAATACATGCATATTTCTAGATTTTGATTAACAGTCTATCATTGTAATGGGATTTTACTGTATGGCCTTCATGATGATTTCTAGTGTGAAATTCATGGGCATTTTGTTAAATTCTTTCTTTCTTTCTTTCTTTCTTTTTTTTTTTTTTTTTGGGGGGGGGTCCAATAAGATATCAGATAACTTGTATGACTAATGATAGTGATTTGATCCTGGTATCAGGAGTATCCATTGTATATTCAAGATGTCTATTCATACTCTTTCCGATTCACTTTGAGTAGAGTGTGGTAGTCATTGTAAATATTTGCATTGAATATGCTCAGACAGATCCAAGTTGTGGAGCGAGCATATCATATTTGCTGAGTTGATATTTTGATATCATTTGACTCTCCAACCTGTTCATATTTGTAATACTGGTCTCTCAAGAATGAAATACTATACTCTGCATTACCCACATATATTAGCGCTATTATTATTATTATTATTATTATTATTATTATTATTATTATCATCATCATTTTTATTATTATTATTATTATTATTATTATTATTATTATTATTATTATTATTATTATAGTTATTATCATCATCATTATTACATTTTTGTAACATTCCTTTTAGTAATTGTTAATAGTGCACAAGGAATTATTTAGTTTTTTATAATCAAAGTATGTTTTCAATATGTGGCTTTGTTAGAGATGAACTTTGTCACAGTACTGTCTTTCGGTCTAATTGTTGTTGATTTTTTGGTGTGAGCAGGAAATTTCAGTCACGATCATTTGTTATCAGTGATGGCTGTGTGGAATCTTGTTTGAGGGCATGCAGTATACATGTACATTGTATTGCAGGGACATTTTGATCGGTTCTTGTTTACCAAAAACGAACCAGCCACTGGCATTCTCAGTGCAGAGTTTACCAGCTCCATGTACAGCGTGTCCTCACTTGACCATCAGCTGTGGTTAATGAATTCCTGCTGCAACATAAATCAGTGTTCAAGTGGACATTAATTTTTTCAATCTTTTCCTATAATTTCATTGTAGCTGTGCATTTAATGTTATATTACTTTTTATTGCATTTGCAGTCTGTGTTCACATATCGTTATTCTGTGGTTTAGAATTAAGCAAATTCTGGCAAGACGCTCTGATATTTGCAAGACTATGGTATTGGTAAAACTGTGACACTGTTTCTTTCATTCTTCAAGAATTTGCTAAGGACAAACAAATAGCTGTTGCCCAAGCTCAAACAGGAACAGTGGGATCACTGTCTTTGGTGGACCTTTGCAACTGTCCTCAAGTAACCTGAGTGGCAATTTATGGAAGGGTCAGTTATTTCCTACACCTGCCATTTATTTCTAACATTGGTCTGATTTTTTCCCCCTTTTGTTTTGAACTCCCACCATACACATAGTTCATCAGATGAACATGGTATGCCCAACATGCATTAGTCAAGTTGTACTGGCTGTAGGGGTTGCAGAAGAAGAATCATTGCTCAATACTGTTCCATGGAATGAAACCTACACAGTGTAGATGGCTTAATTAAGCAGTGTGATTACAAATGTACATGAGCCCTGAGGGCTGCTTCAAGCTCTGAGCTGGGCTCAGCCCTCAGAGCTTGAAGCAGGAGTCACTGGAAGTTGTTTTGTCCCCCTCCCCCACCCCCCTGCCAGATGTCATTGAGAATACTAAATTGATGCAGGTTTAGAAGTTGTCTGGCATCAAGATGTGTGTTTTCAATTGTATCTCTGGTCAAATTCCTTAGAATTTAACGCTCTAACGCTCATAAACTTTGTCATCCTAAGTGAAGGGCAAAGCTTGCCTGCAGTAAGAAGCAAGGAAGGGAGTGCATCTCAGGAGATTTATAAACTCTTGTACTGCTTTCTGGCAACTAGCATTGTAAAGTTATAAAGGCAAAGGTCTGGATCTCAAGTAGCTAGTTTTCCCAGGGAGGTACTAGGCAAGTACCTCCCTGGTTTTCCCCCCATCTCCCTGTTGGTATAATCAAGGAGGTACGAGAGCCTCCTTGGTAGTATAATGCAGTCCTGTGGACTGTGCTCTGATGTATGAATTGTGCACACAGCCTTATCAATCAGCTGGGGTGAGCCAGAGGGGTGGAACCCCCAGACCAAGGCCAGGACTTGGGGTATGTAAACACAGACAAGGGGATTGAATGTTGAGACTGGGCTGACTGACCCACTGGCCCCTGGGGGAGGGAGATAATTGCAATAAGGGCTGTATGAGCCTTGTTACAGACCAGGGCAAGGTGAAATCGGGTCATAGGTCAGAGTTCATATCAGGACAGCTTTTCCGATTGATAGTAGACTCATTTCATACACATCAGATAATGTTTGTTTGTTTTTCTAATAATATTTTTGCAATGTGATGTTAGTATTTGTGTGTGGACCAAAAATTTTTTAACTCTTACAATACTGTACTCATTATGATGCAGAAATTAGTCCCGCTTGATTTTATTTGAATGGCTTATGACAAAATCATATGATTTTTATAATCCTATAATGCAGCTCACTGCATAAGCCTATACTGTAGGTCTGCACACTCAATATAATATCTCATGAGTCAACATATATCTCACATGGCAGTCACCATAAAATTCTGAGATAATTGCACGATTTCTTGCAAATTGGAGCTTGATGCTGACTGCGCTATTTACTTTAGTGAGATCATTATGTCCATACTGGCAAAAATCTCATGATATGGATTGCAAGGCAAATCTATAAAATTGGATCCTGTTAATTTGTGTCTGTATGAATGGCACTGATACATTGTAAGCTTATTCACTGTTGATAAGTTTTCCATGCCCCCAGTATAATGGTTAAATTTCACTATTGGTTTGTTACTGTTTTCTGTCTCCGGTACACACAGAGGCTATAGGACCTACCGTTTTCTATGAAGCTTGATTTATACGAGAATGGCTGTTAAAAATTTATAACCTCTGAGCACTCATTTTTATCCTGGCCCTGTAAAAATAGCCATCTGGCTTATCATACCTCTAAGCTAAGATGTCAGATTTATTGCTTCTAATTGTATCCCGTGGGAAATTTGCGTTCTTGCTCCTGGCTATCTCCCTGTCATCCATCTTTCCCTCTTGTTGTTTTAGTTTCAAGAAGTAATTTTTTCTTTCCTTCTTGCTCATCCTTCTCTATTTTTGTACTGTAAGTGTAAGGCTCGTTTGCACACCACCAGATATTACAGGTTTAAAAAATTGATATTTGCAATGCAATGCAAAAACTTCCGTGGTCACCAAAAAATTAATTACTGCCATGATACAAAATCAGTTTGTCTTGACCTTTCTTTTTAAGACCCTTGCGATATAATTTGCCTCGCGTAGTGTGTGTATTAACGCTTTCAGACGTACAGACTTATGATAGGCCTGTAGGCTCTATTCGTTAAGGTATGGGTATGGATATACGACGTATTGATATGAATCCATTCCGACGCAATGCCTCGTAATGCAATAATCATATTCGAGCATTCAGACCTTGCTCTCAACTGAACTTTCATGGGAAGTTCATGAATATACGTACAAGTCTCTCCATTGCACAGTGCGAAGTTTGTGTGGGCTTTTCGCTTTTTGTTTATACTTTGTGCTGGACTCATCTGGAGTAGAAGTCAGGCCCTCTGCATGCATTGTGAATTTGTCCCACCTACTTTATATGCGACGTACGGATATGAGAGCTTTTAGATATGGAAAAAAAAAGGGTCTTGGACATATGAAAGATGGTTCGAAATACATTGTAGTGCTCAATACATCGTTACGAAAAACATCCTTTATTGAAACGACGTAGGCCTGCGTATGTATCAATATATGCAGGCATTCAGATGGGGAAAACATCCTATATTCATACGTCATATAATGTGTCATATATCTATGCGAGAACTCTCTCATCTGAAAGAGGGGTGAATGACATGTAAAAAAAAAACGACAAAAATTTTAATCCCATAATGCAACTTGCCACACTCAGTGTTCCTCAGTAAGATGCCCACATTCACATTCTGGTCATTGCTTGGAGATTTACAGTGCTTTGCTTGCAGCTGAATTATTTTTCTTTCCTTTTGCCATGTGTGTGTGAAAAGTGCCAAATAAAAGTGATTTTTGTATTGCGATTCAATGAAACTGTAGGCCTAAACTCTTGTATGTGAATGGGCCGTATAGTATACTAAAGTTTGATGGTCTTTGACCGACACTTATTTATCGAGAATCCACTGACAGTGTAAACCTCACTTCAGTTCAAGCTTAGTAGGACAGAGTCTTTCTCTTAAAGGTTTGATCCTCTTTTGACTTCTGTACTGAATATCAGGTTTGTTTGTTTTTTCTTACTGTCCTTTTTACGATGAAGCTTTATAGTCTTGAAGAATATAGGTCTACAGTCTGTATAGGCCTACTTTGTGAATGTTATACAGAAATGTCAAACAAGGTAAGAAACAGCGTTTCAAAAGGACTCGCGTAGTATCTGGGTCTGGAACAAAACTACTTGTTCAGTTGCTGATGGTCTCTTTTTTTCTTTTTTTCTTTTTCTCAGACTGCAGGGTTACACATTTCCAGTCACAGTTGCACACTTTCCCATGTTTGTCATAAATGTGGGTTTAAATGGCGAGTTCCTGTAACGTGACAGATTAACAGTATTCACAGGAGCATTTTATTGCCCTGGTGTGTATGCATGGCAGTTTAATGACATAATTTTGTTTAGAGGAGATTAGACGGGGTTGCAGCAAAACATGTTTGTCAGTATTCTGTCAGTTTAATGCTCTGTAATATAAAATGTCAGGTGTTAGGAATGTGGATAGGCAAAATAATATCAATAAAACTGAGCTGTCAAGAACAGTTAGCATTGCAGCTTTTTTTTTTTTGATTACACCCAACTTATTTTCACCCCTACCTGTGCTACATTGTATTGTGATATATTGTAGTACATTTTATTTCTTGAGTGTATTGCATTTGTAACACTCGTATGTTTACCAGTACCAAGCTGATCAAAAATGTTTGAATACATACTGACAGGACACTCCCGTTACAGTAAACACAGTTACAACAGAATTTAGTTACAATGAAGTTTGTAGTAAATTTGATTCAGGTCCCAAAATTGTTATCAGTGAACTGTATGGTGCAAAATTCCCTTTTTTTTTTTGTGACAAAATTTTGATTTGATGATAATTATAATGTTTAAAGGCACAAGTAATGAGCTACAAGGCAGTCTGTACTTGTGATGATCCTTTCATTATTGGTTGCAGTTTAGAAAAATACACATTATCAGTCTGTGTTTTGAATCACAGGCAATCAGTTTCTATGGATACAACACTGGTTTAATTGCCAGTCCACAGACATTTTGTCACAACACAATTCACACAAGCTTGCATTCAGGTCACACATCCTTCATAACAATACCAATGCAGTTGAAAAAGTTGCAGTGGATATGTTCCATTGCTCTGTCCAATTATTTTGTGTTTGGAAGCTGTGCAGGTGGTCGGTCATAAAGTTATATAAACCGATGACCTTAATATTTAGTTCTTGCTCAAATATGGGTCCCCACACTGCTTACGCTATGTAAAGAAAGATGATAAAAATATTCTGATTAGCTCAGGTTCCGAGGTCATATAGGCCTATGTGTAACAGTTTCATGACATTTGCTCCTGGAACAATTTACTGGTCTTATTTTCTCTGAGAACTAAGGGTTAGAGGTAGGGTTGTAATAGGGTTTTAGGTTTAGTTTGATGTGAGGATTAGGATTAGGGTTAGGATTATGTTTTTTGTTTGTTGGTAGGTTTTGTGTTTGGCTTTAATAGTGTGCAGATATTTTATGCGAGCAATTGTCATGAGAGCAAATTTCATGGAACTATACCATATTAACTGTTTGAGAGCAGACTGGTGCCTAAGCAGTGATATGTATGCAATGTACAGGAATTATGTACTGTAATTATTGTGTATTGTTATGTCACATTGGGCAGACTTTTACTGGGATGCAGTGTGATGGTATACACCATGTAATACAATGTTTTTTGTTGTTGTTATTGGTTGTGTGATCAATATTCAATATAGGGCCTACATCTCTCATCAGAATGAATGAATGCATGTGATTCAGTTTCCCCTAGAAAAAAAAGGGGGAATATCAATACACTACAGAGAGCACGGGGTAGAAATAATCTAGCCAGTCAAATCCACGGTTTTATATTACTTACATAATACTACATTGTACAATGTAAACTACATGTTGTGCCCTCCCCCCCTTGATCTGTTGTTACAGCTAAAAAAAAAAAGAAAAAAAAATCTTACTGGTAGATATGAGCAGCGTTACTTTGTCATAGCAGTGTTGGTATCATTAAATCAGAGTTACCCTGTAGCGTTAGGTACTTGTATTGTACTCTACGTGAACTTTTTTGTTTAATAGTGCTAGTAAGTACAGCACTTGGCATTACTGGTTGTAAACACTTTATACAGTTCCTGTTAACTGCGACAGTTATAATCATAGGCACTTGTACTACGGGAGAAGGGAGCTGTGTTAATATGCATGGGCTGGTGTGTTTGTTTTTGAGATAAACTTTTTTTGTGTGATACCGGTACCAAGTGATTGCTCCACCTGTTAAGGGTGCATTTTGGGGCCATTTGTTTTCCTTTATAGGTAGCATTAATTCTGTTTATTAATTTCCCCGAGTGTCATTTTCTGCCATTGTATGTTAGACAGTAGTCAGAGGTAGAGCCCTCCCCCACCCCCCATTTCTTTCTTTTGTTTTGAGAGTCGCCAAGCCCTACCAATCTGAGTGGTTAAACATTCCATTTTGTCCTGTCTCACCTCCCTGGTTCTACACTGGGACCACAACAACTGCCTTGCATTCTTGTGGTAAGGATTAGTCAAAGAGTGACTTCTCAGATCAGCAGAGCTCATACGTTCTTCACAGATTTTATACAAAAGGTGCTGAAAAGGCCCCTTTTATCTATTCTGTTTTGTAGAGGGGGTGGGGAGGTTGGGGAAAGAAGGATTTGTTGTTAGCAGACAGTGAGTCCAGTATGCACTTGGATTAACATCAGCAGCTTTATGATGTATAGTGCTTTCGTTTTTTTCATTTTGTCAGGCAGCACAATACGCACATGAAAGGGAATAACCTCTGAGTATCTTTGCTTTCCTAGGTGGAGCATCCTACCTTATCCACCATCAATATCTGAGTGACACTAATTTGCTGCCAAATCTACAGTTCAAACGAATGAAGCATCTTTGCTCTGAGGCTATACATCATACAAATTGCAGGTGGAAAGTTCAAAAGTTTGCAACTTGATTGCAGTCACAAAGAGGAACGTCAAATGCCAATTATTGTACAGTGACTAAAGGGCTTTTTACACTTGCAAATTTTTGCTTAGTCCCGTACCAACGGTGGGGCTAAGGGGGGGCCTAAGCCCCACCGTTGGTACCGGACTTTCCTTAGCCCACTTTCTGTTTACATTCGTTTTTGCCAAAGTGGGCTAGCCCCACCGATAGTCCCGCACTATCTGGCCCTGCAAAATAGCAGGGTTAGCACCGCTAACCCCGCAATTGCAGTGCCAAGCAAACAAGTGTAAACAGAACAAAAAAATAATCCGGGGCTAAGCGACGGAGACAAAGTCCGACCCCCACTGAGCAATCAGAAACGAGATAATCAAGTGCTGCCGGTGCGTGCGTGTACGTGTACAGTGCACAGCGTAATCACGAATATGCATGTGGTTTGGAAAGTACCGGACTAAGAAATATGAGTGTAAAAAGGTCAACTTTCTCCTTAGCCCCGGACAAGAGCTTAGTACGGGACTTATTGGCGAGTGTAAAAAGCTGAACAAAATGGTACAGGACTAACGATAGTCCTGGGTCAGAGAAAGTACGGGGTTAAGAAACACAAGTGTAAAAACCGCTTAAGGGACAGACAAAGCTGAATAAAATTGTAAGGTACAGTGACTTAATGGTGGATTTTTTTTTTCCATTTAATGTGTAGTCTGCTATAAAAGTAGTCTTTCTACAGGTCAGGTACACAAATGTGTTATGGTGTGTGTGGGGGGGGGGGGCGAGTGCTAAAATAGTCATTTTTGTATGTTTCAGAGCCTGTGATGTATTTGGGATATACTGTAAAAGTGGATATTTTCGAGTGACTAATTTTTCCCGCTCGGCGGAGTAAGAAGAGTTTCGCGTGTTCTTAATTCCGCACGATCAAGACAGCAACTGTTGGAACATATGGCAAGCAAAAATATCCGCGTGCTTTTATTTTCGCGCTAGTGTCTGGTTGCGCGAAATGCACGAAAATTTCAACACCGCGAAAATTTCCACTATGACAGTATGTAACAAGAGGAAGTTTTCACACAAATTTTTTGGCATAGGACTGATACGAAATTAAAGTCATGGTTCATGGAAAGCTTCCGATACAAAGCCTATCACAGGACCAGCAGTGTAACACAGTCATTCCTGTATTGTGTCCTTGGCTTTTTATAAGGTCAAACTAGACTTGTGTTTTAGGCTGTCCTGATCTGACTTATTACAGTATGTATTGGTATTTATATCATTCATAAAAAAGGGAGACAGCTTTAGGTGTGAAATGATTGTTCAATTTAATTGCATGAAATGGTCATGGATGCCTACAGTGTTGGCAACGTCCAAGGTCACAGAAATGCCAAACTCGAGGCTTTCGAGGCAGTTTCATTTCATGGGATGTGCTGTTATCGGTACCATTATATGTTTATCTTAGTCAGACAGAGGGCAAAACTGATCATGATTTATTGTTGAAGAGTCCATTTTGATTAAGGAAGACTTTGATTAATGCATATTTAGGAAATAAAAGGGATTTCCTGAACTTTTTTTTCTCATTGATACTCGATATTACCCCACTTTTATGGCAGACATCCATATATCTCATTGCCAGAATCTCTAAATCTTTATCAGTGATAAGAGGTTTATATGCCTTAATCAGGAAGTAGATTATGATTTAATTTCCTTCAGTTCATCCGTGTAATATTGGCAGGCATAATGGTTTATTGTTCAGAAATATTATCGCTTGTGGTTCCTAGTCTTAACCAGGTAAACTGTAGAAATGAGTGGCCCTACACATTCAACCTGCTGGCTAAATTAATGCAAAGAGGACATCCTGGCGGTAGCAGAACATGTAAATAGCAGTAGAAGTTATTATCAACCAGTATTTGGACCTTTGCGGTCAGTTTTGCCATCACTTTGGATATATGCATGCACATATGTATAAATGCTGATCAATAAAATAGAAGAGAAGAGATGGAAATAGATTGGGGTTTGTGAGTCCAGACTAGCTGTACATTGAGCTCATCTAGCTTGTCAAAGTACAGGGAGGTAACATGCTGTGCTAAATGGAAATGTTTAAAAGGATTTGCTGCCAGTAATCCTCCCTGGCAGTGTATCCTTGATTATACCTACAGTGAGCTGGGCAGGAGTGCAAGCGCTAGGTCAACTGTACTGTGATTGGGGATTAAGAATTTGGAAATGTTTACACTGCTCTTCGAGCAAAGGCAAAATGTTCGGTAAATGTACATGAGGTGAGAAAGCTATTTCACAATAACCTGCTTGAATATGCTGAAAGCTTAAAAGCATATTATTTTGAGTGCACTTTTTCTCCAGATTAGAAAAATAGGCAGCATTTCATGAGAGTAATCCCTAAACTTTGATATACACTGAGCCCAAGAGATGTTCCCTTTTTTGTGAAGAGGAACAATTTTTGCAAAAATGATTGGAACTGGTTGTAGCAGTTTTGTATGAACTGGTTTGATTTTGTTGAAAATTATGTGACAAAGATATGTTCATATCTTGTGCAGGGCACCATCATTTATTGAAGCATTCAAAACTTACACAGGAAATCTATAAGATTCTTAGGTACAAAGTTTTAATTTCAGCAAGTGCGAAGGGTCTTGTAATCCTTGAAATACATACTGTCATCATAATTATTGTCCTCTTTGCCCATGCAAAATGGCGCAGCTGGAGGTTGAACCGGAAGCGAATGAGAAGCGAGGTTCACAAGCTTGTTGATTATCGTGTCCACATGGAGTGAAACTACAAGTGGCTCATGGATAGAGCATAAACCCTAAGATGTGTGTGGTGCTAATCTTCGACTAAACTTTCAAGATTGCTAATTTTTGAGGGCATCCACACAGCACTAAACTACAAGCTAATCATCGAGAATTAAGTTTTCAACCTAAACTTAAAGTCTAGGAACAGCATGTGAACGTAACTGATATTCTGCTGAGATCACAGGAGACAAGGAGCAGTCCTGGGGTTGGTTTCGACAAACAGCAGCCCACTTCCAGGTTCAATGCCAAGCTTTGTCAAGAATTCCTTTTTTTTTTCACCTTAACACTACCCTACCATCAATCATCGGTAGTAACTGTCTCCATCTATCTATTCTGGATACTTTCTAAGGCCCTCAGCTGAGGGCAGCTTTAGGGGCAGAGTGCCATTGAGAGTAATTCATCCTTTTAACAGCAATTCTTTGTGGTTGAATCATGCCCTGTTTTTTCAATGTTTTCAGACAGAAAGATTGCTTATGGGCAGGGCAGGCTCTACATAAATCAGATCAATATTTATTCAGCTTTGATGATAGTGGTTATGCCCAAAATGGGTTTAGTGCAAATTATTACCGGTGAAATATTGGATACTGTCCTGCTCAGGGGATATTTCACAATTCATGGAAGATGAAAAGAAAAGCAGATTGAGCAAAATAAAAAAGTGTTGAATATGACACCCAACCTTCTTTCAGTTTTGACATCTAGGCATTTCAAATGCCACCTGGCCTACTAAAGTCTTTGAATGTTTTGCTTACACAGAATAGCCAAAGTAACATCTCCCATTACTAATTCAAACAGGAAGATTTATTAAGAACTACATCTTCAGTATCTTTTGATTCATTGCCAGTTCTCTCAGAATAGCTAACTTTAGTATTAAAGCTGTGAGGAGCAAATTCTTGTATGATCATGTCCATAGATCACTAGAGTAGAAAATACATTGTACACTTATAAATGCAAGCCTTTCAATATAAGATAGTATTAGATATCCAGCAAACCTGCTTGAAATAGTTGCACATTTTACCCTAAATTGAATACTATGTTTCATGCTATTTTTAAAAACATAATCGGATAATCACTCTTGAGTGTGAATCAAGAGTTGATCATCTCTGTAACATGTACAATACCTCACCCATGAGATAAATAAAAGCTATAAATGCAGCAGACTAATTACCTAATTTTTCAATCCTGTTTCAATCATAATAAAAATATTTCATTTTTTGATGAGGATGTGCTAATAGGACCTACATGTACATCTTACATATGCATGTATCTGTGGTAAGAGCATACCATTATACCGGTACTTTTAAGTGTATATGACTGTATACATGTAGGCTACTTATTCCCCCTTGACAGGTAGGCTCCTACATGTACATGTAATGGTGATGTAGGTTGACATGGCTACGTTGTTCGTGAATCAACATTGGTAGCATATTGAACCATAAAGATAATCCTGGTAATGAAAATGTTTTTGAAGAGAAACTAGTAAAAACAGGATTATTAGTGGTTAGGTAACCTAAAACTCAATTCCCATGCACTTGGGCTCATTTAAATGGGAAAACTGAATCTTTCACTATACAAGAATACTGAATGCTACATCGGTAGAAAAGTACGAACACATATTTAAGGTGTCATTATGAGAGCAACTAAAACAAACAATTTTTCATTAATAGTTTATTGGCACGTCAGTAATTTGATTGTTCAAATATTGGTTTGAGAGCAAAATGTAGGCTACTAGTATTCAATTTACTTTCATTCTGAACAGTAAGGTTTCAAATAAGTATTCTATATGAGCAACTAAACACTACATGTGATGGGAAGTTTGTGGTTCTCCAGCCAAGTGTGAACACTGATTTGGTTGAAAAGTTGTGATTACTACAAAGACTGTTTCAGGTCTGTCTACATCCTTGGATGATGCGTGCAAGGAGGAATACAGAATCTCCTTGGTACATGCTTATTTGTGCCTGACAAACAACAGGCCATGATTTCAGCTTCAAGGAATGCAGTGTGTACGCTGAGAGAGATTTGGGGAAGATTTCTTGCTTTTCGGATAATATCGTCTGGCAGCCAGGGTCACTCTTTCACCCAATGTGACCGTTGATTTGTTTAACCCTTTATGTGTTTTGAGTACCAATTGGCACAGAAAACCCATTGCATTGTACACACTGTCCAAAGTCTGTGGCGCAGAAAAGATTAAAGAAACGAGATCCTCGACATCTGTGGTTTGCACTTCTCTGACTTGTCATCCAGATCGAAATTTGTTTTCACATGTCAGAAATGTATTTGTGTGAGGTGGCGGTGAAGGCATTGTGATGCTCTGAGTTCATGTTATTGACAAAGTGCCTTTCACTCTCGGGGAATTCTCGAGATATGGGCCAGGCGCATAAATAAGTGAGTCCATGTGCCTTGTAGCGATAAATCCTGCTTTTGGGTCAGATTTTGCACTTCTTGTCAAAGTTCTTTGAGCAAGTTTTCTCTCTTTCACTTGAAGAGAAGGCTGAGAAAAAGATGATTGATGATACATGTACTAATGATGTGCCCTGCCGTATTTGAAACCTTTGACCTCCTATACTTCCTGTGGGGACAGACAATTGAGTATGCTTGGATGATGCATTTTGAAATATGTACAGCTCAAATTATTATTTCTGTATTGGACACAAGATTAGTGTTCTGTCCTCTGGAACATACATGTATTAAAAAGTAGATAGAATGTTATGCAGTGACAAGAACCTAACAATCATTTGCTGCAAAGTATGTGGTTTATTCTGAAGTACAGGTAAAGAAGGATGACATTTCAGGACAATGACTGTGGGTATATCTATGCCTTGCAGTTCTACAATAATGTTCAAAGTCCTGTTTTCTGACAAACCTGTTTTTATATGCATCGCAGTACATAGTGTAGGTGTAGCAGAGCATCCAGAAGAGCCTGTATTGTGCACAATCAATGAGGGAACAAAATGAGACATTTCTGAACCAGCCAAAATGTCCCATTCATCTGTAACCAGGGACCTTTGACCTTGGAAGAGGAAGTTCAGACTGTTGTGTGAAGTTCTGGTTCCAGTAATGAACAGGTGGTGGGCATAGCTTCACAGCTTTCAGCATTGTCTTCGATCATTCTCCGGATCAATAATTCTGCCTGGGTTGTCATATAAATTTTGCGGCCACCATTATGCATTTTGTGGGCGATGTGTTTACATGAATGGGTGTTATCTGTTGAACTAGCCTCACTTTCAGCAGGGAAGTGGGATCTCTTTCCACCTCCCTGCTTTCAGGCTGTAATTTTGCACCTTTTTTCAAGTCTATAGGCTCTGATTGTTTCATTTTGTGGTAGTTACCATTATAAAGCTTTATGACATAGGACCTACTGATTTATGAGGAGCTTTATGGATCATTGATATCAACTTCCTTGAGAGGATATTATTTTAGAGTGCAGGAAACCAGAAAATGGTGAGGAAAATATAATTGATCTGGAGCTTTACACAATATGAAACCTAAAAATAGAATTAGTAGTTTCAGGATCAACAAAATCATGGTATATTCTCACAGGCTTCAATAGTTAAAAACAAAAGGGCATAGCATTAATGGCCTGCTTTTATTGTGCAGTAAAAATTCAGTGATTGTAGACATGCATTCTTTCTGTTCAATCAAAATAAATTTTTACTTCAATAAATCTATGCCCCTTTAATAGCAGTGATGCCACAGCAGAAGCAGTGTGTTTATATGCTCCGATCTGTTTACTTTTCATTTCATTTTTCCACGATGACCAATTGAGCTCGGGCAGCAATGCCATGAATGCCAGCGCTGATGGAGGGGGACGATGATTGGTAATGAAAACAAGGAGTTAAAGATGTTGCCACACACAGACAGCATGGTGTCTCCCTTTGGGCTGACATGTGGATGATGTCAAGATTCATTCACCATTGATGGGGTCAAGGGAAGACAGGAGGGAGGAGGGGGATGCTAAAGAGGAGTAAGCGGTAGAGGAGAAAGATGAGGATGAGGAGGAGGAGGAGGAATATGGCAGGGGAGGAAAAGGAGGAGAAGTGGGGTGAGCGGAGAAGTGTAAGGGAGTGGATCTTGAGAGAGAAGGAAGGTTGAGAAGAAGGGAAAGAAATGGAGGTAAATGAAGGAGGAGAAGGTGAGGAGGTATACTTGTAGAAGCGGAAGAAGGGGAGGAGGGAGGAGAACTTGAGGAGAGGAAAAAAAAAAACAGAGGAAGATACAATGTGCTGGGGAAATAAAAACTCAGGTACTTAAATAGAAGTTTATTACTTGCTGCTCGCTCAATCATCAATGACAGTGTGACCTACATTGTATGGTTGAAATGATGATTGCACTGTAGAGTGGTATGTGTGTAGCAAAGGTAAAAAATGTCAAGAGATGGTAACTTTCTATTCTCAGATAAAAAAATTTAAAAAAAATCTGTTTCCAGTAATTGTTAGACTATGATATGTTATTTTGATTAGTTTCTATCACTCTGAATGGTATGCCAGCACTTAGGAAACTTCTGAACACTTTCTAATTCTCTCAAAGTTTTTATGCAGATTTCAATGCCCTGTACTTCGATCAGATGATATGTGGCTTCTATGATGTGTCAAATGCAGAGCACTTCATGTGTGCTCTTCAACAAGAGCTTTAGATGCAATTATATCCAAGAATTGCAAGACATTGGAGATTGAAAAGCTACCATGGATAATGACTATATGATTGAAAACCAACCAATACACTCAGAAATCCAAAGAAGGAAGCCTCCTCTCAAATGACAGTATTGGTTGATTGTCCATGCTGTGATAGAGACCTAAACCTACCATATTGTTTAACTGCATGCATGCAATTTGTTTATAAGAATGTACATGTAAGTGTTACAGTGTATTTCAAAGGTGGTTGTGTTCAGGGTCTAAATTTCCAATGCCCAGGAATTTTAATTGGGACTGGAACTTGTCACACCAGTAATATCTTTGGTAAGGGGGAAAAAAGTAGAAAATGTATGGCTGCTACACCCTGGAATCTCCAGGATTGTATTTTTAGTACTTCTAATGAAGGTCTTAAAGAGGGTCAGTAGAGTTCTAAGCAGGGACTACTCTGTGCTTGTAAGGATTCCACTGATCAAGGGATATCAGGCCTAGGAGTTTACGTAGCATGAAAAATAAGAGAAAAACAACAACAAAACTTTTCCATAAGAAGCAAACACCACAGAGGTATACTGTATACGCTATAATTTTCGCGTACATAAATTTTCGCGAATTGCCGCTGTCACACATTTTCGCGAGTGGTTAAATTCGCGATTGGGGGACCAGAGAAAATATGAAGTGGCAAAGAAAGTATGAATTTTCAACTTCCTAGCAAATAAGAATGATACTAGTTATACACTGCATGAAAAAGACTTGCCAAACTCTGCGAACTAGTAAGATAGAATTCAACATTTTTGAAGTGGTTAAGTCCATCGCGCTAGATTTCTGACGAGTGGTCCCCTTGCGATAATGGATTGGCTCTCTACAGTATTCGTAAGTAGACGTGGACGTGCGTAAACAAGCTTAGCCAGTATGGTCTGTTCGGTAAGCTGTGACATGGTATACTAGTACTGAAATGTTCGTATCATCAAGGCGAGGGATTCATTTTGGAAGGTAATATTTTCGCGTGTTGTTAATTTCGCGAATAGCTCCCGACTCGCGAAATTCGCGAAAATAAAACCCCCGCGAAATATATAGCGTATACAGTACATCGTGTACCTTTGGCTCCCTTGATTGAAGTTTATGAGGCTGTTGAAGTTAACACTAGAGAATATATCACCAATCACTTCAAGTATTGTGATGCTTGGTTAACATTAAGTTCAAGTTGATTTGAACTTCTTATTCAGAATTCTTTAGGGTTTTTTTTTTCACATTCCAAGACTCACTCTTAGCATGGAATTTCTCTTGTTTTGTAGGCATAGACTATGCTGTTTTTGACAAAAGTTTGGAGAACTCTGAGCACATTTATTAATTCAAACTTTATATCTAGGCTTAGCAATGGAGTACAGTAGTATGACCCATGCCAGGAGCTTATCATCCTGGTGCCCAATTGGAGAATTTCATCACCCAGCCCACATTAGCACTTTCCTGTGACTGTATTTTGTTATGTGGAAGGCCCCTGCAATATATAAAAGATATTACCAGAAAAAATTCATGATTCACAGCTTCCCTTCATATTCAGGATATAGAAAAAGGTATCATACAACATAGGTGTACACATTGTTGATTTGACAGATCAGTGAACTGCATATGGAGCAAACTTCATAATCATATCATACCAACACAACTGATTTATCTTTTTTTCTTTGTAAATGAAAAAAAGAAGAAGAAAAGACGGCATACACAGTTGTACTTCCATAATGTAGACCCACACATGCATATCCAAGCTGGTTTGATACCATAAAATTTCGGCAAGTTTCAACAAGCTTTATTGTATTACCATGTCCACCTACAAATGTATGTTTCACAAAGAACGCTCCTCTATATTTTCTTCATTCATATAGAATCATGTCCTAAACACTCTTTCTGGAATGACAGTTCTTGATCCACCCTCATTCATGCTTTTGTTAATTAACAAAAGCATGAATGAGGGTGGATGTTTGCATAGGAATGAATACCATTGCAATCAGTGCTATTAGAAGACAGGTTCATGGGATCAATAGCATCGTCTCTGGGATCTGCAAGTCCCATTCACACACACCCCAAAAAATTCTGATATTGATTTTTGCAACGTGATCGCAAAAACTATTAATTTTTGTGTTTTGACATTTAAACAAAATATTGTCACGACCTGCATCGCGATAACGCAAATCAATTTCAAAATCAATTCCTCTGAAGAAATCTGCACAATATTTTGCCTTCTGTAGTGTGTGTGAATGGCAAGTGGAAAAAAAGTGTTTTTTTTTCATTCCCATGATGTCATGATCTCGCCATATAAGGTCTGCTCACTTGGTTGCCCGGGGGAACGCTCTGGTCTTTTTTGGGGATACACACAGTTTGGAACATGTTTTATAGTAGAATCCAAAAACCAAAAACTTTTGTGTGTGAATGGGATATTAGAGAAAGTTTCTTGTGTCAAGGGGGATGTATGATTATGACACACAAAAATGCTATTACAATGTAGATCATCCATTCTTAGGGCACCTGTCTTTAGGTTCTATCACTTCTGCCCTCCTTCCATTCTGTGTAGCAACCTATCAAAACAGCAACAACAGCAACAACCCCAAAACCTAGCATTATAGTGGGACTACAGTAGCCAAAATAACCACAGCAACCACAATGGAAGAGTAATTGTTTACCCCCTCCCCCATTACTGCCACAATTCATTTGGGTGTGCTATTACAAATATGAAATTTGTAATTTTGTTTTCCTTGAGTCTAAGTGGATGTTTGCATCTAAACCTCATAACCAGAAACAAAAAGGCATCATTCATTCGGGTTTGGACATTCTAATTGTATTGACCAATTCCACTGTGGCAGTGATTTTTCACTGTGTTGTTGTTGGGTTTTTTTTTTATGTGAATAAATGGGAATAACTTGAACTATGAATCATCCGTGTACTATCTGAATTACATATTTTTTTCCCCAATGTGTTTTCACTTTCCTCAAGTCTCGAAATTGCTTCCAGTGAGCCCGAGTCCCCAGTATAAAGAAATCTTTCATTTCGCCAGTGAAATCAAGACACAGACATCATTGTTCAATTGTCGGTCAATAAAGGCTGCTTTCCTACAGGCAGCCACTGGAGTGATCCACCCCAAGGAAACCACAAAATTGCATTCCAGAAAAGTCTCTGACCCAATCTCATTTTTCCTCTTAACTCTTTGCGTACACTGAGTGCCAATTGGCACAGAAAACCTCATAGCATTGTACACACTGTCCTGAGTCCTTTGCCACAGTAAGTGTTAAGGGGCTTGCTTGCTCCTGTGTAGTCTGTAGACACATGTGCCTACATTGTACATCCAGCATTTCTTTCATCATGTTATGAACTTCAATTGAAGTTCTTGCTCTACAGTTGTGGGGTGATTTGAGGTCCCCACAATTACAGATAACGCAAGCAATTGAGTATTGAGGTAACATGCATAGTATGATATTACGCTCGTGGTTGAATACTGACAGCAGCCCCAGGTTGATGTTTATCTCCCATTTTGATGTTTTGTAGTCGATTGATTTTCATCCCATGACATGACATTGGTATGTATCAATAAAGGTGCTTGATCCTGTAAGAAGGATTCTCAGTGCTGGAATATACATGTATTTGGAAAAAATTTTGAAGAAGACTCCAGAGCTGAACTGCACAACACCTGTTGTCAAAGAGTTGAATGTCACAATTGTGGTTCTTGTTTGCAGGTTTTACCTTGTGAGATGTGGGGTTGAGTCTGGAGAGCATCCCATGGGTAGGCTTGTATTCTCAGACTCCAGGGAAGTGAGGGTTCCATCTAAAACCACCAGTGGTGCACTCTTCTGGAATTTCGTTTTCATTTTCATTCCGTAAATTGAGAGATGTTTCTGCCGAGATTGATAAACCCCCCTTCCCCGACTCACTCTTCAAGTTTTTTGATCCATAATTGGAACAATATTCCCCATGATCACGCGGTACATAATTCACCAATTTTCCCCCTCTGTCACCAAACACCGGCCCACATTTACTCTCCTGGTCGTGCCGCCTAGTGTAACGGGCTGGAGAATCATTTGTTAAGTAGCCAATTTCAGTAGTCTGGAAAACAGAAACTGAGCATGAAATTTCATACATGTGAGATTGTTTGACAAGCCGCGTAGTTTTGATGGTTGATGCTTATGTTTGGAATCTATTCTCCTCTCGTGTCTTTGTTCAGTTTTTGGTAAAATGGACAATTTCTTCTCATTTGCTTGTGGATGTTGATATGAAAGCATTTCTACCTTATGCTGTTTAGAACTCCTGTAGGCCTATATGCCTGCTAACAGTTTGAATTGTATGTTCTTGGTCTTGCAGGTAACTCCCCCACCCACAAATACATGTGATAGCTGATATCAAGGGTGGGGCTACCACAGAGAGACAGCCAAGATGCCGGCCAAGCGGCGGAGTATGTTCTGCTGCCTCGGCGGCGCCGACGACACACCCGAGATCGTCGTGGACAACATGATCTTGCAGACGATCAAGGAGGAAGACCCCATGCCACCTCTGGACGAACTCAACGTCAAATTCGAGGAACTCCTGGTAAGTTTGATAAACTTCCGGCTCAACACTCAAAACTTTTAGGTTGCCCCATATCAACTTGCCCATCTGCTTAGGGGCAACTGAATTTTGCCACTGGGCAGGTGTAATACAAGGCCTGGTAAGATAACCGAAATTCATGCTGTGATATAATTCGCTGCGTTTTGCCATAATCAAACACAGAAATGTTACATAATTGATATGATTAGTCTTTTGGTACAGACCTACAACGGTATTTTTTTTCTGCGATATAATGCACTGCGTTTTGCCATAATCAAACACAGAAATGTTACATAATTGATATGATCAGTCTTTGGGTACAGACCTATAATGGTAATTTTATGCTGTGATATAATGCACTGCATTTTGCCTTAATCAAACACAGAAATGTTACATAATTGGTATGATCAGTCTTTGGGTACACACCTACAATGGTAATTTCCTGGACAAATTGGTCCTAATGCTATTTTATTCAAAGTACATCTGACACATCATTGTCATCAGTTAAAAATGAAACAAAATTTACCGTAGTATTGCTTGTCATGCTTCAAACACACAAAGACAAGTAGATTTGTCTGGTAGTATTGTAGTCATGAACATTATAAGATTCTTCCCTGTTTCACCTATAGCTGCATGTAATGAATACATGTCAATAACATTGCTGCGAACTTTGCAGCAATGCAGACGCCAATTTTTGCCCAGTTTCTTGCGATGTGGTAACATATTGTGTTCGGCGAGATGAAAGACCTTCTCAGGCTGCCGAACTGATTATGGTTCATGAGTCACAGACCCTAGCGAGCTTGCATGTTTTATTCATCACGCTCAGGCGACTTGCTTGTATTCTTAGTGAGCTGTTACTAACATGATTACGACAAATATGAAATTAATACGACCACAGGTTCAACAGTAATGGATCTGAATACATAATCTTAAAATCAGCTGGTGGTATCCATGGAACAAATTTGATTTTGACAGGCTCTTAAAAAAATAAACTGAACAAACTCTTCAAAGCCCAATAAATGTACAAAGTAAGACATGTTAAGACGGGCTGTAAACTCATTGTTCAAAGACTAATCCCTTGTATTTTCAGGCGAGGGTAAATAAAAAATGTGTATTGTAGGACAATCAGTCTGCCTTCAGTGGGTTAAAAAAATGCTCCAGGGCAGCTGCTTGTCTGCAACTCATGAAAATTAGTGTTCTTCTGAATATTGGTTGGAGAACTTATTGAACACCAAAGCATGGAGGTGCCCAAACTACAAAGGTGATATGAGATTAATAATGCCAAATCATCTGTATACATTCAGACTAAATTGTTAGTACCTCATAGCTAAGAATCAATGTAATTCTTTAACAAGAATCGATCTTGCAAGGAAATCTGGAAGTTTCAGCCTACATGTAACTGACCAATTGATTAACACTTTGTAAATGACAGTTGCCAATCTGCTATTGATTATCTAAACCACAGTGTACTATGACGTCACCGAGAAATTTGACTTCTTGGATGTCATGATTGGCCATGTTTAAGAGGTAGATACTGGTGAGCTCATTGTGTATATTTGGAATCTTGCAAGCACACAGCAGGCTAACCCAGGTTTGTCAGTCAAAGTTGAGATGACTCTAACCCAGATTGTGACCCCGTAGCAGATATTAGTGTTACAATCACAGCATTAAAGAGTTTTGTTGTTTGAATAGGGGTGTCATCTTTTTTCCTTGGGTGTGTCTTTCTTAAACCAGCTGATGATGCATGACTCCACCATGATGCACCTGACAGCTGAACTAGGTGGATTGTTGTCAGAATGAAAAACAGGAAGAGAATAAAGAAAACAGAAGGAGAGGGAGAGGGCCGACTGGGCTGTGACTGGGTGGGCAGGAGGAAAAAGATGAATGATGAATTATCGACAAAACATCTGGGTCACTATTCTGATGGAAAATGCAGGGCCGATGGTGTATAGCAGATTCAGGTCATCAAGGAGATTGACATTGCTGGCAACCTCCGTAATTTTATAACTGCAGAATGTATCGAGGCAAGTGATTTGGTAAGCTGTACAAAATACATTAACCATTTTTTTTTTTCTTTGAGAGAAGAGCTCAGTGACATGGTATGGGCAAATGTCATTTGAGCCAGGGTATTGAAATCTTTGCATCATTCTAAATCTTGAGAAAGATTACTGCACAAGGAAAGAGATGAGGAGGGAAAAAATACATTTCATAGAATTGTGGGTATATAATGGAACATTGATGGATATTGGAATTCTTGTTTGTTTAATCATACAATGTACAGTGTAGTTGCATCAGGAAACGTACCGTGGTACGTAAACCAGATTTGATGCTAAGCGAGTGAATGTATCTTCCAGACTAATATTGTAGTCATTCCGCAGACCTGTTTGCAAGAGCTTTGGAAGATATAAATTCATCACCTGTCTCCACCATGAAAGAAAAAAAAAAAGGAAAATCCAAGAGATTTAGATGGAAGAATGTTGCACTTTGGTGTACATCCTGTCGCTGATAGTATAAGCTAAGCTGAAGCAGCCCTGTCGGAGTATCCACACCAGAAATATTCGAGGCATGAAACTATTGCAAATCACCCCTGGCATTCAATGCGGTGTGCAGACAAACACTTTCGCGAATCTTGGCTCCTTGCAAAATTCGAGAAAGTTTCACTCTCACAAAAATTTCAGGCTTCACAGTATCCACTCCAGCACTGAAGGCGCCCAGTCCTGCCTCACTTGCTTTTTAGGGTCATATTTTTATCTCCATAATGTCAGTGTCACTTAGGATGCAGACTGCTCTTCCTAGCCATAAAGAGCAACTATATATAAATACCACCTATGGTAAAAATAACCGTCTCCTGAGACTTGGCCTGTGTCAGAAAAACAAGATGGCCAAGAGAGTTAGCTCACAAGAACAACATGTAAACTGGCGAATGCTCTTTTTCATCACTTGCTGTGAATGCCTCACCCAAAATGATTTAGCAGAAACATAGATATCAAATCAATTATTTTTTTTTAATGTAATCATTGCAGATAAGACTTGAAAATATAAAAAAAAAGAGAGAGAAAATGAAGCATGTCATCACCTATGTAGAAAGTGCTTACATAGTCAAAGTTTTGATTTTGATACTGCGGGGGGAGAGCTCTCTATAGCCTAACTTGACAGGTCCATGGACTGTCTCAAGATGAAAATTCACAGAACTTGCTAATTTCCTCTCTTTCTGCATTCAATTGTGCCGAGCAGCCGTGCAGTCATGTGCTGTCGATTGGGATTGATCGTTCGGTCGTGCGAAAAAGCAGCACAAGGTGTGCGAAGGGTATTAATAGCAGAGAAGCCCTGTCGATGACATCGCCTGTACTGCCAGCAAGTTTATTCCTGGAAGGGTTAGCGATCGACCAAGGTTAAGAGAATCCCCATGGTGTATGGTGCACAAACCAGCCAAAGGAAACCTTCAGTTACAAGCAACGGTCCAAGACAGTTTCACACTTTACACTATAATGCAAACTATTTCGGGCTTAAAAGCATAATTTACCATTTGCAGATGAAACAAAAACCCAGCTTTAGTGCTTCAAAATAGTTCTAAAATGTGAGTTAGGGATAGAAAAAAAACAATGTTAAAGATTGAATCTATATAAAGTATTGTTAAATATACAAAATGTGAACAATAATTATGATAAAAATGTTTCTAGACTAAATAGTCTACAGTTATGGTTTATTGAGAAAAATAGTGATATCTTCTTATATTTCAGGCTTTATTGATAAAATTTTACATGGTCGGATGTTTTGTAATACAACTGACCTGCACATTGTAGTTAATATGCAGCAAATGTGAAATCTTGAGCATTTTTTTTTTCAATATCAGTGATCCCAATGGTAAACGGTACCGTGAAATTAATATTTGTACTTGTGTTGGTTATTTGATTTGCAGCTTGTCATCACACCATATTAAACCCAGATTTGAACGTAAAAAGTGGAAAGCTGCTGTATACACTATATATGTAGCATGAAGTGGTGCACAAGGTATGATAACAGTGCACTGTACAGACAGTAGAAAATAAGTAATACTAAATTCTTTGCACTTATTCCAGAACAAACTTAGTTTGTACCCCACAAGATCAGTCCATCCAGTTCAGATTATATTTAGCAAATGATCATCAAAGCAAGTGATAATGTAATTTTGTTTACAAGATTCCCACCACCAACCCCAAACAAAAATGTTGAGTTATAAAAATCCACTTGAAAGTGTGCCAAAATTTGAGCAAAAAGTGTAACGGTTACAAACTCATGTGACTTGCATCGACCATGCCAAGGTTCATGCTCATCTAGCATTTCATAGCACGAACTGTATTATGTGCTGTAGCTACTTTCCTCTCTGCTACAGCTTCTTCCTTTCATTACATTTACAAGATGATGGTTTTGATCGCTGCTAATGGTTCTCTAGCTGACAGATTTATACCCAGCAGCAGAGAAGACATCAGCATGGGGGAAAAACCATATATGGGGAAAAATAATCTCCACACATTGCAATTTTAAGCACCGGAATAACTGAAGAGTGCTTATGAGCAATCATAAATAATTGGGTGGCAGTCATACACAAGTCTCGAGGCATGAATTATCACACTGAAGTATCCCCCCCCCCCCCATAGGGTGAGACTCTGCAGACTGATTTCTTGTAATATGATAGTGATAATGCTGATATTGTACTGCCCTCTCTATACTCTCCAGAACTGCATTCTGTATTGAAGTGTTGTGTATTCAAAATTTGTTTCTTTGCAAAGTAGGCTGTGTCATTTGAGAATGATGATATTAGGGTTCAGATTTATTATAAAAGTGGATATTTTCGATGTGAGTAATTTTTCATACTCTGCTGAGTAAGATGAATTTCACAGAATTCCACAGAATCAATACAATACATACATGTAGTGGTACATATAACTTTTAACAATCCAAAAAAAATTATTTTTGCACAAGTTTTGGTCAAAATGCAAGAAAATTTCCAGATTTGCATATCTGAATTTTTAATACTTGAATGTGGATGATGATAAATCCGGTCATCAATTGGGTCGGGGGATGGAATCCAAAGTAGTCTTTTCTCATGTAGAATTTCCATGAATTTTGATGAATTTTGAAACACACAGGACCTGCAAAGAGTTTAATCAATTTACATTAAATTGTTGCAAAATCACATTTTAGAAAGAGTTGGAATGGATATATGCTGACACATTCAACATGGTAAAAGTGCAAAGAATATGATAGTGTATACATCAAGTTACAATCATTGGTAGTATGACCAAGGAGGAATGACTAATTGGTTGCTATCTCAGTTTGTTGCGTAATAGTCACAACCGTCATCCTTTCTAGTGAGATATGATGTGTTTTAATGGTACCAGATTCAAAGAAAATGGACTGTGTAGGTGGGTTACCAATAGTGCACCCACTTATGGTACAGGATGTATCATGTTCACAGGTACAGTTGTAGTGTACTTTGACACTTTTGCATTTCGTAACCCGTTGAGGATAGACTGATTTTTGCTATAACACACATTGCCCTTAAACACCTGCCCAAGTATTCTCGGGACTCGTCTTCAACAGGTTAACAGCCAGAATGTCTTGTGTAGTCACGTATAAACTCTCTCAATGACTGCACAGAATTGTCTGGTAAATGCTGCCAACATTTTGAAATGTCTTTATGGCGGTTATCCATATTGAGCTTAAGTTTGATTTCAAGACTCTCTTTACCACCTTTTTTTTAATGTTTTGCTTTACAACCGGGGTATAATTAGATTAATTACAATACACTGTATATCAGAACTCATGTAGAGCATGCATCTCTAAACACCTTCCATAAAGAGACAGGATCGGTGTGTCAAACTAAACCGTGTCAAATTGATTTGTAAGCTGGTTTGCGGGAGATGGTATCCGGGCGGGAGATGGTATCCGGGCAAAACTTCCTCTTTGGATTTGTAGCGTTACTCACTGACCTGTGACGGGAAGGTTGTGTGTACCGGTGCCAATTCAGGGGGTCCAAACTTTAGCCTTCCAATAGCTTGCTTTATTAAAAAGACAAAATGTCATTAGAAAGGCCAGTAACTGAAAGATACAGTTTGACATTGGTCGTACTATGACTTTCAGCGTAAATGCAAGTTTAAAAACTTTTTTTTTTCTGAATTGAAGTTGCCCTCTCAAATGAACTACATCTTGTATTTTATCAACTGCTTACATTGGTTTATCAAGCATAGCATGAAACTGATACAAAAAAAAATAAAAATATATATATATATATATATATATATCGATAACAAAATTGATACCGGGTTTATCTTCAACAATAACCATTAACTCGAGAAGACATTAAATTTTTATTTTCAGGTGATGATCATTTGATTACTTACTGATGAAAAATATGATCAAATTCTTTGTGGACATCAATTTTTTTTTTCTACATTTGGTACATGTTTCCTGTAGAAGATACATGTATCTGTCAATGCAGTTATTGCTTGTTAGAGAACGTTTTGATTTGGATTTTTCATCTCATATTTCATTTGCTTGCCCCTCTGATCTCCATGAGGTATTAATTCAACTGTCATAACATCAGAAAAAATGCTGATATTGCTTTCATCATGTAGAAGAGGCAATCATTGATATTCTTAATTTCTTTTCAGAATTAGTAAATGCTGATTCTTGTGCAATATTTTATTTCATTTCTTTTTTTCTTTTTTTTTGGAAACATATAATGCAATTGGTATAGAACTCACAATTTACATGTGCCAGCAGGATGATATTAATGAAATAAGATGTTGATGATGAGTCGAGTGTTATTCAATGCATGGGCCATTTGATGACGGATATCATGAAAACAATTAATTGAGTATAATACTTGTTTTGCTATTCTGATAATCAAGTGGGCTATTACATAGTACAACATCAGTATTTACTATAATACAGTTTAATAAAACTAACCAAACATCAAAATAAGATACATGTACTGTAGCAACCAGACAAGGCGTGTTTTCAATCAGCAAATGTTTCATGCTCACATCAGTTTGGATTTCTTTCAAACTCTACATTTTCAGTAGCATAGCACAGACAGACATCTATGTGGTCTCCAGACTCTATGGCCTGAATCTGAGGTCTGTAACACTATACCCAGACATCTGATGTTTTTATTGTCTCTTATAGACTTTATAGATTTGTGAGGCCCTATGAATGTAGTACAGGTATTAAAGTAATCTGATCCATAGCTTGCAGTCCATCCCCCGTAATCACTACCATCAAGTATTACATTGTATATTTTAAAGGGCTTGATCACCTCCTCACTTCACTTGTTTATGTGACAGTGCCCTTTCTTCAGCCCAAAGACAGTCTTTTGTGGCAAATTCACCCATTGTACATCAGATAGTTTCTCCAGAATCAGGTAAATTTGGTTATTTTGAAGACATTATCTGAATTGGCTTTTGATACTAAAAAAAAATGAATATCAAGGAAATAATTTTGTATTGCTCTGGAAATTTTGCCCTTCCTGTTTCCCACTGATGAGATGAGAATTGTCAAAAGTGACAGGGATCTCGCCAGCGTATATCACCCTTGTCGGTGCCGACAAGCGTGCGGTTTGAAGAAACAATTGCCGACAAGGGTAAAACTTGCCGACAAGGGTAACACCACGCGTGAACTTGCCGACAAGGGTAACACCACGCGTGAACTGCTTGCTTGACGAGCTAAGTTTGGACCAATTTCTCGCCTTTTCAGTCTTTATTATCAGGCTAGAAAAGAAACTAGATGTTGGAGGGAACTGCAGTTTACAAGCGCTAAAAGTTATCACGCACCGATCACAACAACTCGGCTCAACCAGCGAGGAGGTGAGTCTCACCTCCCTGGCTCAACATAGCGACGTACAGCTGCACATACACGTATACACCACGTCACACACTTGCTCACTCACAATGCGCTCTGATTCGGGATCCACACACACAATAGTCATTCACCAACCAGCTGGCCACACAGCGGCCTGCTATGTGTGTACGACGGTATTGTGAGAGGGAGAGAGAGGACGGAAAGAGAGGGTCGGAGGCCGAGGGAGGCTGAGGAACGCTGACACGTGCTCGCTTGTTGTCACGCTTGTTGTCGGGTTACGCAAAAACAAACGATGTGAAATGCATGCCCCCCTCCGCCAAAGGTTGTTTTTTTTTTTTTTTTTTTGCTGCTTTAGTTTGTTTGTTCGTTTGTCTGCCTGTCTGTCTCTCTATTCGGAAAATAAGTCACAATTTGGGAACAGATTACGATGAAAATTTCAGGAACAGTTGGTTGGTAAAATGGCGCAAGGAACAGATGATTAAATTTTGATAGTGAGCAGGATTTATAATACCACCGGAATTCACCGCCAGGATCCAGGATTTTTAGACTTTGTTTCGTATACTATTTGAAAGGATTCGTATCAATTCTTTAGGAAGCTTGCCATCGGCAATGACGCAAAATTAGATGCGTTCAAAGCATTGCCGCAGAGAGAAAATGAACTCCATCTTTCGTTTAAAAAAGAAAAAAGAACGTGCGATGGAGTAAGCAAATGCAAATTGTTATTTTGGTTTTGGTAGCTTCCGCGGGTTATTTTTATTTATTTTTAATTCAAAAAGCCATGCGTTCCATTTGAGCCTTTTCACTTTCCATGGATTTGTAAACGTCATTCGTGAATATTCCATTTTCCTTCTCCGGGCCGAAATTTATGGTAATTCTGTCATGATGGTCTTTCAAGTTCAACGTACGTAATGCTCCACGTGCTTCTGGCTTGGTGGGTTACGGGGCCTTCATGGGCAGAAAATAAATGGATAATCATTCATCAAGTTCCCAGTTGGTTTACATGCTATGTACACGCTGTTTACGACCACTGAAGCAAGGTGGCAGTACACGCGGCATTCCTTTATCTGACACCTGGCTTTCGCGGAAATTTCGTGGAAATTTCCACAAGCCATGATATCAAGTTTCCCCACTGCTTGTGGTCGTGTTTTTTTTTTATTCTTCATTACGAACATCAATTTGTTTAACTTGAAAAGTGTAGATAATTTGCTACGAGCACGTGTTTCTTTCTTCTTCTTTTTTTCATTGCAGCGTCGGTAACATTGTTTGTTTTGTTCATCGTCCGTGCATGGCAGGGGTTCGTGGGAGGAGAACGATAGGAATGACTGGGGAGAAAATAAACTGAAAGAAGGAAGCATCTTTTGAGCAAGCTGTCTTTGTTTTTCTCTACACCAGCATCAGCTAATATCACCACCAAGGTTCATTTTTTTTTTCGTTACTCCGACGGATTAACAATAAAATAATGCTAGATTCTTTATTCTGAAGGTTCATAAATCCAAAAATGATTAAGAAAAAATGTCTGTTCATTTCACAACGAAATCAGTTTTGTTATTTCGAACGTTCTGCCAGTGAAATTTCGGAATAAAACGACGGCACAAAACAGCGTGTTTTCGTACTCTATAGGGTCTGTTACTCCGACAGAAATAGTAATGATAAAATAATAAATTGTAGATACTTTCTTCTGAAGGTTTTTTTAACCGAAAATTAAATAAAGAAAAATGTCCGTAAATTTCAAAACGAAATCAGTGCGTCATTTCGAACGTTTTGCCAGTGAAATTTCGGAATAAAACGACTGCCCAAAAACAGTTGCAGTTTTCTTACTCTGGGGGGTTCGTTACTCCGACAGATTAATGATAAAATAATGCTAGATTCTTTATTCTGAAGGTTCGTTAATCCAAATTTGATTGAGAAAAAATGTCCGTTCATTTCACAACGAAATCAGTTTTGTTATTTCGAACGTTCTGCCGGTGAAATTTCGGAATAAAACGACGGCACAAAACAGCATGTTTTCGTACTCTAAGGGTCTGTTTATTTTACTCCGACAGAAATAGTGATGATAAAATAATAAATTGTAGATTCTTTATTCTGAAGGTTTGTTAACCGAAAATTAAAGAAAGAAAAATGTCCGTAAATTTCAAAACGAAATCAGTGTGTCATTTCGAACGTTGCCTTGAAATTTCAGAATAAAACGACTGCCCAAAAACAGTTGCTGTTTTCTTACTCTGGGGGTTCGTTACTCCGACAGATTAATGATAAAATAATGCTTGATTCTTTATTCTGAAGGTTCGTTAATCCAAATTTGATTGAGAAAAAATGTCCGTTCATTTCACAACGAAATCAGTTTTGTTATTTCGAACGTTCTGCCGGTGAAATTTCGGAATAAAACGACGGCACAAAACAGCATGTTTTCGTACTCTAAGGGTCTGTTTATTTTACTCCGACAGAAATAGTGATGATAAAATAATAAATTGTAGATTCTTTATTCTGAAGGTTTGTTAACCGAAAATTAAAGAAAGAAAAATGTCCGTAAATTTCAAAACGAAATCAGTGTGTCATTTCGAACGTTGCCTTGAAATTTCGGAATAAAACGACTGCCCAAAAACAGTTGCAGTTTTCTTACTCTGGGGGTTCGTTACTCCGACAGATTAATGATAAAATAATGCTTGATTCTTTATTCTGAAGTTTCGTTAATCCAAAAATGATTAAGAAATAATGTCCGTTCATTTCACAACGAAATCAGTTTTGTTATTTCGAACGTTTCTGCCTGTGAAATTTCGGAATAAAACGACGGCCCAAAAACGGTTACAGTTTTCTTTTACTCTCAAGGTTCGCTACTCCAAAGAATAATGATGATAAAATGCTTTAGATTCTTAGTTCTGAACGATCGTTAATCGGAAAACGATAAAGAAGAAATGTTCGTTTATTTCCAAACGAAATCAGTTATGTTATTTCGAACGTTCTGCCAGTATAATTTCGGAATAAAACGACGGCCCCAAAACGGTTACAGTTTTCGTACTCTGAGGGATCGTTACTCCGAAAGAATAATGGTAAAATAACACTCCACATTCTTAATTCTGAATGATCGTTAATCGAAAAATGATAAAGGAGAAATATTCGTTTATATCCAAACGAAATCAGTTTTGTTATTTTGAACGTTCTGCCAGTATAATTTCGGAATACAACAACGGCCCCCAAACGGTGTTTTCTTACTCTGAAGGTTTGTTATTCCGAAACAATAACGATGATAGATTCCTTTCTGAAGGTTCTTTGATCGGAAAATAATAAAGAAAAAAAAAATGTTTGTTCATCTTCGAACGAAATCAGTTTTGTTTATTTTGAACATTCATCTATAGTACGGACCTTTGGTGACGTTGTTGTTTCCGATTACAAACCTTCAAAGTACTCAGTAATGAATCGTTTCATTTTATGATTAAACGAACCTTCGGAATAATGACCATCATTACATGTAAGATTTGTATGATGTCTCTTTGATGTCACGGCCAAACTACCGCAGTATACCCAGAAAGGAAAGTGCAACGATTTATTATTTAGGAACTGTCGCCAACAAAAGGTATGGAGTTTCTGCATTGTTTCTGTGAGAATATGCCCCTAACAACGTTCATTACATCTCCGTGAAAATGTCGCATTTAGTGGCATTTTAGCGGCGATTTATATGTGTTGTATTAAGCATTAGCGAAGGCTTCCGCGCCCACCCCCAGAACAACGCTTATAACTGCCGACAAGCGTGAAGAAATCCCTGGCGAGAACCCTGAGTGACCATTCAGATGTTTGTTTATTTGGTTTGTTTGTTTGTTTGTGTGTGTGTGTGTGTGTGTGTGTGTGTGTGTGCGCTATATAGAGAGAACAAGACATGTTGTTCTTGTTAGATTCTACAGAAGGGAATGTTTCTCTTTGGTTTCGATTGCTACTGAGTCATGAGAAAATTTCATTATTGAATGTACATTGTAAGTTATCTGTACCTTCTTTCCCCTTCTTTATTGTAGGCCGAGCTGGATCTGACAGCACAGCACAGGGATCGAATGTTCAGCCTCTCCCCGGAAAAGAAATGGCAGATCTATTGTAGCAAGAAAAGAGTGAGTGAAGTGTATTATTTTCTTTTTTCAGGGAGTGTCAAAAAGATAGTTAGATCGCATATACTCACCCCATTAGTCACTCCTGAACAATCAAATTCTTGGAATTTTCCATGGTCACAGCCTGTCTGTAGAAGCTCCTCTTTCTTTAGCTCTGTTCTTTATTCTATAAACTTTGCATGATTTTTTTTTTTTGTATTTTGGATGTTTTGCAAATAAAATACTGGCAAGAGGCTAGACAGTACGGTATGTGAATGCACAAGACTATTGCTAGTCAGTGTATGCCAATAAAACCACAGTAAGAAATAATGTCATGATAGTCTTGACCTCTAAGTGTCTGAATGAATATTCTGCCATCTGTGAACTGTCGTCTAATTTGCATTAAAAAAATAAAATTACAAGAGTGTGAGGGGCAGAGCAATGCTCTATATCAGGCTGATATGCAATCCGTGAAAGGAAATGGACATTAACTTACGGCTTCCTGTAAAGATGGCCATTGGATGGAAGGGAGAGGACAGCTTCATGATTTAAGTATGTGACACACTTCGTAAGTGGAAGTGAAGTGGACACAGATGAAGAGGGGGAGGGGGGAAACCAGAACTTATGCATCTTGCGGGGAGAAGAAAAGCCTGATGTTACACGGCTAGAGGATGGAGGTGTGTCGAAAACATCCAAAAGTGCAGTGCATTGTATCGCCTGCGTATTTGAGGAGTAATCCTATCCAGTAGAATCTCCCGCCGGAGGGGTGACAAATATATTCCCAGCATGCCGAGTTGCATCCCACAATCCAATCAGTCAATCATGGCGCTCTGAGGGCCGCTCGCGAGCCACTGTATCTCATCGCAGAACCAATAAAAGGTGGTTTATTCTGGACTTCCTGAAATATTGCAGCTCTTTCCACATATGACAAAGAGGCAATATAACAGTCAAATGTTCGACAGAGCCGCTGTATTTATATGAAATGTGATCTCAATATGTCAGTACATATCAGCCGATGAATTGAAAATGGCAAACATATAACTTTCCACTATGAGAATCTAGATTGCCCGTTATCAGTGTGAGGAAAGTATGAAAACAGTCAATGATTTTATATTCTACATTTATATTTGCGCAACATGCTTTATATGGTTCGTTGTATGATTTTTGGTTTAATGCAGTGATCTATTTCAATGTTAGCAAAGAATATGAGTCATATATTTGCATTATATATTTCCATTTTATGATGAAAGACATGACTTAAAGGGGAAGTCTCTCTTTGAGCTATATTATGAGGGAAAACGAAAAAAAAAATGTGCTGATTTGTTTGTAGTAATCTTGTTTTTTTGCCCTTGTATTTTCTTTTTTTTTTAACTGAAATTATTTGACAGTTGTATTCTAAACATAATGATCTTGATTCAGGGGGAAATGGTAGCAGCTTCATATTAGACTTGCTAATAGGAATATGAATGCAAGATTTGAGCAACTTATCATTGCATAATATGAATAATTTGAGAAAATATTAGGGTAGGTCGCTGGGACTGTCAGTTAGTACTTCTTCAGGATTATTAGATATTTTAATATTTATCATGAGAACTATAGGCCTACTTTTTAAACTTCAGCCCCAAATGAAGATACCCAAATTCCTTGCAATATATAACAAGTAAGAGAAGCACTCTTACATGTTGTGTGCAGTGAAAGTTAATTTTCAGTATTAAGAAGTGTCTGTGTGTCATGATTCCCTTTAAACATGAGTCACTGCAAGGTATACCACGGTTGTAAAGCCCAGTAGCTCCACGCATACACACATGGTGTAGGCATGGGAGACTGGCTAGGCCAGTGTGTGAGTTATTCACACGTTGTGGCGAATGACGTGTTCCACAAGCACCCCGCTTGGATTAACACGTTCTCCCTTTCCGAGGAAGGGGGCTGATGACACTCCGACTGGGATTATGGGAAATGAAATCACAAATACTCTCCAGAGGCATATGATTGGCTTAATACTATAATAGATCTAGTAGGTGTATACCATACAGGCACCCTGACTGTGAAGTGGTCAGCCATCTGTTTTAGTGACCATAATGTACAAGTCACTGATACTACATTCACTCAATGTCGTACATTACAATGTACATCCTTGTAAGGAATGGTGTTGTATGTAATTGTCGCATTCATCAAACTTTGTGTCTTTTGAATCTTGGTGAACAATCAATAACCTCAGGTACTTGATTTTAAGGTAACAAAGGCACGATGATATTGCAGAGTTTTTGTCAAGTTATACATGTATGAATACATAATATGCAGAGCTCTACACTGTACATATTCTTAAGAGCCATATCATTTGCTTGATACGGAAGAAGGAACTTGAGATCTGTAAATGTCAAAGACACGGTAACACAATTTGTAACAATGGTAGGCCTATATTGTATGAGTCAGGACAAAGGTTGATGTACTTGTAGTGATCAGTCACCTTGTATGATATTTCTATCTGAGATGTAGTCACAGAAGACCTGCCTTCTTTTATTAAACAAAATAGACAGCAAGATCATAGATTTCTCTCAGTACAGGAGCAATATTGATGACAAAGCTGCATTGTTGTTCTACTTTCATATCATTTCTAACATATTTTCCCCTTTAATTGGAAGCGATTTTCAGCACCCAAATGGCTTGTGCCAAAGAGGGCATTTAGCCAAAGCCCAGCAGCTATCACCTCCCCCCCCCCCCCCCCCTTTGCCCCTGGTTATGGGTGTAATTATTGGAATTAATGAGATATTTTATGGTGAGGCCTATGAGCTGTGATCATTAACTTTAGATTTATATACTGTACAAAAACTGTATGTTGGTTTATGGGCCCATTTAATCCCTCTGCCAGCATTCCGTGCCTCATTTGAACAAAAAAAAAAAAAAGAAGCTTATTGCAGAAGCTTAGCTCTTGTGTGCTTGTAGTGCCAGTGAACTTAACCCATTTATATGTTATTTGGGGAAAAACAAACAGTCAGCCCTTACTGTAGCAGTTCTCTCTTAGGGGGTCTTATGAATATTGAGTCAAGTAGGTAGAGGAGAGGTACAGAGTAAAAGTTGGGGAATCATCTATTAATCTAGTGAGGATGGGCTGATTTGACTAGAACACCCATTTCCCATTTAAGCCAAAAGTTGTGGTCTGTCTGCATCAGGAAAGAAGAAGAAGAAGAAAAAAAAAGAAAGAAACCCACCCACACAGAGCAGATAGTGTACTACAGTGTCCAACCTAAGTGTATGCAACGTATTTTGCAAGTCAACATACAGCATATTCGTGAAATGAATAACATGCAAAGATATTGCCTATAAAAAAGAAGTATGTTGTGTTCGTAATCCATCTAAGCTTGGGAATCACATTTCTCTCTTGAAAATTTATAATTTTTCCTCAATCTGTCATCGTTATTGATGGTGATTTAAACTGCACACAAAATTGCCTTACAAGTTCAAATTTACAAGATACCATATTTGTGAAATAATGGTGCACTTGTTGAATAATATTTCCTTGTTTTAAAAAAAAAAAAGACCCATCTTTAGATTTGAGATGATACGTGAGTTCCCACACATCCCTTGAAGCCTGGAAGTGATAAATAACCAGGGATGTGTTTGGTCAGGGTCGGGTTTCTGTCCGTCAGCCTCCAGTCTCAATAGCCAAGTACAAGCAGATGGTGTTTATCATATGATGATGAAAGCCCCATGGTCATGTGACCTGTCATGTGATGACAGAGGTCTGACAAAGATAACCTTCCTTCCCCCCCCCAAAAAAAAAAAAAAAAAAAAAAATTATCCCCCTGTTCAGACGCAAGTCAGTCCATACCAAAACTTGATAAAGAAACGTCATATAAAAGGATCATCGTATAGCCGACAGACCGTTCAGATGCTTATCTCGACCATTCTGGAAACATCGTATAGATGGAGAAAATCTTGTGATATCAATGAAAGAAACCAATCTCAATTTTAGGTTGTAATGGTTTAAATGTTTTCCTTATTACTTAGCCTCAAAATTGTTTTGACCATGAAATTGGGCATTTTTGTGTTATGGACAATGGATGACCTTTTAAAACTTGTGCATTGCAAAAAGCAATTTCATTTATCAATAACCTAGTGTCTGGATATGTGTTCTTGTTGGAAGTGAAGGGGGTGGGGGTGTTAAAATTCACAAAAATTTTTTGGTGCAATTATACAGCAACGGGTGTGGAGATTTTGCCACTTTTTTCATCGAGGACAGAGTATTAATCCAAAATGATGTTTGATGGCATCATTGCATGATTACTAAGCACAGAGTTAGCCATGCATAATATTATTGGTGTACAATGTATTGGGAATGCATTACCGGTACTGAAGAATGTAGCAAATGATTAAGCTAATTTGAATAGAGTCAAGTTTTATAATGATGCAGAACTCTCATTCTGTGGCTGCAAATCTTTTGTGGCCCAAAATTCTGGACCTGTCCAGTCCCATGACTTCTTTGTTGCTATAGATACTGGCTGGCCATTCAATTGTCACGCAGCAATTCACTATCAAAGCAAGATGACCATTGTTATCTGTAGGTCCCTCTCTGTATTTCTTTATCTTCCAAATCGTGACATGATTCCTGAGTGACCTAACTTTCATGTTCATTGCGTGTTCTACAGCCGGAAATGTACGAACGTGTCTATCTGTCGTTTCCTGGTGTAGTGGTCACCCTGGCAGGGATACATTCTGATGTTTTATCAATCGGGTTCCTCGGAAAGTGGAAGTTATTACTCTGGGTACTTCTTGCCTGTGTGTTTAGAAATGACAGTCTCAATGAATGGGGGCAGTTGATCATTGATGGGAATCAATGAGAAGGGTCAAAGGTTAATTGCGTTGACTGCTGTCTCAAATTTTATCCACAGCTTGTAGACCACAACTATGTCATGTTGTGGGATCACAAGACCCTTGGTACTCCCCTAATGTTGAAACCAGCTCTGCAGTTGTAATAACTACTCGGCATAACTGGCCCATGATCCTACATTTGATTTGTACGTAAGCAGAGGAACAACCCATGCCCATACAGACCTCTTTCACACTCGTCAAATGCAAGGTTCATTCATATTCACATTTGAAAAAAAAAAATATTTAGAACAGCAACTGTGGTTTTGTATGCTTTTTGTTTGTTTATTTATTGTTCAGCTGTTGATAGCAGCAGAAAAAAAAAACATTAAGTAAGAGTTTGTGCATCCTTGAAAATTAGTAGACATGGCCTGTTCCTCACACTACAGTGGGTCATATCAAGTCCACGAGCAAGTGCAGGTTGTGAATGAAAGTAACTTTCAATAAAGTCATATAACGTTCATGCTTGCAAGTGCCCATATTTCGAGTTGGGTGACCAAAACATATAATTTTCAATGGCGGGAAGGCTTTACATTCATTTACAATAAGAAAGTACCACAGATGGAGTTTAAAATTGAAAACAATAAAGAAACTTGGATGGTGGGTTTTCCATGTGGTTTTTGCAGTAGTTTAAGGTAGTAGTTGCTTAGCAACATTTAAAAGAAAAATCTAAAATCTGAGGGAAAAACCTTTATTTTGCTGCCAATGTTTACAAACGCCCTCTTCAGCCCTTTTTACACTTGTGTTTCTTAACCCCGGACTTTCTCTGACCCAGGACTATCGTTAGTCCCGTACCAATTTTTTCAGCTTTTTACACTGGCCAATTAGTCCCGTACTATCTCTTGTCTGGGGCCAAGGAGAAAACTGACCTTTTTACACTCGTATTTCTTAGCCCCGGACTTTCCAAACCACATGAATATTCATGATTACGCTGTGCACTGTACACGTACACGCACGCACCAGCAGCACTTCATTACCTCGTTCTGATTGGTCAGTTGGGGTCGGACTTCGTCTCCGTCGCTTAGCCCCGGATTATTTTTTCGTTCTGTGTACACTCACTTGCTTGGCACCGCAATTGCAGTGCTAACCCTGCTATTTTGCAGGGCCAGATAGTACCGGACTATCAGTGGGGCTAGCCCACTTTGGCAAAAACGAGTGTAAACAGAAAGTGGGCTAAGGATAGTCTCGTACCAACGGTGGGGCTAAGGCCCCCCCCCCCCCTTAGCCCCACCGTTGGTACGGGACCAAGCAAAAATTTACAAGTGTAAAAAGCCCTCATAATGAGTGATCCATGAGAAACCATCAACAGCCTGCTTGCCTGTTTTCCCCACTTGATACATTCTCAGTCAGCTGGACAGAGACTTTGTAGGCCTGTTGCTATAGCAACATCAGCTGTCCTATTGTTTATACTTTAGATTTTATGTTGCCACAAGGCATTTGTGTCTCAGACCTTATATCATAGGTTGACTGTCCATCTGTCTGTCTTTGTCTTTTTTTTTCTGTGTCACATAGTCCTTCTTTAGTGTCATTGAAAACCTGTAGACAAACAAACATGTTATGATATTATGCAGAGAGGATTGCTCTGTGGAGACAGAATTTTGTGGGTCGTGAGGTCAAAGGTGAAAGTCTGGGATTTCAGTATTCAGCATTTATGTAACAAATCAAGGAACATGTCAGAATATAGTCAAATAACCACAGGCTTGAAATATGACAGGAGAGTTTATTGAGAGTATGGGTCAAGTAAGAAAGGTCACACATTATGTAGTTGGATTCTGGGGGAAAAGTATTGTGTGTGATCATAAAGAGATACACTTGATCTTGATTCAAAATCAGTGAAAAAAAAATTATATATATATATATATATAAATATATATATATATATATATATATATATATATATATATATATATATATATATATATATATATATATATATAATATATATATATGTGCATTGCCCAGCAGTTACATTTTGTAGTAGTCCCATCATAGACTCAAAGGTGAGGGGTCAAAGTTCACGGTGAGAGGTCATAGCCCTTCTTATCATTCATTAGTCACATGCTAAATAAAGCATGGGTTCAGATTTAGAATTGCCACAAAGGAGATGATTGAAGTGATGCATTACAGGCAAAAGCATGTAGGTAGGCCTACATTATAGCTGCTGTAAAGCAAGAAATATTTGTGGCATGAAATTTTTGCATATTGCCACTGGCAATCCAGTGCATAATGGTGTAGACAAGAACTTTTGTGTGCATTTTAATTTTGCAAATCTTTGGCTCTCACAGAATTCATGAAATTATAATGCATGTGAAAATTGGTTTTAGCCTGTATGTTTTCTCGAGTCGTAACAATGATCTGAAACATTTGCCACCAAGGGTTTTGTATCAAGCTGCCTACTGTAATGTTCTTAAATGTAAAAAATATGGAATTCGGCTCTTAAGTTGGAAACTTTGTTGGAGGCAGTGAGCTATAGCAGGGATGCCAAGTTCAAAAAATTTGTATGAGTGAGATTTTCATGACTTGGCATCTCGGCACGCAAATCTGCGCGTGAGCGAATGGTGTGGGAGGGGTTTTTCCCTCCTGTGGCCTCCCACGGTAGTGAGCTTTTTCAATTTTTAGCTCAATGATGGGATCAGGTGCATACTTAAGTGACCATTTTTTTTACTTATTTTGAAAGACAAAAGGGAAATATACCTTCAATTGCAACTATTACTTTAATCTTTTGAGCTCTGCTCATTATTATAGGCCCAAGTTACAGACTTCGGCCAATGAGTGAGAAAAATGGGTGCCGTGCGTGAGATCGTGAGACGACCCCTAAATGCTTGAGTCTCACGCAGAATGCGTGAGCCTTGGTAGCTTTGCTATGGATGAAGTTAAGTAGTCGCCACAAATTTTAACTTGCAAATAAAATAATTTTGCAGAACTTCCTTGGTGATTATCTGCAAAATATCATTCTCATGGGAAACTGGTCGATGGGTTTACCTACACACATATATCATGGGTTGGTATGACACAGTTGTGGTTTTGTGCTTTTATAAAGAGCAATCACTACATTCTTCAACAAAGTTATTGAAATTTTTCGGCTTTCTGTGAGTCATCACATTTGATAAAAAGTACGGAATAAACACTTGTCTCTAATTCTGTCAAGTTATTAGATTTATAGATATTACCAAATTATTGACTCGCACAGCATGATGCTACCCACATTCACATGGGGGTATTACTACATAGTGTGGACTGTTACCATCTAAGTGACATTGCAATATTTTGGCATTCTGTATACTGCCATATATATCATCTCTCCTTTAATAGTGAGTGGGAGCACTCCCATGGTACTGGTTTGTATATGATGACATGGTTTTCAGATCCTGGTATCATACTGTTCTCCAAACACTATTATCTCAGGGGTAATCATGCTGAAGTTTGCTCTTAGTTCTTCAGTGTGAACAGGATCAAGGGGGAGGGCAATGCCATGGCTGTTCCATACTGGAATGCATTATTGACACCCCGCCTGCACAGAAATGTGGGTAGAATTCCTCGCTTGAGATGGAGAACCACGCAAGATGACATCACGCATGATGAGGACTGCAAACAAGATTTGCCCAAGACCCTTGCTGAGCTCCTTCCCATGGTCAGCTAATACGATGTAGTTTCACAGACTGCTTCACATGTAGTCTCTTTCAAGGCATTCCCACTTTACTTTGAATCGTAGGATATCCATGACAATTGATTTCGACATGATGATCTGCAACGTACTGGCGGAGTTTATATCTTCCATTGGGAGATAAATGATCCCTGAGAATCTCTGCAGTTTGCACTTTGTCAAACAGGGAAAATTGTATGTAATATTTAGACATGCACTTGTAAAACTTTGTGTTGATTAAAGAAAACAGACAATTTCACTAGCAGGGAATTTGCAGACATATACTGCAAATGTTTTGTGTTTGATTATACCTCAGTATGATGTGTCACATTTGCAGTTGGTTGGAATACACACATACATGTACATGTTGTACATATGCAGTTTATTAATGTGGAATTGTGTATTACAGGAACATTGTATAGTTGCTGTGTAGCCAGAAGGAAATAATATTGTTGGTTGTACATCCATAGGGAATTAGTGCAGCTAGCCATAATTCTAGTTTCTATTAAAGAAGTATCTGGAGGAAAGACCAAGATTTGACGCCAAGCCTTGACTCTGGTCACCCATCTGTGATGTCCACCCATCAGATCTAATTTCATCGTCTGTCTCCGCTCACTTTCTCGCTACTCCTCTTCTCTCCTGCGGAGATCATAATTCAATCAGGAGCCATTTTTTTTCGTGGATCCCTACTGATCGTCTTCACACATGCCGCCTTGCGAGAAGTATGATAAGACGTCGTGATGGGTTGACATGTGTCCAACTCGTTCAGGAGTGGTGTCTTGTAATGGGTTGACAAACTAGATAGAGATGGGGATTTGAGTTGCAGCCTTCAAGCCATTCATATCCCTGTGTTTACAAAGTGTGCGATATATGTTTTATGATTCCATGGTAGTGATGAGTTTTGTGAGTTCTGCTCTGAAAAGTGATCAGACTTACCCTAAAACCTGTTCAGGATGAGCTGATTTTGCTAGGTAAACACATTTCCAGTAGACATCCGCAGGAATATTCATCAGGGACTTGTCTTCAATGGGTTAAAAGAGGGAAGCGAATCTGGAAATGGAGGGGAAACTCACTATAATGAGGATCTAGAACCATCCCCCAGTTCAGATACAAGCCAGTTTATACCAAAAACTCATGATGCACAGACAAAGAAAATAAACAAACAAACGACATACATTGTACATAAGACATTTTTATTCAGATTGCTTGATTTTTAATTCTGCCAAAATAGATTGACACTCTCCATATTGAATCATGATTTATGTATATTATGTCCATTCATGGCTCAGCAATTTGTTACGTATTTCATTTTGATTTCTTTGGAAAGATTATTTGTAATGAATGAATAATCTTTTGAGCAAAAACGAAAGTCACATTCTAAGTATACTGAAAATAGTCAGTCACTTTTTTCTAATACTAACAGCAGGGATGCAAAGATGGAACATATCTTGCTTTGTTAGGGACTGCAGTGTAGCACCGACAAATTAAATCAAATTAAATGTGGAATCCCTCTCCTGTCCAGTGTGTGGTCGGTGTCCACGCCACATCAGAACGCACTGGGTCAATTCAGGCATACTCACATCATCTTACTCGGGTCATTTGAGTTATGATTACTAGCAGTGTGAGGCGGCGGCCCACTGCAGGGTCATCCCCTCTTACTTCTCTTTACAACCGGCATCGGAAGCTTGGCGTGGTGGCACATCGATTCCGAGAACGCGTGGAGAAAATAAATTTGTTTAGTGACTCATGCCGGTTATTAAGCCCCCCACTCAGTCAGATTCATCAGTTGAAGGCGGCTTGCCGCTGCGGAGTCACTGCTCCATACCGAATTGATTTTCATTATGTCTGTGTCAAAATGGGAAGTATAGCTGTTCATTTACATTCTGATCCCTTTCGGACTTGCACACTTCCTCATGAATAATATATGTCTAAATCCGTCTGCTGGGATTCTGCTATTTGTCAATATGTTACGTCTGTGTCAAAGTAGGAAGTATAGCTGTTCATTCACACTCACACTACAATTGTAGATCCCTTTACCTAGAAGTTTGCTCACTACGTCATGAATAAGTCATATCACAGGGCCATTGATGTGCCAATAGAAGATGAGAGCTATCTAGATGCTAATTTTCTCCAAGAAAACTATATAAATCTTAGGCCCACTACCTCAATCTCCAATTGATATTGTATACAAGCAAGTTGCCATTTGTAATGAGAGAGTTAACAGTAGACCCTGGCTGTGTATGCTCTACCGTAGCGTTTACAATATCTTGATTTTAGCAATGGCAGTGCCACCAATCACTTGAATTGAACTTCTGCAGTCTGCTTAAAAAATAAAAAGAAACATGCTTAATATTGCAAAATTATTATTACAGCACTATTTTGATTTATTACTAATATCCAGTCAAGCACAGATGAAGTATTGTACAAATGGGAACACAGTAATTTGTCATTTCAGCATTCAATTTTTTCTACCCTTATAGCTGGTACATGTGAGTGGAATCATCTGACATTTGATGTGGTTGCAAAAGCAATATCTGCCCTGACTAACTTTAATTGTCTTTGTGTCCAGTAATGAGTTGTGTTTTTTTTTCTTTTTATCAGTCTCTTCTCAATCTTTTAACATACCCCTCCCCCCCCCCACTACCACACACACAAGCATTGACCACAGACAGAGCAATAATCATAAGTGGACATATGAAGGAGCCATTGATATTGTTTTGTAGTCAATTATGTGCAGCCTAAGTAACCTTTGGAGAAGAAGCAGTTTGTTGCAATCAATATGACATATTTCCTAAAAGGGTATTATTGGCCTGATATCTGAGCCACGATGGACTGCGGTCATTTTAGTAGAAATAAAGTCAGAAGCCAATGTAAATGCTATATTATCTGTGAAAAGACAGACAGTGCATATTGTCCCTTTCATTGGTCATATCTGTTGGATGGCGCCACATCCATGGTGCTCATACTCCAGTCCGTAATTTCTCCATCTTCCACAGCATTTCCTCATTGTCTCCTTCTAAGGAAGAAAGAGGGGGGTCACTGCTTACCCAGTCCCCTGAGGCTAATGCTGGTATGCAGGCTCATCAAATGACTCATTGCTCTTCCTCTCTTATATTTGACTCTGAAAATAAAAGATGCAATCTTTGATGCCTTATCTCTTGCAAATGACTCTGTTTTCAGACAAGATGGGGGTCAATTGGGTATTGCTCTGCAATGAATGAGCGCACATATGAACTCTTCTAGAATTCATAGATAGGGAGGATTTGCGCTTTATTGCATTTCTTAGAGTAATCAACTCTGCAAGTAAGCAATGGGCCTGAAATGACACTAAATAAGTTTGGAATGAGGCTTTGATGCATAAATTTGAGATGATATGAAGGTATTCTTCATTCTGATTGCCTACGATGTGCAGTCATACATTGTAGTTATGCCTTCAGGCTTTTATCATGATTATTCCCTGTGAATATAACATCATAACATTCACATTTGTGCAAGTAGAAAACTCCTAGAGGTCCGGTACAAAGCCTACATTGTGTACAGAGCTGTGAAGTGCAGGAAAGCTGCCTATTTTCAGTGTTTGGCATTTATAGCACAGGCATATTAGTCAAACGTGGGTCATTTTGTTTTTGCTGTGGATGTGAATGGAACTGCCTCGTGTCACATAACACAAAAAATAGCTTGCCTCTATGGATAGGGAGCTAATATGTTTCCCACTGTAAGGAGAAACAGTCCACATCTTATGATGAAAGCTGGTACTGTTCTCAGCTATTACACTTGCAGTACAGAGTCACTAGTTTGAATGATGTTATTTGTTTGTTTGGTATTAACTGCCACTTACATTTGTAATGTATTTCATTCATGGCAGTCCTGTTTGTAAATGGAGTGAGAATATTGATTTTACTAAAAGTTTCTATTTTCCCAGTAAAAACAAGAAAATCCACAGTGGAACCTGTCAAAGTTTATCCTACACTGTACATCTGTCTTTAACCCAGTGCATATGACGGATACTGTACAGGACTGTGGGAATATGAGAATCTCATTGGTAATAGTAATTTTCTGTTGTTCTTGAAAAATACATATTATGTATCTTTATAAAGTTAAAAAAAAAATTAAAATAAAATTGGCTTTCATATTGTTAATGATTGATGGCTCCTGTTGCTGTTTTTGTTTAATCCTAGACCACATACAATCAATGACATTGTAAAATGTATATGACGGCTGTCACTCTGTTTAATGAAATGCACATTATTGAAAAAAAGACAACAAACCTCAAAGCGCTTCACAGCTTGCAGCTGTGCTGTCCGGAGCTGGAGATTACTCATGGATTATGTACAAGCCAAGGGTCATCACAGCAAAACACAGCTCAGCCCACTAGTGAGCCACTCTCCATGTGTGATGGCAACTGGCATCAGTGATTGCTGGCAATTAACTATAAAGGGGCAGAAACCGGCTGTTGTGCCAGGCTTTAGATTGGGGGATGGGCCCGCTGCCCACTTCAGACCCATTCACGTTTCTTGCATGTGACTACATCCCATGTTCATTGAACAATTTATCTTGTTACATAAACAACTGGGAAGGAACCATTCCAAAACTTTGACTGAATTGTGTTTTAAGACTGTGAGAGCCATTGTCTAGATTCAGGGAGAACTGAAAGATGGTAGCTGGGATTTCCTCAGCAGCTAAAATAACTTACAAATCTTAGAAGAATACTGTAAATATGTGTCATGTATGTAGTTTTAAATTTTTGACGAATTGGGACATCCCGACAATTTAGTGAGTGGTTAAATTCGCGATTGTGGAGTACAGTGCTGAGCAGAGTAATGTATGTGTGCATGTCACACCAATGTCGGGATCAGAGTTAATATTTTTGCATGTTTTTAACTTCACAAATAGCAGCCGACTTGTGAAATTCCTGAAAATAACACTCCTGAAATATTCGTCACATACAGTACAGTAAATGCTTACTAGAGAAAAGGCTATATGGGGGGGGGGGGGGTAGGGCCCATATGGTGTGGGGAGACAGCTCTAGCCTAGGCAAGAACTCCTACTGGACAGGATATGTTAGGTCAAGGTGCCCTGTTTGCCGATATTTCTTTTTCCTCTGTGATACCATCTACCACTTTGACCTCTGCTTCCTGCAATTCCACATGAGTTAGATGTGATGTGTGCTAGTATCCCCATGAATTTTACAAGGCAGAAGCAATTAGAGATAAACACTGTTGTTGCTTTGACCCATTGAAGATGAGTTCCGAGTATACTTGGCCTGATATCCATGGGAAATGCATGTTGCAGCAAAATCAGTCCGTCCTCATCGGGTTAATTGGCATAAATTGAAATGTCACCCCAAATTAGATTGTTAGATTATTTCCCAACAGAGCAGATCATTTCTCATTTCCACTGGTACCGGTATGACTGAAACAGAACCAAAGCTTACAAATGTTCAGTGCCAAGTCCTACAGATCTGTGCAAATTATGTGATTTCACTTTGTTTTGGATAAAAACATATAAGTACAATGTAGGTATGTTTTGTTATGATTTTGTCAAATGTTGTAAGACGGCACAGTTGTGTGATCATCACCTGTGCAGAATTATCCTGTTGTGTATTGTATGCGCTCACTTCAAAGAATTAATTGATTTTTCAATTTGCGTCAGCATTTTCGAGGTCATCTGGTGATTGGTATGACAGTGGAATTTCATTACTGACTAGCTGTCCCATCCTGTCCCATTGATTGTGTGCTTGCTTTCCTTGTCATGGGCATGTAATGATGTTTTAAGAAGCCCAACATTCCAAGAGACAATCAGAGATAAATAAACAAACCATCAGAACATACAGTGTATCTCACTGTGATTTCTAGTATGCACTACCTCCAAGCCTTTCAAGTCAAGGCTTTCAATCCTCCATATACATTGTATGTCAAAATCCTTGGATTGTCAGTGCGCCAAGAGAGAAAAAACATGAAAAAAAAACAAAACAAAAAAAGTATTTTTAGAAAGAAAGATCATGGAATCTTTCTTCTCTCTTTCTTTCTATTTTTAATTTAAATCAAAAGACAAGAACAAATATACCCCCAAACAATGTCAGTTGACATTTGCCTTATCGGTGTGCCTACACTGGATCTAACATGGTTTTCCCCACAAGATTACATGTTAGTACAGATGGGATTTGCTGCTGATGTGCGGCCTACGACTGACATAATTCCCCCTACTATGCGGATACCCTCCATGGATGGCTGGTTTCATCCTTTTAGTAGGTAGGCACTGAGAAATCTGACTGCCAGCCACTGCCTGCACATAAGAATGCCATCTCACATCATCATACTGGTTACCTCTATAGCCTGCGTACATCATTTGGAATGTCCCAGTGTGTGGTGATTTGGACAGTGGTGAAGTGAAAGGTGCATGCCAGCCCAATGTGGAGAGATGAATTATTGGAATTATAGCACAATGTAGAAAATTTAACTGAAGATAAAAACATTGTAGCCTTTGGCTAGCAGTCAAAACAAAAACCCACACATGGAATCAACCACAAATATTCATGGAATTTCTTCTTTTTTTCTTTTTTTTTGCCGAATGAAAGTGTGTGTTTGTGTGTGTCTGTGTGCACACCAAATTACAAAATAGTCATGATTGGCATGAGTGAAATATTGCTTTAAGTAGAAAAGTGTAGGCCCTCTCATACTCCTGTGTGTTTTTTCTTTTCTGATGTTAGAATTCAATGTGAAATGTGGAGGACACCATTACTTCAGGTCAAGCAGGATGCAATTTATTATTAGTCCTTCCTTAGCTCTGCAAACACAAGTTTGTATGCCCAATTGGTAGGCCTATATTGAAAGTTAAATTCAGCAATCAGAACCATGCACTCTCACAAAGCATGCCTGGCTGCAAAGATATGCACTGCATCATTTGAAGCAAGTGAAATCATTTTACAACAGAGAGCACTATGCTGCAGCTATTAACATCTAGCTGCCCCAGGTTGCCGTGATACGGCAAGTTGGTGTGGGGGTGGCCCCAGAGGTCTGGGGCTAGAGCTGGGAGACCTGGAGATCAGTGTGTCTAGGAGGAAAGGGTTGAAGGGCCCAGCCTGATCTCTCAGCTATCCCAAACATCCACTTCCTACTCCTGCCACGATCGTATTTCAAGATGCGGCACTGGAGACCAGCGATGTGGAAGTGACATTTAGGAGAGACCCGAACCTGGTCCTCAAGGGGGAGTTTGCCCTCCTAACTAACCCTACCAGACTTGTATAATTACCAGCAAGTCATCATCAGAAAATATGCCCAGTCATTGGCCATAGAGCTCTGTATTTGACAGACATCAAGAGACCAAGGTTTTTTTTTAATAACTGAGCTAGGACTATAGTACCTCATGATTTTAATGAGAAAATTCTATGCAGTGCTCAGAATCGCAAGGCCTAGCCACATCTACAAATTGTACCATCCTGGATGATATTTCCATGTGTCTCAACTTTCCTGTGTTTTGTCGTGCATCTACAATGTATAGTTTGTTTGTTTGTTTGCTTTTATTTCTGCATTCAATCAGATGCAATTTGAATGCAAACTTCAAAAAAGTACAAAGACAAAGAATAACAAGTGCAGTGAAATAAATCGATAACAGTACATAAATAGATACACATAGGTGATTGCATTAAGCAATGTAGATACACAGAAACATAAAATAAGATATACAGTATTTTTCAGTAAACAACAGAGATCATTGAATGCAGGAGACCACCATCATAAGCGATTAAGCTTGAAATGGATGGAGGCCTCATATTTATATTCACCTTTTCATAGTTATATTCACCTTTTCAGCTATCTATGGCACATTGCGTAGCAACATCCCACATAGCCATTCTCTACAGCTTTACTATTGATGGTTGTGGACAAGTACTTGTATGTAGTCTTTTGTGTTAGACCTTGAAATGACGGATCGAGATTGTAATGTTTGTAAATGTTGGAGTAAAATGCTTTCAACAGCAGTAAATGAATTGTGACTCCTCATGAAGTGAGTTTCACTATAAATGCATCAAAGAAGATGCTGATGAAAAGAAAAAAAATAATGAGTAAAAAAAAATCTACTTTTTTCCGATGTGATCTTCTAAATCTTGTGTGGAATGATGCATGGGAGTCTTCATCGTCCAAAGCTAATATTGTATGTGTGGAGTGAAGGAGCTTAAAAGTCATCGCTTGAGACTTGGCTGTCTTTCAGCGTTGAAACAGCAAACCCCGCTCAATGTCACAGCGAGCCATAAGATATCCCCTTCCTCCTTGGCTGTTACTACCCCAGAACCTCAACACAGAGGCTACATTGCTCCTTTTGCCAGATGAATTCATTTTATTGTAATGCAGCCAAGGATACTCTTTCACTGTGCATGCAACTACATGTGCTTTGTGACAAGTGTCATTGTACTCAAAATGTGAATTGATTTGAGGACTACAAGAGAGGTATTGTTTTAGCAGGGTATACTTCGAACTTGCAGTCAATCCAGAGTAGATGTAAAGTCATCTTTCAGAGCACATTTTTTCTTGACAGCGATATTTTGTGATGATTTTTTTTTTCTTTCAAGAGTGCACCACTGCAGCCACTAATACTTTTGCTCTTCCAAATTACTTTGTCTTATGACTTTGTCAACTTATTGCAATTCATTTGTGTTCTGATATGGTACTGATGAACATTAGTAAAAGCAAATATAAACCTGCGAACATAAGACTGAAATAAAACTACAAATATGGAGTAAAATCATTTTGCCCATTTGTGACATGTCTGTGTGTATTTCAATAGCTATGATTTCTTGCTGTACAAAAAAAAAAAAATCACCCTTTCATTTGAAATCTGAAGAAAAAAATGCAGAGACAATTTGTGTTGTGATATAAAACAGTGTATATGGTGCTACATTTGAATCACAAAATTAAGTTGGGTTTTGCTTGCCTGTATTGTGATATAATGCAGGATAACATGAAAGAATTGAGATACATATGTATGGCAAATTGGCAAAATTGATGTTCTATAACTTTCCTATCCTAGACAACTCCCTCTTTCAGCTGTGGGATGAGGATGGTAAAGATAGATAGAAAGCAGGATGAAGTAAGTGGGCTGATGCCGTTATAGGATGAAAGTAGGTAGTATTTGAGGATCGCCTACATCACTCAGTGTAGTGCCAGGGAAATGTTGTTTATGTGACTTCAGCCTCAAGACATTTCACGCCCCAGTGCTCCGTCTCAGCAATTTCCTCCTCACGGTCCTCTGCGCTCCAGTTCGTTTGGGGTTGGGATGACGCAGACTCTGTATCATCAGTCGGAGAGTGCTCCATCCCACCTCCCCTCAAGCTGAACCAAAACACCTGCTCTTGTGTAGGCCAGAATACAACCACTGGATGCTGAGAACAACATCAATACGTACCTTTGATTTAATATAGAACAGGCCATTGTCCGTCACCTGCCCAGATTATGTTTATGATAAAATTGAATGTCCCGAATTATTAAAGGACAAGTTCACCTTCATAGACATGTGGGTTGAGTGAATGCAGCAGTATTGATAGAACACATCAATGAGAGTTTGAGCAAAATCGGACAATCCGTTAAAAAGTTATGAATTTTTGAAGTTTCTGCTCAGTCATGGCTAAATGAAAAGACTACTTTAGCTTGTGATGTCACATGAGTACAACGATATAAAGAAAGAATAAAGAAAAGTCAACATATTTCCATTTTTCTCGCATAATAAAAGAACGCTCGACTCCTCTCTTTCAGAAGGCAGGGGGAATAATATTACCCTTAACATATGTCAGTAGCAAGTCGAAGAAATGTGCACTTTATTCAAAAAGTAAAGTTTTGTGAAATTCTCTTTTTATTTTCCTTATATAGTCGTACGCATGTGACATCATACACTGTAGTAGTCTTCTCTTCCAGCAGTGACTGCGCAGATACTTAAAATATTCGTAACTTTTGAACGGATTGTCCAATTTTCCTCAAACTTTCACTGATGTGTTCAACTAATATTGCTGCATTCTCTCAATCCTTATGTATATGAAGGTGGACTTGTCCTTTAAGCTGAAACATCAAGTTGGCATGAGTGAATGCTGTGTAAATTGTCTGTTATTTAGATAAGCTCATGTTTACTTTCATTGGAAAAAACAGAATGGAGGTTTGGGTATTTCATCAGGGGCAGCCTTATTTTGTGTTTATTATTGTCTATTTTATCTTTATGTATAATAATCCTTGTATGAAGAACTAGATTATGCTGGCTGTTAATTATTCTGTAGAGTTGAATGAATGAAAGAGTAGCTGTGTCTAGCTGTGGCTCCGACAAAACCCAAAACAAAGCAAGGATGAAAGTGCAGGCAGGGCCTAGTGTACATGAACCTGCATACAGGAACCGTAATACAGGTGAGCCTATATTGGTGTACGTCACCAAAGGCTGAGTATTAATCCATCAAAGAAAGGTAGACGGACGTTCGTGCTGCTTCACGTCGCGGTCTCATTCGGCATGTCGCGTGCGAGTTGATTGAGCACACAGTCCTTTTGGGACTGATTGAAAAAAAAAGAAGGCACCTTTAGAATCCAATCTGACTCTAGAGTGGAGGAGATTACCTGTCACTGAGTTCCCATTGCACCCCTACTCTGAAGAATACTATCAGTACTTATCAATTCTTGTGTTGAAGAGTTCACATATATAGAAATACCATTCACAAAGCAATTTGTGTACAGATGTGTACAGAGCTTAAAAGTTACAAAGCATAATGACAGACTGACTCAAAATGATGTGGTATAATTAACCCGTTGAAGACTAGTCCCGAGTATACTCGGGCAGGTGTCTATGGGGAATGCATGTTGTAGCAAAATCTCCTCATCCTTAACAGGTTAAAAGCATACATGTATATTTATTATATATTTACTCTAGCCATCTTGCTGTTTTAGAGCTTTTGGTTCTCCTTTGTGACTGTTTCTCATGGTAATATACTGTGGTATGTCAGAATGGTGTCATCAGTGCACGGCAAGTGTTGATGGTTGTGATAAATCTGTACTGGATACAATGTTCACTAACCATTACCTAAGTCCTTCTATGAGACTGTGATCTATCACTGCCCGACTCAAGAGAATAGACGTAAATCAAATTGTGTGATTATCAGTGAAGATAGAGCTGCACAAAAGCAGCAGTATCGATGAAAAATGGAGATTGCCTCTATAGACTGAATGATTCCAAAAGTATTGAATAGATGGTGTTTGCATAGTGCTATTCAATGCTGTGTGCAGTGCTGTGATTTTACATGCAGTGCAATATGCTTTTTTTCTGTACATGACGAGCATGAACTGGACTTTAATATATCTTTATACTTCTACTAAAGATAGAAATATAGGTCCTATATCAAGATGTGTATTTGAAGAGTTTGAACACAAAAAACAGATAAGCACCATTTTAAAAGTTTTAAAAGTTAAGGTCAGCATCAAATAGAGAAAAATAAGATCTTTCCAATGATACTGTACTTTAAGAATTATTTTTGAAGAAGCTATTGAAATCATTACACATATTTGAATCATTCTTATTTTGTTCTGTAGCAGCTTTGACCTCAGATATTTCATATTGATGAAAAGTTGTTATCATGTTTTTGCATTTAAAGGGTGTGTACAGTTCTGGTCGAGGTGAAGATTTAGCTTTTAACGTTTTGTGAGATATTCAGAAACCACTCTATGAGATGTCAAAGAGCATGCAGTTCTAAGGGGTATCAAAAGTTTGTCCGATGAAAATCGGTTTTGAAATGGCTGAGATATCCAAAAACAAGGTGAAACAAAGAGATACTAATAAAGTTGGGGCATGTCGCCTTTTATTATTAGCACTTGCTCTTCATATATTGTGGACATACATTGTACATAGGCATATGTGTGTGTGTGTGTGTGAATATAAATGATGTGTTTGTGATGAGGAGATGCGAGTTGTAGTAATTGCTGAATTATGGCAGGGCGGAGTCAAAAGGAAGGTTGATTAATCTTCATGGCTTTGTGAAAGGGATGTGATTGATTAAATGATCCAACCTGTGTTAGAAACCTAATTAATTTTGAGGTAGTCGCGTAAAAGTCTGATCAATGGAGCATGTGTGTCAGTGGCCTTAATCTACCATGGTACTCGGTAATATCGCTAGACACTTGTCAGTGAAGTAACAATACTTTGGCAAGAGGGACATGGGAAGTATTGCAGAAATTATGATACATTTAAAGGATGTGTACAGTTCTGGTCGAGGTGAAGATTTAGGCTTGACCGTTTTGCGAGCTATTCAGAAACCACTCCCTCTATGAGATGTCAAAGTGCATGCAGTTCTAAGGGGTATCAAAAATTTATTCGATGAAAATCGGTTTTGAAATGGCTGAGATATTCAAAAACAAGGTGAAACAAAGAGATCCTAATAAAGTTGTGGCATGTCGCCTTTTATTATTAGCAATTTTTTGGATATCTCAGCCATTTGAAAACAAATTTTCATAGAAAAAACGTTGAATCCTTCTTAAAATTACATGCTCTTTCATATTTCATAAGAGGTTTCTCTTTATCTCATTTTGGAATGTTCAAAACATGAATCCTTACCTCAACCAGTATTGTACAGCCCCTTTAAGCAAATGGAATGAGTCCAGATGAGCTATAATCCATGGGAGGAGGGAAAAATCAGCTGTACTGCATTGCTAACCATATTCACACCTACCCAAAATCAATGTTTTTTGAAAATCAGTTTTTGCAATGGGATGCAAAAAACAATGCTAATTCTTGTGTGTGGACACAAAGATTGGTTAACTTTCGTGATAAATTGCATCGCATTGCGATAGTCAGTCGAGTTTTGGGGGAACTCACATTATAATTTGCCCTGCCCAGTACTAGTATGTGTGAGTGGCATGCAATGCGAAAATACATGTTTATTTTTAAATCCCACAATGCAACTGGCCACACCAGGTACGCACACTCGGGTGCCCGGGACCATGCTCCGGTCATTCATTTAGACATGCACAGTCCAGAGATAGTGCTTCATATAAAGCCAAGTGACTTGTTTGTTTGTTTGTTTGTTTGTTTGTTTGTTTTTTGCTGTGTGTGAATGATGACATATCAAATAGATGTTTGCATAGCAATGCAAAAGCCAATAACTCCTGTGTGTGGACACAACTACTGTCATTACTTTTTTGGATCTTTATTCCTTACCCCTTCCTCCATCAACTTCAACATTTATGGACTCTTACTTCCCCCCCCCCCCCCTCCTGTTTGTTGTAAGTCAAAATCAGACTGTGATAAAGGTCTGATGGCATCATTACAGCCCAGGACATCAATCCAGCTGTAAACACCAATCATGACGGAGCCCCGCAAACATCGGCATCGTTTATCGACCAGCCATTTATTTTCCTACCCGGGCTAGCTTGCCAAGCCCCGCCCATCTTGTCAGTTTGTGATGAAGGTGTTCGTGTCTTCATTTCTTCTTTTCCTCCCTTGTCTCCACCTATCTGTCTCTATCTTTTTATTTCTTCAACCTGTACTATATCTCATCTCTCCTCCCATATATCACCCCTCTCAGCATCTCTTCCTCTTTCGACTCCAATCTTTACTCAGCCACTTGCATAAATGGATTAGGATTCTCCCGCATCATCCATTCACAAAACCTATCAGTATTCTGTTGGCATTCTACTTGATCTCCTTGCCTCTTTTTTCTCTTTTTCCTCTGTATGTGATATGGTGTATATGGTGTGTGTGTATGTGTGTGTGCATGTGTGCCTGAAGGTATGCAATACAGCGCAGTAGACTTCGCCTCCTTGTTTATCTTTATACATCTCAATTTACTGAGCGTACATCTGTCCTGCCTCCAGGCATCCATCTCACCACTTTCCTCATCTTCGTCAATCGTCATGGATACCTCTCTAACGCTGTGAATTCATTTGCTTCATTTGCCCCATTTGCCAGTGGAAGACAGCAGCAGTAGAAGTATATCATCCCTTCATGGAGTAGAAATATATCAAGAGCTTATAAAAGAGAACCGATGTGATTATCTTCATTTCTTTGAGCGATGTGATATATTTATTTCTAAGTCACTGTTTATTTTCCTGAGTGAAAAAAAGTTAATGTCTTTGCATCCTGAAAAAATAGAATAGATTGAGAAATTCCTAAGATCATGCATCATTCCACCCTATGAGCATCTTCCTGAGTTATTTCTCCCTACAGTGGAACTCAGAAAGTTGTTGTCTTTGTAGCTTGTTCATAGGGAATACAAATTCTGCAGAGTATGGGACTATCCATTTTTGCCTGTGAAATAGCATATATATATATAGGAAGCTCTTTGTTCGTGCACACTTCGATATGAAACTGTGATTGCCCCATTCAGTTCATTCTCAATCCCAAAACAAAACAGGTTCTTGTGTCCCACATCACCCCAGGCCTAAGTCAACTTATTGATGTAAGTCATATTTGGGAGATTGAGCTCAGTGGTCTCTCTCTCTCTCTCCTAAGACTGTTTTCACACGTGCGAAGAGTGCGCCCTCGGAATGATGGTTCTACTGATGCGTCACTAGAATCATCATTTTGATAATACACTTTGGCCATGTGTATGCAAACTAGAATCACAGAGGGTAATATGACTTGCGCAAAACTGCAAATGCTGGTCCAGAGGTGTTTTCCATTGATGATTCTCCCAAATTACAAAACAAAACAGTCTTGTGCACGAATTGACCTCCAAATCGTGATTTGGGGGGGGGGGGGGGTGGAGCTTACAGTGACCAAATGTGTGCCTCGAATGCACTTCATGCAAAGCTGTGCAGCTGTGCCATATTAAAGTGCAGGAGGCCGAGCCGAATTTTTAGTATCATTGCATTTTAATGCAATGTGTATGAATGTTAAATTTGTGTATGGAAGCTCTTTTACTTCCCTCTTCATGAAAGAAAGGACTCACGAAATAAGCAATTTCACCATCAGTAGAGTCTACTCGTATGTATCGCCACTGCCACTAGTGAGTCCGGCCAAACAGCAAAAAGAGAAATGCAAATGTACCGCTCATATGACATCACAAGCTCTGTTCAAGAGTGATTGACGGGTAGGCCTACCTGGAAAGAAACCACACCTCCTCTCCCTGCTCTGAAATTTAAAACCATTAATCTGTGAAGCTCTCCTCGGCCACGTGTATGGATAATGATTTTAGTAGTACCGGTATAATTCTAATTCAGTATTGCAATCAAGTTTCTCCTCTCGTGTGAAAAATGACCTAAGTCAGGTTTTTCATGGCCAGGCCATGCCCTGGAGGGCCGCTGTCAAATTGGAGCTCTAGATATTCCATCAAGTGATTTTCTTCTATTCAAAGACTGGATACAGGTCCTGGGCCTTATAAAGCCTTAGCCCTGGGCCTCATAAAGTCTTAGCCCTGCTCCTGAGGGGGCCCAGTAAGCCCTTCCTGCTGAGAGGGAGACAAAGCAAGATTTATTTCAGCTATACAAGTGTCAGTGTCAAAGGCCTTGACCAGCACACTTGAGAGAACCAGCTCTTCTATAGATCATCTTGTGTTTAACCCGATCATGGCCATGTTTACAAAGTTTATGGTATACCATGCCTTTGTCTGATTTCGTGCAGTAGTCGAGTGGTTAATTCAATAGTATGTCAGCTCTGAATTGCTCTAGATCACACTGTATGCACAGTGCATGGTCTATTATGTGCCCACATTCAGAGACATTGCGGAAGGAAGTTTACAGATGCATGGGTTCATATAGTTTTGTATTTGCTCAAATGATATATTGAATGAACTTGAATGTGATTAGTCATTATGTCAACATCAGTTGCCATGAAATGACAAAATGATGAGTCAAACATAAATACCTTGTGCTCTGCAATTATCTTGGATGTTTTGTTCTGTGCCCAGTCATAGCAGGCTGAGTTTTATAAAGCCATATGAATTTCGCAATATGATGGAACATTGAAATCATATCCGAATCACTAGATGGGTACAGGATGTCATTCAAAGGATAATAATGCCGTGACTTTGGCTGGAAGGAAATTGTTGGAAATAGAGCTCTCTCCTACCAGTGGAATGCGGTCGAGCTCAAATTATGACACAATAATGTAAGGATGCTGCAGCTGTGGTATGGATTAGTCAAACCACAACCGTGGCAGGGCATTAGGGGAATGTGCCATTTTGCATGTTCTCCTCAGTAAATCACGTGGGAAATGTCCTCAATTCGCTGCGAATGAGTCGCATGTTTCGTGAAGACTGGTATTGCATGAGATGTCTGAAGACTTGATGTGTCAAGCATGGCCTAGATTATAAACTGAGTCTCGTCTCAGCATATTGTAGTTTTGTGTTATAGTTCAGCATCTGTCAGCAAACAAACGAAGATAATCGTGCATCTATACAAATTGTTACTACTCCCTCCTCTTCCTATGTGTCATCTTTTCATTATCATTGTCATCTCCTTCTCCTTCCCCTTGTTTCTTTTTATTCTTTCTTTTTCATCTTCTTTTTCTGTCTTTTCCATTTTCTTCCTTTTCTTCTTCCTCTTTATTTCTCTTCATTGCCAATAAGATATGAAAGAAATTGATCTGAAATTTTATTATACTCATTATGCACTCACATGATACAAACCATTGTAGGTCATATAGAAAATTTGCATAGTTATGAGGGGCAATTCCTTTTATACTGCAATAATTCAAAGGGAAACATTTGCTCTCGTTTTAGCACGCTTACTCACCATACCTACTCATGGCATTTAGTTTGTTTGGTAAAAGGGGGAGGGGATGTCTTGGACAGAACAAAGGAAACTTTAGTAGACCATAATGTTAGGTTTTTATGATTTTTTTTTCATGGCAGTATGAGTCATCATTCTTAAAGGGATGACTGAGAAAGAGTAAGAGAGAGGGAGAGAGAGAGAGTGCACGCATGTGTTCATGTGTATGGCTGTAAGTATGCTGTAAGGCAAAACCATAATACAAACAGTTACCTTGCATAAATGCTTAACATTAATCTACCCATCCGTGGCTGAGAAAATAAAGGGTGTGTCATATTCAATGCACATGTTGGCAAGTGGGACCATTCAACAACATTCAACAGAGTTAAGAGCAAGGTAGGAGTGTAAGAAGTTACCGGAGGCCCTACCAAAACATTCGGAAAGAAAAGAAGAAATTGTAAGGGGGGGGGGGAGGGTGAGGAGAGAGAGCCACAACTTGTGACATCTCAGCCATGTTTAGAGGAGCTTCAGCCCTGAAGTTTCTCCCTTGAGCTTGAAACCAGACACAGTGGACAATTTAGGTATGGGGATGGGGTAAAAGAAGATGAATGGTGTTGTTGGTGGTGGTGGTGGGGGGGGGGGGGGGGGGGGTGGGGGGGAGAGGGGAGGAGCACACAAGCATGTTTATAACATTCAATAAGTGTGGCATTATGGTATGACCCCGGGTTTGCCAGTAGCGAGGTTTCTTTGTATACAAATTGAAGGTGTCAGCTTGAATAACATTGTCCTGCCCAGGTCAACCTGAGAGGATTGTTACTGCTTGGAGGCGGCAGAAAATAGGATTGGAGTCTCATTCTTCTCCCCCCCCCCCCCACCCCCCCCCCACCTCTTTTTAAAACTCTTTGGAACATTCCTGACAAGGTTGGCATGTGAGATTCTGGTAGGCTCAGTCATAAGCAGTTGTAAAGGTACTGTAAACTCTTTCATCCAGGGTGACTGTTTTCTGCACATGGGAATGTAGAATGTATTCATGGTGGATTACCTGTAAAAGAAAAAAAAAAAAAACTCTTTTTTTTCTGGGGGGATGTCAGCTTTGTTTTGTTTGGCCATGTGATTTCGTTTGAATGTTGTTAAAGCAAGATTTGTAATGTTATGTCAAGTTATGTTTTAGTAGATATACTGGCAGTAAGCTGCCCAAATATGTGCTGCAGTTGAGTTAACTTGTATAATCTGAGTTGATGCTGGTAGTTGTTTTATTAACTTGTGACCCTTGTCCTTTGTAATTAGAAGTGGCCATGATAGCAGGTACATGTGTAATCCCATACAGTTATAAAATTATATAGACATCGAGGTTTAGCGTCAGTCTTGCGAACTCAATGACAGAGAGTGTCTGGTGTATGTGAAATGGTGGATATTGGATGGACTTTCTCATATTACACTTTTATACTTGCCTCACTTCTCCCTTCATCACTGATTCTTTGCTCATAGTCCACTCTATACAGTTCATTTCAAGCATTGAATTACATGGACAATCTCGATAATGAATAATGCAGATACCCTCATCAGATAGCTGGTATGCTCTCAAACTTGTAGGTGATGACCCTCAAGATAGTGATATTTGTATAGGCGATAATGCCAATCGTTGCAATACCTCAGTGTCTTTTCCAGCCTTACGAAATGTAAAAACAAAAAATTCATGACCATACTGCTGGTCTTGGAGGAGTGCATCTTTCAGTAGAGATAAAAGTGTTTCGTTTTTTGTTGAAGTATTGTTGGGATCTAATGGAGGATTTTGTCTTGACTGAGGAGTGAGATTTCATTGGCAAACAAAATCAAGAATTTGATTTGATGAATGCTGCACACCAACTCCTCTTTTAACATTCTTGGGGAAAGTGATCTCTGAGAATGGTCAATGGAATGGGGAGAAAGCTTCCCATAGTCACCTGTCAAAGTGGATATTTCCTTTTTAGAGTGAATCACTTGCTGTCAGTCAGCACCTGTACAATTTTCTACCTCATAAACACGAATCACGCCAACTCTGTAAACTGCAAATTGATAGTGTAACCATCGTCCCACAACAAGCCATTCTTTTTCTTTTCTGTCTCCCCCCCCCCCCCCCCCCCCCATTCAGTAGTTTGATATTCTGTGTTTGTTGGGTTAACCTCTACTCAGAAGTGATCTGAACAGAAATGGCAGCTTGTCAAAATGTATTTTTGTGATTGTAACGGGAGCAAATGGTGAGCAGAGTGGGGAATAATTTGCCGACTTAATTTGATTGAAAACACACCTGACACAGTGTAATGGTACCAATCTCAGCTTCTTTTGATGTGGGGAAAGTGGAAAGCATTTTGCTCGAGTGATGATATTGTGGCAAGGTCCATGCTGTTGTATTTGTTTTTTATTCTCTGAAAAATGTAACTGCAGAAACACCTGTATTCTGATTGCATTTCTATTATCTGTCATCTGTGAGGTCAATAGAGTAAAAAAAAAACATATGATATGTTTACACTTGCATGTTCAGGTGTAACGGCAATAAAAATGTCAGTGCTAAGTCAGGTGAAATGTGTTCATGTTCCTCTACGAATCTGTGGTTGTGTTGGTGTCTCTCTGTTTAAGGAACACTCTAAAGAAGCAGGGTATTTTCAAGGTTGCCTGTGCCATGCCAGGCAAGCCTGAATGATGATATCACATATATTCAAACAGGGCAGAAAATAAACAAAAATCATCATGTTTTCTCTTTCTGCTCAGTTTTTTTAACATGAGCCAGCATGATAGGCTCTAGTGTGCAAGAAATTTAAAACTAATTTGTTGGGTGTGCAATGAGCACTTTGTATGCATAGACATGACAGGACGAGTGCAGTAGAAATTATGGCACTGATTTGGGCAGTGTGACCACCAACGAAATTACAAGTGTATAGTGATTATTTCCAGTGCAAACGGTATCAGAGACATAGTATTTTGGCAATGAAACACGCCCTACCTTGATACAAATTGATACTTTAATATGACCATAATTTTGTGATGGTCACTGCCTGTTGGGCTTAATGGTCATCCTGCTGTGTCACTATTGACTTGAGATTGTCCATCCAGCTATGTAAGTGACCATATCAATGTTCATGCCTAAAAAAAAAAAAAATCTGTGTCTTGCAATCACAATATCTCAGATATGCAAGTCCTATGTTTGTCTTCATAGAAATGCTAGTTATTCAAGGTGCAATACTGTTAGCAAGAAATGATCTTATGTATGTGAATATTGCTGTTTGTGAATCCCAAACTCTTGATGAGATAGATTGTGCCTACCCCACGATGTAGGACATCATTTGCCAGGAGGAAGAATTCAAGTCAGTGCTTTTAGAATAGAAGAATTATAAGGCCAACTTGGTGATTCTCTGAAAATCTCAGACTAAACATTGGTATACATTTGTCATTCATTGTACTTTTCAGGAACAAGAGGACCCCAATTCTACAGCATGGCCTGACTACTACCTGGACCAAATCAACGCAATGATGACGGTAAGAGTTGATTTTTTTTATCCAGTGCTTCCTCGTAGTGATACCCATGAGAATGAGAGCTCCTTTTCTGTGTACAAGATAAAAAATAAAATCTCTGCTACGCCACTTCATAAGGCAGTGTGGAAATAACCGTAAAAAAAGTTGAAGTCGTGTCACTCTTTATTGATTAATTTGTAGAGAATAAAAGATAGCGTGTATACTATGTAATAAGTAGGCCTATGTATGAAACAAAAGTAATGCTCTCATTCATCAGTGACAGTGGCACCAATTACAATACCCTGAATATCTATGAGTCGCATGGCGCTTGCTCTAGTTTTGCATAGAATATATCAGGAATGTGAAAGACAGCATGTAATTGCAGCTTTAGGGATCACTTCTATTGAAGGTGTTCTGTGTAGTGAGACTTCACTTAACCCCAAATAGTGCATCATCCATGGTACTCATGGTTTTGATGGCTTTGTCATCTTGTGTGCTAAGTGGCTGCAACACTTCGTGACTGCCCATCAACGGAAAAATGTGAATGTCTCCAGACATTTGTGACAATGAGGCACATACAATGTGTATTTTGCTGATGAATATTCCTCCCATCCCCATTAGTGGCAGTCAGGTGAGGGGGGCATTACAGATACCATTAAAATGGACTTTCTCAGTAGAGAACATTTTCCAGTCATGTACCCAGCGTCTGATACAATGGACCGTCTCTGTAATGTATTACATTTCATGGATTTTTCTTTTCCTTCAGCCCAGTAACAAAGCATTTCATTCACCTGTTCCCTCCAATTTAGTTCCTTAGGCAGGAATTCACTTAGTTGTTGCTAGGTAGGGCAAGCCCCTAGCAACCTTTTTGGGTTGTTAAGGACAACTTTTGTGAAGAAAACATGCATACAGTTTGAAGTATTATACTTTTGTATGATTACCATTCCAGCACATTACTCCATCCACTTAGCACCAGGCAGGAGAGGGAGAGAGAGAAAGATAGATAGATAGATAGATAGATAGATAGATAGATAGATAGATAGATAGATAGATAGATGAGAAGAGAAAGAGATGAAGAGAGAGAGAAAGGAAGTGAGGTGATTGGGAGGAATGTTGTTTACATGAACATTCTGTAAAGGATTAAGTTTACGTGCCATTCAAATAGTTTCAATTGATTGCTATTCCCATTGAAACTAAGTCATTAAGGAATGTCTTCACTAATGTTAGAGCATTTCTTTTCCTTCAAACCACTCAGAATACCCAAGGTGATCAGGCTGAGTGTCGCAAGGCTCAGCTTAAACACCTGGTCTGATTATATACCTTGAAAATCTATGCTGAATTGATGTCAAAACATGTGTATGAAGTTAGCTTGATATGTTGTATTTCCTTAAAGGCATAACTTACCATTCGCAGATGAAACAAAAACCCAACATTAGCGCTTTAAAATATTTCTAGAATGTGAGTTAGGGATAGGAACAACCACTGTAAAAATTTGAATCCGTATAATCGATGCTAAGTATTGATAAATACACAAAATGCGAACAGTAGTTAAAATAAGAATGCTTCCAGACTAAACCATCTACAGTTATGGTTTATTGAGAAAAATTCTGATATCTATTTATATTCTAGGCTTTATTTTGAACATTTTATATGATAGGATGTTTTGTGATACAACTGACCTACACATATGCATCAAATGTGATATCTTGAACATTTTTTAAGTCACTCCTCCCCAAAGGTAAACTGGACCTTTAAAGGCAGCATGTACTAAGCAAGCTAAGGTGAATCAAGCTCAAAATTTGTTGAGGTTTAATTGCTTGAACATTTGATGTGTTAGCTCTCCTTTGCTCGCATTCAGATATTTCCAGTCACAAAAAGTGGACACACAACAGAAAACGATCTCAGTATTATAAGAATTACAAGGTGCATAACATCGCAGGGGTGACAAGACCTCGTATCTACAAAATGTCAAATGTTCAGGAGAGCCAAAACATGGCAGTCAAAGCACCGTATCAAATGGGATAAACTTTCCTTTGACAAGCCGTGATGACTTCATTTTTGGGGTAAGAGAGCTAGGATTTGGCCAGGACATCACTTAACGGATTATCTGACCATTAATGCAAAAAAGTCATTTTCACCAACATTTCAGATACAAGGCCTTGTCACCACAGCGACAATGAATGTGTATCTTATTTTTTGTGTTTATTTTGCACAAATTTATTTCTAAATAAATGTCTTTCCACCTGTCTAGTTAATCTTCACGGCAGGTGAGGAAGAAACAGCAAACCGGACCAAGGTTGTGGACAACCTGAAGACTGCCCTCAGAACACAGCCAATGAGGTGGGTACTTTGCAGTACCTATTTGGTGTCATTTTCTGTATTCATCCTTCAATATATGGATAGTAATTACAGTAGATATAAAAATGATAATTATGTGGAGTTGTTATCTCAGTTTAATAGCGAATGTTAAGTTACACTTAGTAAACTGACTTTGGCTCGTCAAAACTAGCTGCCTATTAGTAAGCTGCTGCTAATTGTGAAAGCTGCCTTTCCTCTACACCAAAAAACATTAGTAACAAACAAACAAAACAAATTAAAGGAGAAATAAAATTGGGAAACATGGAAAAATGAAGAATGATTAAGACTGAGTCTTTTCTTCCAGGGGGGGGGGGGGAGGGGGGGGATTGTATTTACTCCTCCACTGCCCTTTGGGAAGCATCAATATTCCTTTTTAAAAAAATCATCCATTGTTTCTCATGACTGAATGTATTGACTCCAGCATTTCACAAGGAATAGAAGAGCCTAACACTGTAGGTCTGAAATGTTAATTTTCTATTTTATGCCATGTACACGAGATCGAATGTTCCATAGTCATGGTGATTTATATGTAATTGTAGTAATTGTTCCCAGATTATTATCTATCTATTTATTAGAGAGGGATGGAGGTGGAGTAACTCTGCAAACATTTTGACGGGTCATATTTATAGTTTGGACTGTCATGATTGATATGAAACATCATTTGCTTATAACAGACTGATTAATTTAGCTCTTTATATCCAATACTACAATTAATTGTGCTTTACAGCACAGACAGTATCTTTTGTTTGTTTGTTTTTCTTTTGAATAGATTATTACATTTTTTTCTACAATACCTTTCCTTTTCCAACATATTATCTTGTACAAAATACACAATTTGCATACCTACGTTGTAGTCTCTTATCTTTTTCCTGCATTCTTTAACCCAGATTTGTGACACGGTTCCTGGACCTAGATGGTTTGTCCACACTCCTGACCTTCCTGGAGAAGATGGACTATGCAACGATGGAGAGTCCCATTCATACATCAGTCATTGGCTGTATCAAAGCTCTCATGAATAATTCAGTAAGTAATTTATCAAGCTTTGATTTAATTGGTTGTATCAAAGCTTCATGAATAATTCAATAAGTTATTGATCAAGCTTTGATACCTACATCAGTCATTGGCTGTATCAAAGCTCTCATGAATAATTCAGTAAGTAATTTATTGAGCTTTGATTCCTATACATCAGTCGTTGGCTGGATCAAAGCTCTCATGAATAATTCAGTAAGTAATTTATCAAGCTTTGATTCTTACATCAGTCATTGGCTGGATCTCAAAGCTTTAATGAATATTCAGTAAGTAATTTATCAAGCTTTGATTTGATTGGTTGTATCAAAGCTTTATGAATATGTGACCCGCTACAACAAAATGATCCTAAAGTCGGGCAAGGTCGATTATTTGAAAATTGCATGACACAATTCCCTAATCTTTCTGCTTTAAATTGATATATAACACATCTTATAAAAATAATCGGCTGCGGAGATATCGATGTTTAAAAGAGAGCATGTCAAGACGTCTGGGAAATCACAGTTTCGAGAAAAGCGCCCTAAAAGTTCTCCTTGCGACGCAATCACGATCACGGGACACGCAGTCAGTATTCACCTTCGGACAATAGAAGGTAAGCCCTAGCAACCCCCGAAATGCTCATTCAAACACAGCGTCGGCGGTCTCCTCACCGACCAATCAGTGACCAGGATGCCAGGAGAAGCGACTAGGCTGGCTGGGCATAGCACACCCCGCCAGCACGCACCAGTCAACTGGGCAGTGTGCGAGCTTCACGCTTCGGTTAGCGGCAAGCGGCAAACTGACCAATGAGATCACGCTGGTCGTTGTTAGGGGCGGAGCCTTTGTGTGGCGCTCTATCCAAATGTTCGAACCAGTTTCTGCTTCGTTGAAACGCCAAAAAACATGGCCCAGAATAACGCTATTTTTTGGTCTTTCCTTTCTTCAGTTTGCTTCAAAATTTCGACAGATGATAGAAGACATGTCAGACTCTAATGATATGTCAAATTCAGAAAATCGTAAGTTTTGACCAATTTTGATGCTCTGACTTCAAACTCGATTTTCACAGCTTCGACCGTGCGCGACTTTAGGACCATTTTGTTGTAGCGGGTCACATATACATACTATTGTGCATGTTATTGAGTAAGCTTTGATTCCTACATCAGCCATTGGCTGTATCAGAGCTCATTAATATTTCAGTAAATAATCTGATCAAGCTTTTGGAATTTATCAGAGTGCATGTACATGTAGTATATGAACCCCATTGAGTATTCAAAACTCATTGAGTGATCCTCCTCAGCTCATGAATGATGCATGTTAGGAAACTCATGAATAATGCAAGAAGAAATCAAGGTTTCTTGAATAATTCAATAATTGCCTCATACCTCATGAAAGATTGATAGTGTTTACACACCCAAGGTGACCCCAGTTATGAGAATATCAGGTCACCCTTTGAGCACATTGTTTGCCTTATTTTATATCAGGCTGTATCAAATCCACATACAACAGACCAATAAGATTACTATGCAGATCAGGGGGGCATTTCATGAAGCGTTTTGTCAGATATTTCTTCTGACAAACTGTTAAAAGCTACTTAAATCCTTGCATCTGATTGGCTAAGAGCAAATTTGTCCCACAAAGTTGTTGGACCAAATGCTTCATGAAATGCCCCCCAGTTATCACAGTTTTGTTAATGTTGCAAATGTGAATTCAAGGAAGATGTGTTTAAAGAAATAATGCGCAATTCAAGAAAAAAATTATTTAAAAATCGATTGTAGAAGAGTGAAAAGAGGATAAGTGCTGAACTGTAGAGAGCTCAAGTTGTTATTGTGAGAGACTTTTAAATAAAAGTACATTGGCTACATGCGGCCACGTTTAATTTGATGTAGAATACATTCTCGCACAAACTCAGCCGGATTCTTCCGAAAGTGATACGGTTCACCTGCAGATATCGGTGCTGCGTTTCTTCCTGTCTCAAGGCAAGACAGTGGCTGTCTTGAGGTTTGCTGGTTTGTCGTGGGGCAGGAAACCGAACCTGAAGTCTTCAGCAGGTGTCTGAGATGGTATCTGTAAACAGCGCTTTGTGATAGTCAAATGAGCCACACAGCCATGTCTAGGGTGGTTGCGTTCACATTAGACTATGTTTTATCTTCCATTTGTTTTAAAGTTGGACTAGACTTCTAAATCTAGAATACCACATTCAAAGCTCTGAATGTCGAATTCTGATTTGCCAAGGGCAGTATCATGTTTGGTATCCCATCATGCAATTCATCTTTATGCAACAGGGCCGTGAAATATTTTGTGGGTTCGACAGAGATAACAGATATGATATGTCAACTGAAACTTAAAGAAAGGAAAGAATTATAAGGGGTGTCTTTCGGCATTATACTGTATCTCTTGATGCAATTTAGTTAAATCAATGTCTTTATCAACTTAAGATAAAGCCTATGGCAAGTCACTTCTTTTTGTTTATTTGTTTTAGTTCAGTCTGTCTACATAGATTTGTCGAAAAAGAGAGTTGAAATTAATTGCAGGGTACCTTCAGGCCATTTTCTGTCTCAGACCAGAAATACAAAGGGGGCAAGGAAGGCAAAATGAGCTACACAGTCAGCTACATTTGTATGCCTATTAGGAGATAAAACTGTTAGATGAGGGGGAATGAATGGAAAATTACTTTGAAGTGATCCACTTGAGAGGAAGAGAAGGGCATTCATCATTCGCCCAGAAAACTTTGATGGTTGCGGGATCCTCCTTTCATCTCAAAATCAAAAGAGGAGAGATGTGTTGTCAGGTCTGTCTGACAAGATGCCTTCAAAGCATTTCCTCCTCTCATTAGCATCATGGGGGAGGGGGGTGATACACAGTCGCTTCTTTTCTTAAACATACCTCGGAACAGCTAGAGGATGCAAGAACAGTAGCAGAGATTGAAGAAAACTGGAGTTCCTTTCAAAGATTCTGCTCCTGCTGAAGACAGATTCATGTTGTCAGTGAGGAGGTTGTATGGTGTTTGAGGATGTGAACAGCCCCCCTGGGACCGTCGATACTCTGCAGATTGCTACATCCTGTCCGTCGGGGGAGGAAAGGCAGACACAAGGGACTAAGAATAACCCCTATGGAGATTATCATCTCTACAGACCCCCCTTGTGGCTTAGCCTGGCTCCCAGACTGGGGGTGTTCCCCCACCCACCTGCGTCCATATCCAGAGTCCATATACACCAGTCTTGAGGAAAACATACAAAGAAAGAAAGTAACAACAACCCAAAAGAGAAAAAAAAGATGTACCTAATGTTCGGGAATGTACACATGTATTAAAGAGATATTATTATTATTATTATTATTATTATTATTATTCATTCGACCAGGTAATGAATATAGGATACATATCATATACATTACAAACATGAAACAGAAACCAGAATGAACATTACAAAGGAATACACTATGACTGTACTGTACACGTTACACAAAATGAAAATGAAATAAATGGAGACAGGAGTGTCAGGATTTTCTATAAAAGAGGGTACTGTGTATGTTTGCCACATTTGTACTTCTTCTAACTCATGATTGATCTATTCTAAATTTAGACTTTTCATTCTCATGTATGGAACTATCCAGAGGATTTTTTTGTTCCTTTTTTTACAAATTTAATCAAATCTGTAATCTTCTTAATTTTTGCTACATGAACACACACATAAAAAAAAAGTCTTACCAAAATCACACAAAGAAACATTTAAGTGGCGATATGTCCAGCACAGGAAGAAATTATGTTAATTCTAATGAGTACATTATAGAGATCCACAAACAGTAAAATTCAGGATGGGAACATCATTTTATGGGGATGTAATGAGTGAGACCATTAGTGGTCCTTACAAAAACCTGCATGAAACAAAGAACCCGATGACATGATTTGCGCATAATTTATGGAAACATGGTGCATCTATTACTCACTGATATTCTTAGTAGTCCCTAAATGGGTTTCCTGCTCCAACGACAATCCTGGCCAATATAAAAAGAACAAAAAAAGGAAAAGGGGAAAAAAAATAGGGACCAAATACAGGGCACTATGACTCACGTATTACCACATGTCTACCGATTTTCCTTTTTTCTTCCACATTTTCAAGGAGAGCTCCGTACACGCTATGATAATTGTACATGGCTGCTTTTGCTATTGATTGAAATTTGGTCAGAGTTTCCTAAACTAATTAGAGAAGACGGTTAGTTACGCTAGGATTTGGGATGGGAAAAGCGGCTTTGAAAGGAGGTCAGGGAATTCTCAATGTCACGGCTAAGAAATCATTAGTGGCCATTTCCTCGTGTCTGCCTCAAGACTTCTGGAAATTCCAACCGTTCCTATTTCTACCAAGATTTGTCAGAAAAGAATTGTGGCGTGCAACATATTCCATGATTTCACTTTTGGAATGAGGTCTGAGTCATGCCCTGTGTGAGAACGTCAGTTGCTAGTTTCCCGTTTCATTTAACTTGAACCTGCCACGATGCATAGATGTTATGTTCTGGATTGTTATTCATCATCATAAAACCCATTCATATCAATAGGGGGAATAAAGGAAAGGAAATATTTTCCAATTATTTCATTTAAATTAAGTTGAACACTGTGCTTTACTCGCCTGAAATGATAGGAAGATTCTAGTCATGTGCATTATTCTGTATATCTTGTTGAAGAGCCTTTAACACATTTTGTTACAGTCTATTGTGATTTGAGATTTCGTTACTCGTTATGTTATGTTTATGTCAACTTTGCAGTGTCCATGACAGTCGCCTCTCGGACAGAACTGTATAATATTCCTTAGCTTCTTGACATTCTGCACATCAGTACCTTTTTATGCTGTGTCATTATATTCTTTGATTTTCAGTTAAGATATGATTTATGTTATTTGTTTAAAAATATGTTTTTCTCTGTTTTATTTTGATTATATCATTGTGCCCGGTTGAGTGTATTCCTATAGAATCTGCGCAATATAAACTTACAGTCTTTTTTTTTTCTAAAGCGCACTTCATTTGGCATGCTGTCTTAAATCATCCATCATTTATTTGTAGTGAAAACTCATTAATGTTACAAGCATACAGTGGGTAGTTTTGTTTTTGGGGTTTTTTTTTCCTGCAATAAGTTTGTTTGGGGATTCTCTGGTGTGAAAAGGTGTTTGTGCACAGAAGTGTGAAAAGGAGAGGGGATACAACTAATGCATTTTATAGGCCCCCTACAGATAGACAAACAAGCAGACTTGAAAGAATAGCATTGCAGAAATAAATATACGAACAAACATGCACCCACTGGTGCACACACACACACAGGCACACACACACATACACAATAACACCATTTTGATAAAAGTATCTAGAATTCTCATGAGCCCGAGTATATGTAGGAAACAAATCCTGCCCCAGCCTTGTGTTTTCACAGCATCATAATGGTGGCACGCAGAGGTGATACCAGCTGAGCAGGTGGGGCGCATTCCATTGGTCGAAAGCTTTAGCAAGGTGATGCTGTACATCCCTGTGCTTAGTAAGGTGTGAAGTTAGCAGCCATGTGGCAGCTTCTCACCTCTTATTTTGATGATACTACAACAATTTTCTGCTACTGTGTAATGAAGCATGCTCCTAGCATCCCTCGTCCATATGATGCTAATTCTCAGAGGGCATAAGTAAGGACAAAGATTTACGATTGCATACATGTCAGTATTCTGTGAGTGAAAAATGACAGATCGATATATTCTAAAATGGCAAATTGCATCACAGATTCATGACCGCAAAGTTATCCTTTATATTTTTATAAGTGTGCTTGCTTTACCTGGCTGTTTCGGCTCTCACATCTTCAGAAATTATGATACTTAGAATGACAAATTCACATACATGTACTCACGTGTAAATAAATATTTCTTTTCATGATATTCTGTGTATCTGTTAAAACAAAATGCGTTGTGTCAGCAGTGAAGAGAAGCTGAAATTTTTGCTGCCAACTGCGGAAACTCTCTTTGTAATCATTTCTTGTAACATCTGAAAATATATGAAGTAAACACTGACACAAATTACTACACTCACTGGCCATATTCTGCTTAAAGCGAGGAATGTTACTATGTAGTCTTCTGGGAAGAAATGGCCAGAATTAAAAGAATACACATAAATGTACTTTGCAAAATTTGTCTTCACCTACATTAAGTTCTTAAGGCCTCCATACAATCCTTTTTGGATAGTTACATGTAATATCAGGAATTGACACATGCCTGTCTCTTCTAGAGGAACTGTTGAGGCTCAGTGGTTAAGACCATGGACCTTCAATCACAAGGTCCCTGATTCAAGTCCCCTGGCTGCAGCAGTTGTGTCCCTAGGCAAGGAACTTCATCCCTAGTGCCTAGTCCTTTGAAAATGACTGTACAACATGTAGGTCACCTGTCTGTCCCATGGTTGCTTGGTTACAAGCATTCGCTGCTCCCTAAGCAGTCCTGTTAAACAAATCAATTCAAGTCTAATCAAATTCTAATCCCCCTACTGTACGTTTTGTTCGTATTCTCTCTCTCTCCTCCACAGCTTGGACGAGCCAACGTGCTGGCCCACCCAACGGCCATCAATGTCATCTCACAGAGTATGATCACGGAGAACATCAAGACCAAGATCGCCGTACTGGAAATCATGGGTGCGGTGTGTCTGGTGCCAGGGGGTCACAAGAAAGTCCTGGATGCCATGTGCCACTACCAGCTCTTCGCCTCGGAGAGGACGAGATTTCAGGTTTGTAGATTGATTGTCTCATCCTTCCATCTGTAATGGAATGGAAGAAGGAAAGAGGGAATATGAAGACAAAGCGAGGAAGGAAAAAGGAAAACATGAGTTTCGGATCATGATGAAGGAAGGAAGAAAGGAGATGGGTAGAAAGCAAAATGATAGACAAATAAGATATTGCCAGTAAGAGAATGCAGAAGGAAATTTACAAGTGTAGGAAGAGCTGATGAAAGAGAAAATAAGAGAAGGAGAACTTGAGAGAAAATACTGGGGGGGGGTAATCAAGAGACTGAGTTAAATAAACATTGTCATTGGGCGTTCAAAATATGACGTGTGAGATTAAACTGCATGCAAACTATTATAAAGAAAGCCTCAAAATGTTAGAAGTCTAGAGTTAGCAAAGTGCGCAAATATTTGTCCTTCTAATCCTTAGTTCTCAAGACCTCATCTAACACGAGCAGGTGCAGGCTTGATTCCTTTCCAGAACCTCTTTATTATTCTTAGTCTGTGCATTTTTTGTTATCTTTAAGACATCTCAGCTTATTGAAACTGAATCCTTAAGGCTCAATTGAAGGGTCACTGTTGTGTGTAGTTGAATGAACAAATTTACCAGGGAAAGGGGAAAGTCAAGATAGAGTCACATAAATGTCAACTCGCGGCTTTACTCTATACTTGGATGCTTACAATTCCTGAATGCAGCATATCTGTGTCAAGCCTGAATTCCATAAAAGAACCTTTTAATTCAGCTTGATCTATGAACTTATCAACTCTGCCCTTCAGTCTGCGTTCACACAAGGACATACTGTTCGCTGGCGAGTAACACAAAACCCTGGATTGGATGACGAGTGATATCCATGTCATGTGCAGTCTGTGTGGAGGATCTCTTAGTCCTGAAGTGCTTCTGTGCTGTTGCTGGGATTTTTCCGGATACAAATCCTCCCAACCTCCCTGCAAGACTTCCTCAGTATTAGAACTCTTCCACACCACAAAATGATCATATTTGGTCTCTCGTCTGAATTATTCTGAGACTGATCATCAAAAACTTGATCCACCTTCTCACATTGCCCAGACATAGTGACCTCTTTCATATTTTGTTTCGAGAATAAACTCTTTCTTCGCATGACCGGGAAGTTAATTATTGAGCAAACATGTTATTGCGTGCATTAAACATTAAGCTCACATCCTTTTGCTTGTGTGGAACATTTTGCATGAAATAAGATATTTTCTTAAAAAGGGTAGATAGTATTATGCGCATATACTTTTATTCCTCTTTATCAAGTGCATAGGATGTTTCGAATCAGTGATATCCCTTTCGTCATTGATTCTGGAACCCTTAGTGAAGCTGTGTCCTATTCAGTGACGTGAAGAGGAGGTAATGGAATTATCTTCTAGGTCTAGACAATACCCCTGTGGGTAGTGGGACTTGTAAACATGTTATTGACAGTTGTGTCATTCCCTTCTGACAGAGGATATCGTCCCCGTTTGAATCGGGACTGGTGGTAATTGGTCATTGCCCGTTTGTTGGATGGACGATGTGTCAGATGGACAGTAATTCCCAGGGTGGGCACACACCTTGCCCCGATGAATAGGAGGGGGGTCTTTTGACACATGGAATTAATGTAGCAGCAACCAGTTCATGATCAGTTGCTGAATAGAGTTACAACGAGATTGTCAATTCATGCCCTTTGTAGAACTGGCTTGCTAAGAGGCAGCATGCAAAGGTGAAGCCATCCAACGTCCTGGACACTGGCCAATTGAAATAACCTTCAGTGTTTGAAAAATTTGTGGCTATTTCCCTCTACTTTGATTATATGTCATATTTCAAATCCCAATTGGCTGGCAATCCCTCTTCCCTCCTGTCCAGACTTACGGAAATTTGATTCCAAATAAACTCCCAAATCTTCTTTCCTTTAGTATGAAAGACATCAATATAATAAAGAGCACCTAAACTGTACAAGTTCTTGCCCTGTCTCTGTAATTCATTCCTACTTCATTTTCTGAAATCAATTTTGTAGTCACTTATATATGAAAAATAATGCCATATTCAATCATATTTTCAATTGTTGAATGATGCAAGGTTTCTCTGGAAATCTTTACATACTGTAATATTGCCAGACACTTTTCCGTCACGCGTGAGGAATTGTTGGAATTCAGGTTTCAAATGCGAGTGATCGCTGCGGGAATCAGAGTAGATTCGTCATCAGATATGAAAATAGATATTTCCTGGGGCTGACAGCTTTCGCAAACGAAAGGTGGTGGGACTAATTAGCGCAGCGAAAGATCCCCGCCCAGATGAGGGTGGGAGGGTGACAGGGGAGAGCATCATTCTAATTAGATTATTTGAGTTGGATGGGGGAAGACGCTGCCTCATTTCCCAGAAAGAAGTGAGTCAGAGGTGCGATTTTTGCCCCCAACTTTTGTGTGGTACCCGTACTCCAAGAGGCTTGTGAGTAATTAGCATTGCACCGCAATGATTATGGGGGAGGATATCAGGATAGTCTTACAATAATCATGATGATATTGTTGAGGTAATTCTATGATTGATGGGGAAAAAAATCAGTGCATGGTATTCTTCTTAGCATTTTTTTTTTTTACTTAGGTTATCAATGTGTTATTTCAACATTTTATTGCAGAACTGTCCATGAGAAAAAATATTTAACTGTACAGAAACTGTCCTCATTCAGAAAAATCCATTGATTCAGGTGCAGAGTTTGTTATTCCAAATTTGATCAAAATCATGGCATTCATGTATAGTGATGAAGTGATTTAGATGGTGTAATATGCACCCTATTGGTCATGGTTGAAGAATTGGGAGAAATTTAAGCCGCAAATTCACTTTCATATCCATGGGACTTCTGAAAAAAAAAAGTTTGCTCTTTTCAACCAAAATACTTCTTAGATTATGTAGTCTATATTTCCAGAGAGGGACAGGGTGCTTCTCTGAAGTTTAGGATCAGGATTGGGGTTCCTTAGTCTCAAGGGTCACAGTAGGTTCAGCAGCAGGGATGACAGTGAGTCAGGTCGGAAGGCACGCAGAAGAGGTCCCTCCAATGAAAATCGACCGCAACGCTTTGAGCAGAGCGGACAGCTAGAGTCACATGCGTCCGTCTGCTCGCCGTGTGTATCCATCTGACCTAGTCCCAGAATACCCGGGCTGTTCCTCCGTCTCCGTGGGGATTGGAAGCAGGAGGTGGTTGGGGGGGGGGGGGGGGGAGGGGAGAGGGATAGCAAGTCTGAATAGGAAGCAGATTATAAACAGATTCACCTTGAGTAAGACAGGGGCTACCATTAAAGCAGATTAAACAAGTTACACCACTGAGGAATATATTCCTCTGCCTGTTCAATAGTTGCTTTTAGTTTCATGTTAATGAAAGTGGTGTCTCTCTGAGCCATTAGCCAAGCATTACATTTCCCCCTTCACATACTTTTACCTCTCCAGTCGTAAAGTGCATTGACTATAAAGCATGAAAACTAACCAACGGTTTAAAAGCGATGAAACTTTGTTCTTATATAGGGGGGCAAGCTACCAGATGATAGTGTAGAGAGTTGGTTGTGAAGTTTTAAGCAGTTAAGTGCACAAGAAGTATAGAATTCAAGCACAATAGGTTGATTTAGGACAATTACATTTGTATCAACATGCTTTGTCAAAACTGAAGACGTTTTTTGAGTTTCAAAACATTCTGGACTTTGAAAGGGATGTGAAGAGATGAAATCAATTTCCTGTTTTTCAACCAATCAATATCATGATGACGTGATAGAGGGTCCCATATTGTTGAAGTTCTTACTAGTGCGAGATTTTGACAAATTTTAAAAAAAAAGTTTGTGATAGGTGAGAGTGAAATGACACTAATTGAATTTTATATGACATTTCAGAGGAATATATGGGTTGTATAATCTTCCAGTGTTGTCTACCACAAAGGCTGTACAATGGAAACAGAGCGTGAATCTTGCCATGTGTATCCCATAGGAAGCGAACTTTGTGAGCCAACCAGATGAGTGGTTTGTTTTTTCCTCTGCACATCAGAAACGTGCTGATACAGGACCCATGCCACTTTAGTGGGAATCCACTTCAATTACACATCATCTAACCCCCCCCCCCCTTTTTCCACCCTGGTGATCATGAATTGCATCAGCACAACTTTACCCATTCTGCACTCAACGTGTGCCTAGCAACTGGTCAACCATTAACACGCTGACCAATTAAAAAGATGACATGTGAGCAAGTTTTAACTTAGGGCCGTAATGAATACCTGCAATATTACTAGTCTTTGATCAGGCATTGAATTTGAGGGATTTCCAATTGACTTTAAATCTTGTTCTGTCAAAATGGGCCCATTACCAAAAGCAAAGAAATACCATAATTACACTTCAACAAGGGGATCATACACATGTATGCGAGTGACCTTACAGCAAAAAGATACTGTAACATAATCCTTTGTGTGGAAAAAGAGAGAAAAATACTTATTGTATTCATGTATTCCCACAGTTGAGATGGTACTTGTTTGCATTATCATCTTTAGCAAATATTTCAGGTTTGTTTTCAACTTGCTGTCCCAGCAACCAAATGAATAGTCGACTGTGATAGCCCATCATAACAGAAACAAAAGATAGCTAGTTTCTTCCAAAATGGACTTTGTCTGTACTATACTGGTGATGTCATGGGTCATTGGTTGTTAATGGGATGAACCAGAAACATTCTAACTATATTTTGTGGTCTTTGAGCAAGATGGGAGTGTTTTCAAATAGGTGCATCAGTGCATTACATGTAGATGATCCATGATTTCAATGCTTTTTGCTGGGTAATTCTTAGTATTATGAAACTTCTACCAGGAACAATTTATAGATTATGCTCTGGTCACATCGAGATTACACATTTCTTTTTCATTTTGTGAGAAATAGTATACTTGGTTATGATGCACATGTAAGTGCAGTTTATTGAGGAATTTTTTTCCAAGCTCTTTTACTGTTTAATGCATTACACCCTTATGTGATGTGTGAACCTTGAACAGGAAGGAAAGTTGATTGTCATTGTCACATAACATCCCACTTGATATTGTAATACTTGCAAATTGATAGTAAAGATTTACCAAGCAAACAACATAAAGGGGTAATTGTTTGCCCTCCCTTGCAATTTTTTTAACAGGCCGGCTTTTATGAAGGGTCATTGGTGGAGGAAAATGCCCGTAAAATGAATTAATTGGCTGTTGCCTTTGAGTCAGAAGTTTTGCATCACTCTCGCCGTGATTCGCAAAAGTTGTGGTTGACTTCTGCTCACGAGGATCCGACAGCTGGTGATGGGAGCCCAAATGGAGTGGGACGCTCACTTGACAGCCGAAATTTCTTGAAGTGTATAGTGGCCTCTTTTAACCAGAGGAAGATGAGGAAAGACAAGGAGAGATAGAGAGGAAACTATTTGAGATATTTTTGACATGATTGACAAGGAGACAGGTCTCTGAGGGCCCCTCTCAAAAACAAAAACAAAAAAAGAAGAAAAGAAAGCAGGAAAGAGAAAATAATGTTCCAACAGTTGTCATTGTACAGACCATGAAAATAGCCAGAACTTGCAAATCATGGGGGTGGGGTGGGGGAGTGCTTGGTGGGTGAGGGTTGGAGCTGAAGGGGGTTGGGTTAGGGCTGTCTTTATGGATGGACTGAGTAGTTTGAACACATCAGTGTGCTAGCATGCTGATTAAGTTGCAGTTATATTGCAGCGTTATTTTGATTGATGAGACTTTCGAGCATACCCAAGAACAATTTGTGTTGGTAGACAAACACCCACATACCTGCCATTAAATCATTCCCAGCTTGCTTCCTTGTCAAAATCAACTCATTTCATTGATTGTGGTTGTGTAGCAACATAATTCAATGTTTGAATGGCATGTTCAGGTGAGGGGGGAGGGGTTCTGTCTCTAAGGGTTCACTGAAAGTGAAATTTTGTCACAAATCATGACTCTCGCTGTCACGCAGTCAGCCTGAATAAGTAGTTCTGACTCATATTCAAAAGGTGAACCAGGGGTAACATGTCATATGTTTGTACCCTTCCTTCGTCTCATCTTCAAGTGAGAATGTTTGATCTTAGATTTGACAAGTTACAATCTTACGAGCTCCTTCATAACTAGCAAATTACTGTATGCGGGAGGTCGTATGAAAAGGGCAACCACCTCTAAGATAGTTTTTATTCGGCTTTCATTGGAGAATTTGTTGCATTCCCCCTCCCATAATTCCTTCCGTCATGTTTCCATGGCAACCCAAAACAGAAGGCTTGCAAAGTACTTTGTCCTCACTATCGAGTGTGATATAAAAAAGTGAAAAATCCCAAGTTGTACTCGACGACACCTCCGCGACGTGTCTGGACGTTTTAAGATCGGAGGAAGGCGGTAATTGGCGGTAGTGGATGTGAATGTGATAGGCCACACACATTGTGCCCGGCCTGTCGACAAAGTTCTTGCAGACTGTTTCCAGGACTGAACATCTTGTGAGGAGAGTCCTCACAGCTGTTTGATAACTTTATGACTCCTCATTCAACCCTCTCCATACCATAGTGTCAAAGATTCCATCAGTATTGCACATTATTGTCTTGCCTTCTCTTCTTCTTTTTTTTTTTTTTGGAGGGGGGTAGGGAGGGGGGAATATTCAAGTTGACTATAAACCATTGTGTGCTTTGAGTACTGATAGACACAGAAAACCCCATAGCATTTTACACACTGTCTAAAGTCCGTGACACCGAAAGGGTTAGTGAATTAAGATCAGACTGACACAATGGTAGAAGTTTCATAAAATTTGGACCAAACATAAGACACTTGTGGAATTTGAAAGGTTCTATGTAGCAGTAACATTAAGAACAACCGGGTAACTGTACACAAAGTGGAGGATATGATGATGTCATCACTTAACATGCATCCCATCGACCTGAACGTAAATCTCCCTAAATTCCTTTTTTTGACATGAAATGCATTAAGAAGTTGTGTCCCTCACCTAAAATTATTGCACACATATACTGATACAATGCACTCCCATTATAACAGACACAGTTACAAAAAGTGTATACTGAAATTCTTGTTAGAAAGAAATAAAGATTCAGGTCTCATCATCTTAATATACTATACTATTTGGTTATAATGAAATGTTGTTATTTTCTTGACAAAAGAAAGCCGTTGGTCCTGAGGACTTCGTTTTAATGGGAGTACACTGTATAGCAACAAATACTTCTCATAGGGAAGTTGCAGTTGCTAAATTATGGACTAGAAATTTCTAGATTTCTGTATTATTTGTATAAACAAACCAATGGGAGAATTGTAAGTGCACATAGATGAAACCATTACCTCTTCAAATTTATGCATGTGGTTATGATGAATATCAATGCACAGTGAAGAAGTGGAAAATTTTATAAATTCTGCAACTTAAATTTTCATTTCATATCCCATAATTGATGAGACTTCTCCTATTGTTTGTTTCTTTGTTTGTTTGTTCATTTCCATCTGAGAGATGGCTGGATAGCCCATATTCAGCTACGTTAAGCTGGTCTTCCATGGGGTCCAGTTGGATGTGAGGTGGGACCACTTCGCCGGGTTAAACACCCTGCTCTTTGCGATGAATAAATGAAGCGGGATCTTTTACGTGCATGAGTTGTTACTCTCTTATACACGGGACCTCCATTTTATGTCCTATCCGAGGGACAGAGTGTTTTGCCTCTTGCTAGAGGGGACGGTATGCTTACACACAACATTGCTCAGTCCAGACTCGGGTTCGAACCCGGGCCGCGTGATTGGAGGCAGACGCGCTACCGACTGAGCCAACTCACCGCCCTGGTTATGATGAATATCAATGCACAGTAAAAAAGTGGAAAATTTTATAAATTCAGTAACTTAAATTTTCATTTCATATCCCATAATTGATGAGACTTCTCCTATTCTGTTCTCCTGACTTTACTGTCTTTATGGAAGTGGTCTTGAATGTGGTGTAGAAGTGCCTTTTTTGCTCCCACATTGTATTAGGGGACAGGTGTAAGATGAGTATCACAAAGACTCCATCCACATGATCCAGAAGTGTAACAATGTGCTATATTTAAAGCGCAGAAGACAGTGCTCCGTGCCATCCCTTGAGGCAGGCAAAACTTCCACTCAAGCTCTTTGTCCGTTTGTGCTACCTGAATTATTCCACATTCTGTCGATCGGCCATTGTTCATGAGGTGTCAATTCGTCCTTCTTCTCCCCCCCTTCATTAACCTCCTCCCCCTTCTCCCGTTACCGCCATGATGAATGATTACTCCTGAGTAGAGGTAATTGCTGGAAATTCCAAGCCCCCATGGACTCCTACAAATCGGCTCTGGTGGGGACTATTTTCGGGGCTAACCGAGTCAGGCGCTTGGCTGTTTTCTCTTTGATCTCTGGCGCCTGATTATTCAGGGTGATTTGCTGACATTGGCTACAGTCTCAATGCCAAGGATAATTTTGTCCCTTTTTTTTCTGTCAGCAGTGGAAGCTTGCCAGCCCATTAAATGATAAAAAAAAAGAGTGAATAGTTCAGTGGCTTAAAATAGCTTCTCAGCCAATTGTAGACTGTTTGAAAAGATTGAGAGAGGTCCATAGTGCTAGCAAGAATGGTGAAAGGAATACAAAACATTATCCTTTGATTCTTCACAACTCTTTATTCAAGATATACATATTTTTGTGCTCAACTGTTGGTTCAATCATGTTCATGTATGGACACAGATAGTAAAGCAAGTTAAGTACGATGAACTGCAGTTAACGTACTTGTGTATTTCATCTTGAAAAAAAGCACAAGAAATGCAAGATTCTTTGACAGACAGAAAGAGTTAAGTCACCAGATCAAGACTCATACTGATCAGCATGTCTGCCTAAACATTTAATTTGATGTTGTGATAAGAGGGATGAACATTACATGTATCATCTTACAGTTCTCGGCGCAGGGAAGCTAGAACAGTTGTTGCCATGTGCGGAGGTCGTGGGGGGTCACCGTCTGTCAGCACCAGCTGCAAGAACAAAAAAAAAAAGTGGGGAGGGGTCTTGGGGAGGGGATGAATGTGACAGCTTTATCATGTAACCTTTTGTGTGTTTGTCATCAAGAATAGTGAATGTCAAAGTGTCATCTGCCGGAGGAGCATGTGTCCGATGAGATTGCGGTCGTTAGATGCCTGTGAGCCAAACAAAAGCACATGCCTGTCAAGAATGTAGCCAACAATAACAGCCGGTGCTTACGTAGGAAGTCTGTATGTAGAAAATTACTGTAGAGATGATCTTTAAACAAATATCTTTCACCTGTAAAGTGTCTGCCCCCCCCCCCCCCAACATGGAGCCACTTGCAGAAAGGAGGGTGGGGGGGGGACAAATTATGGCAGGACATTGGCCCTGTGTATTTTAGCCAGGAAGGGGAACTTCTATGCAGGTTTCTTTCAGAAACACAGAAAGGATGTTCAAGCATGAATGAGAAGTACTGTATAATGATACTAACAAGCCCTAACCACAGAGACCCACTGTCTCTCAGCCAAATTAGTCTATACATGATTTTTCTTTTAAGCATTGGAATGAGCCAGATGTAAGCTGTAACTTTTTGTATAGGAGTGAAGAATGAAATTTTTGGTGTAAGGTTCTCATCATTTTGTTTAGATGACTTGTAATATCTATCAATTTTGTAGAGATTATTGGTATACAAAATGGTTGACCTTGCCATAAGTTAGATTATTTTGCCAACAATTTAATTCGTACCAGATAGACCTCTTGTTTCAGGCCAGGAAGAGCTAACTTTGGCTGTGACCTCTCTCGTGTGTGTGATAATGTTTGATTCTTTCAGTTGCTCACTGTCTCTGTTCTTTTGTATCTGAAGATGGGTGGTACTCAGTGGGTTAATATCACAGAGATGAACCTTATTCAGCATCATGAAGATTGCACAGGATCAGACCTGGGATTTGGGTTTTAGGAGGTTACAGTCTCGTGGGATTTCTTTGCTCCTTTATATGGAAGGGGATTGAGTAGGAAACTGACAATTTTGGGTAACTTTGAGTGAAAAGGTCAAGGAGCATAGGCATAGGACAAGGTAATGCACACCATCCCGTAGCAGTTATGTCCTTCTGCAGTACATTTTGCCATTATCAGTTTTTAAAAAGAGAAATGAAGTAACCACATGGCATATTTTTGCTTGAGGAGAGTGTGTCTTTTGACGTCAAAAAAAAAAAAAATAACAATGTGCATAGAAACAGGGTTATGCCAACCAGTTCTTTAGTTTAGGGGATGACAATGACACATCACATTAATTAAATGTCTTATCAATTAAACTTTCTAGGGTCTTGAACAGAAATATGGAGCTTGCAACATTGGCTCATTTGGCAGACATTCCACATAAATTGCCTCATCCTCATTCCTTTTTTGGAGGGGAAAAGGATAGATTTTGCAATGTAGGATAAGTGGAACATGGCTGCAAAACACTTCAAAAATGTAACAAAAGATCTTTTGGAAGAATACCATATTTCTTCAGTGAGTCCAGAAGGCAATTTGATGTGAAACTAGCCCAAGTTGTCTTTCCAGTATGATGATATTCAGGGCAGCAGCACTCCTGTCTGCGGATCAGATTTGGTGGTACATGTAGCTGGGAAGGCTCACTGCCTCCAAGAGAGAGCAGCTACGTGTCGAAGGTTGGGCAACCAAGCAGGCATTGCCTCGTCCCTCCTCGGCTTTGGTTGGTGGCAGTGGCGTGTTTGTGGAGGGAAGTGGAACTGTGGCATGACCACTGTCCATGGATGAGTTGAGATCCCGATCCCAGGGGTGGCCTGGCTACAGGAAGTATGATTTCAGGGACAATCCAGGTTTGATGTGAGATGAAAATAGCAGCTCTGCTCCTTCATGCGACGGACGGACGGACGGGTCTTTGCAAAAGTAATTTCATGCCTTGCCCTCCGGATTAGGAAAAGGAATAGAGTCCTTTATGATTCCTTCATAGTGTCTGAAAGAATCTTTGAACCTCAGACCCAGGAAGCTAGGACACCATTATCTCAAGATTGCTGAAACCAAGCAAGATCTGTCATCAAATCTTCCTCAAAACCAATAAATAAACATCTTGACCTTTTCAAACTACATGCATAAGGCTTATTTGTCAAAATGTTTCAAATTTAGAATTAAACTCTTACTTTCAAAAATTCTTTGCATGAGTGTAATGAGTTCCTCAAGAAACTCTGTCTCATCGCTGATATAAGTAGCTGTTGAAGTGAAACCTGCCAATATATTGTACTCTTTTTTTTGTGTGTGTGTGTGTGTGTGTAAAGAAAAACAAAGCAGTTGTATAAGACTTTTTCTCTTTATACTGTGCACCATTTTATGATGTGGAAGAAGCATTATGTAGATTTTTGTTGCACTATCAAACCTGAATCTTTGCCGTCTCTGCACTGTTACTTGAAAATCAACAATGTTTTATATTCCGTAATTTTGGTGCACCGGAGAGTGCAAGCCAATATGCATCCTTCCCTGTGAGACCAAGCAAGCATTGATTAATCCCTACAGTTTATCACCCCTCTGTACCTACAGATAAGCAGTGATTTATAACACTCTGCGGGGAGACTATTCACACGACCTAGCAGTTTTATGGAGCAAGTGACGTATGATGTCATGTCAGGAGCAGAAATAGAATGGCCGCATGGGATATGCCATAGTTACACTAATAAACATGGACTCCGAGGGGGCCATTTCAGAGGGGGTGGGAAACCTCCCCCCCCCCCCCCCTTCCCCTTCTTTGATTCACCTGGGGCTAGTGTAGGAGGAACATGAGGTGTCTGGTTGGACATCCATAGGAGGACATGAGTGGGAGTTGGTTGCTATGGCGAGGGATCAGGGAACACCTGTTAGTGATTAGGGATGCCCCAAACCACATCAACACAAGACAGGAAGATAAGGATGATCAGTCATCTTCCGATATGGACAGTCTCTCTTCTTTCTTTCCTTTTTTTTTCATTTCTCGTTTTACACTTTTTATTTCTCATTTTACACCTCTCAACTTGTAGCCTCAGATATCAGACTTATTAATGTGATGTGTCAGTGTTATCATGACATTGAGCAGAATTTTGAGGTTAGGACAAACTCCAGCTAAGTGAATATGCACTGTTAGGGCTCTTTCACACCTGCACCTACGGTACATCGCAGTTAGGTTGAATTTGACTAGAACAATATATTGCACGATACATCTTACATTTCTAGTAGATATACTAGGCTTGCAACTAAATGTCAACCGCAAGGGGGGAAATAGACCCATTTCCATGGTTCTAAAAAAGATATGGGAAATTTGAAACAGGTGACATAATTTTGATGTCTATACATGTATGTTTAGTTGATGGTGTTTTTTTAAAGGAAACCCATCAAAGATGTGAAAGGGGTAGGCCTTGATCCTGTTCTCCTTAAATACCATGTGATGGGACAGTGCCAGATTTAATGCTGTTTTCTGATCTTCTGAAAGGTCAAATTAAACTGAGCAATTTGGTTCTTTAATATAATAACACACTTTGCCTAAAGAGCAGCCATCCAAAATAGTGAAAACATAACAACATCTCCTTCTCTTGTGGTGAATGAGAGAGAGAAAGAAGATGAAAAATAAAATGAATCATGAAGAAACTTGAAATCTTGCAGAGCTTGTGCTGACTGGGTAGAGAAGGAGAAAGAAATGGAGAATAATACAATAGAATGCATATTTTGGCATTAGGCAGCATTATTGTAATTGTGCAAAAATCATGAAACTGCCATGTAGTTTGCCAAGTCAGTGTGGACAAGCTGTGAAAATACCAAAATAGAGCAGTTCAGTATCTTAAGATAAATATTATGATGTATAGAGTTTCTGATTTGCATTTAGAAGAAACTGTGGACTTCAGGTTATTATATTACATTATTATGCACCATATAAAAGTAGTTCTTTCATGTGAAATGAGTGCTTTGCATTTATGAGGAACTGTTGTTCTGCAACTTATTGTATATTTTAGAAGCATTTTGTACAGCATTATGAACACTTGGCTGTAAAGCTTGAATCACAGATTGTCCTGAAGTACACGTTCCAAGGTGCACATTCTTTGTGATGCTACTAACCACAATGTCTGTTGGTCCTGTTATTCCTTTTTCTGCAGAGGCTAATCAGTGATCTGGACCGGAGTACGGGGAAGTACCGGGATGAGGTCCACCTCAAGACAGCCGTCATGTCCTTCATCAACGCCGTCATCAAGTACGGAGCGGGAGAGGTGAGTCTGGATGATGATAGTAATGGTTTCATTCACCTAAAAGTAGCCTCTTCAGTGTTTGCACTGCTCTTCCATAGTGCCCTCTCAGTATTATCACCCCAGCAATGCCAGGTTTGTACCTACAGATCGTCAGCTGAGAACGAGAAGGGCGCTATGACATTTTAAGATTTGAACGCAAGTAAAAACAAATCAATCAATTTACATGAAATATAAAGATTATTTAATCAAAAGTGAGTAGATTTATGAGCATTGTTCCAAATGTAGGGTAACATAGTGCCCTTGTGATTTTAAATTAAACATTTTGCTGAAAACTAAAATAATTCAATATTGACACCATAATGTAAAGGGGATCAAGCTTTACACCATGGTACCAATGACTCGATACCCCCCGAAACTGCAATAAAGTCCTTCTTGTTCTCAGCCGACAAGATGTGGATGTAAAAGGACAGAATGTGCAAATATCTTGTCCAGAGATTAATGTAGCTGGCAGGATTTGAACCTCAGACTTTGCTTACAGATCCAGAGCCTTTACCAAGCTGCACTGCCATGCCCACACAGCAAGACTGTACAATACAAATGTCACTATTAAAGTTGTCAAAAGAATCAAACTACACACATAGACAGAGGAATGAGAATAGCATGATATTCAAGTTATTGCAGAATCATACAATATCATGAAGAGGCACCAATGTACAAAAAAAATGCTCTTTTTGATTTTATCGCCTTTTGTTAACTTATTTGTTTCATAATTCATGTCAGCTAATTGGCCAGGAATGAAGGACAGCACAGCACATGCCGTAAATATTTACACAAACCACCTTTCCTTTCACGGCCGTCAGACATGCTTTCCACTGTTGCTTGGAGGCATACACAGTGTGACTAATTTGTGACTTCTAATTGGTAATTCAGGGGAAGTGATCATGAGGGAAAAAGGAAAAAGAGAGAGAGAGAAAAAAAAAAACATGATTATTCAGATGAAACATCATGCAGTTGACGGTCTCGCTAGTTCATTATGGTGGGAGTGTCAGTCAATGATTGATGGCGCAAAGTGTGGATGATTTGTTGGCACCGACAGAAGGTGTACGCACGAATTTGGAGGACTTTCATTAATGAGTAACCCATCCATTCACTAGACTGAGTATATCTGCTCCGAATTCCTCTATTCTCAAGGATGAAAGACAATGTTATTACAGTAGTATAGACACTCCTGCCTACTTCTGGGCTCCCAGAGATACCAAATTTCCTCAGCATTTGAGTGATTTTGTGTATGTGTAAAGTCTTTTCTGGAAGATAACTTTATGGGGCTTTGTGAAATGAAAAAATAGAAACAAGAAAGCTGGTGTGGGTATGAGGAGTTAATCCTGCTGCTAATCATTCAACTCTCAACATTGATGCAAGTGTGGAAGGTTGTGACCTATTTGGCATGTTTCATGATGTGATGGATGATTAAAAAATTAATCCAAAATAGCAAGTTTGCTGTGAGTAAGAGAAAGTGTGTGCATGTGCGCGTTTGCGTGAATGGGGAGGGGGGTGTAAAGCAATTTCAGAGAAGGGAAGTAATGTCGCCAGATAGCAAGGCGATACAATATGAAGTGTGCCAGAACTCTTGGGGAAACTTGAAACCCCTTGGATACGAACAAGAAAAGAAGTAACAATGAGGGGAAGTAATCAAACTCCTCTTAATCATACCAAAGTATCAGGCAATCAAACCACACCCAGTCAATGTGATCTTGTAACCATGGTTACACTGTGAATAGGCCTAACCACCTGCTGGCAGATGTGCTCCGCCTGTTTGATCCCGTAATCTGAAGAAAGCAAGTACTTGAATGTAAGTCATAGTCGGCTAGAGTCCTCTTGAGCTCAAACTTGATGTGATACATTTCTAGATGCCTGAAACCATAGCTGATACAAACCAGAGTGTGTGTGTGTTTTTTTTTTCTAGATATGGCTGTGAGCATTTACTGTGTGTACTGTATCTCTTTGTTGCCTGGCAACCCAAAGAGCAGCAGAAGACAGCCTCAGTAGTACTGTAATACATTAATAAGAGGAAGGAAGGATAAATGGTTTATTCGCTAGACTGTATGCAGTTGAAAAGGTGGTAAAAGAAAATGAGGTGCCACGATTAATCTTTAGTCCTAACCCTCCGGTGTTTTTTAGCAACAATTATGCATCTAAACTTGGACCAGTAAATTGGAACTTCCAGCCAGCTAGTTGGATCTTGCCTAGAATAGACGTTCAAGTAATCGATTTCAGCAGCCGTTCTAGAGAAAATTTTCCCCCGCACAGCTGTTCTAGGTCAGGCTAGATTTGAAACCTAAGCTGTGAAGTCTAGCTGTGAACGCTACACTCGAATGCCACCTACGTCACCCAGTTTCACCCAGCGACAAAAGAATGTGTGGGAACGGCATAGAACAGCTTTCACTCAAGTGTGTGTTTTGTTTTGTTTTGTTTTGTTTTGTTTTTTGTGTGTGTTTTTGTATTGTGTCAGTCTGTCCATCTGTCCACCCATCTGTCACTTTTTTTCCCTACTGATTTCCTTTACCATGGAATCCAGTTAACATTCACTCACAAAAATTATTGCAATAGATAACCTGAAGTCTGTCGAAATATCTCTTCTTTTTTCTTAATAATCAAAAAGCTTCATTCAGAACCAAACACGAAATCCGGGGCTCCTTTGCAGTGTAAGTCCTAACTGCTGCAATCCGATTGGTTAAAAGTCGAGCTGCACTTGATTTTGCAATTCACTATCTACCCTTGCTTCATATCTCAATGATTAAGGTTCCAAGGTGTTCTGCATACACATTTGTGTTGTTGTTGCTGTTTTCATCATAGTCATTGACGATTGTTGTTTTTCTATGGCAAATTGTTACACCTCGTACCGGCTGTTTGAAGGGGAATAGTTGTTACTCCAGACCAATAATAAGAGTGAATTGAGTGGACATGAACCAATGTATGACAACGAGTATTGAGGCAAGCTTGCGACCCGAAAGCTGGGCTGATCTGGAGAATAGCTGGTATTGCTGACACCATTGACAGGCTGTAGTAGCCAGTAGCAATACCCCCTGACAGGTGGAATTAGCGTCATTTCCATCCCTTGCCTTTTGGCTTCATTGATGGTTTCCTCCCAGCCAAACCCAAGGCCGGCTCATGTCAAAGCGGGGCGGCATGGTACCCCCCTTCCAATCATCAGACCCAACAGGACGTCCTAACGGCTTTGTCACTCTCCGTCCCTTTTCGTCAAGCCTACACTACCTCCCATTAGTAGCTTTGCAGACTGTTTCTTTACCTTGCCTTGTTCAGCAATTAATGCAGCTACCGATAAACAATCATATGTCGCTATGAGGTGAGATTTCCCAGCCTCTTCAATAAGTGTGAATTCACAGTGGAACTACTCCTTTGTGTGAAGAACTAGAACGTCTGTTTGCGATTACACCTTGAATTGAATGCTGCTTGGCTATTAGCCAATCAGAAGCATGTGTCCTGTTCAGATGATATCAATCACAACTTCCCCGTTCCTCTTTGTAGCTTTCATCTTCTTGTTTTGATAGTTTGATCAGTCTCTAGAGAAAAAGCACAACAAGTAGAACAACTCAAGTCTGCCATAACAAACTTGTGGACAGACAACCATTTCAGCCCCCTTCCCCATCCCTCCCCCTAACACATGTGTGATGGCAGACATGTGGCACTCTTGGTTTGGAACCAGAGAGTTCCACAGGTGCAGTGAAAAAGTGCCAAGAGAAATGCTTTGTCAATCGTATTCTTGGCTTCAACCCAATGATGGCCAATGTTGAAGTAGAATAACTGCAATATGAAAATAATTATATTGCACATCATGCTTGTAGAACTTGAAATCATTTTAAATTGACTGTGATGAATGACTCTGACTCATATTTATTAAATACAGGGTATCAAATTTTTGCATTTACATCTCTAATAAACAATGATAAATCTACTTTCGAAAGTGAATTACAAATTAGATGAATTTAAACTCAAATGTCATCTGCAGTCTAAACTGCCTTTGCATTTTGTGTGATAATGGTGTCAAAAATTTTTCTTCCAAGAGTAATATCCCAGCCTTATTCAGCCTAGTTCAGAAACTCGCAAGAAAATGCTTTCATAATTTTGTGCTCTCAACGTTCAATGTCCTATTTATTTCCTTTTATGAGGACGGGAGCAGGATAGAGACTTGGATATGGGCAAAGGGTTTAGGGTGGGCTTTGGTGAGGGGAAAGAAGAGGCCTAGCTTTGGGTACAGTAGTTTGGTAGGGGGGAGCTGTGGGCTGGGGAGGGGGGAGGGGGTATAACGTACTAGGGGAGGGGTTTTGGTTTAAAGGAGTGGAGGAGGGAATGGGTGTTGAAGCTCAATAGCAAAGGGATTGGGAGGGGTGTAGGGCTCACAGCTTTGGGGAAGGGGTCAGGGAAAGGGTCTGGTTGGGGTAAGGGGATGGGGATGGATAAGAGCTTGGATAGCGGTGGGAGAGGGAAGGGGGATCGGGAGATGGAGGGGAGCTTAATGGGCTGTCAGTTTGCTTTACTCGTCAGGACAGGTCGCCGGGCCGGGCTATTTTCGGGGGCTGTTTGTGACTCTTGATATTCATATGACAGTGAATGAAAATCCTCCCCATGAGACTATACAGAGAAGGTCACAGGATTCTTGTCATTACAGGCATCCCAGAGGGTACCTGTGCTCCTCTTTGCTCCTCTTTCCAATGCCTCCTTCTCCAATTTCCCTTTTTTCCCTCCGTCCATCAATGTTTTCCTGTCCTCTCTCCTCTGTCTCTCTTCCTCCATCCTGTTTGTGTCCAGACTTTTATTGTGTTTTCTCTTCAAACTCTTCCGTTTCCCCCTGTCTCTTGCTTCTCTTCTGTTGCCATCCTTGCAAAGTTGCCAAGTCGCCCCGAAAAACTTTCATATCTCCTCATGTTCTGACAAGCAAATTAAAAGCCTCCCCGATTTCTACTTTCTGCCTGTAGGGATGCATGTAACTTACAGGTATCTCCCTGATTGCTCTTTGGCACCTCTGTGATTTTGATATGTGAAAGTTGGCAGCCCTGTCAATTGCTATCTCATCCAGTAGTCCCACCCCCTTTCTCTCTTACACTCATACTTTCATTCTGATAACAGAGACAAGATTTCTATGCTGTATGTGTGTGCATGCCAAAATAATGGGAGCATGTTGTGATGGTCATTGAACCTGATTGCAACCGGATGATGAATGTGAAGAATAGGCCCAAGAAACCAGCATTTAGACCTACAAGGTGTACCTGTTACTAAACAGTCAGATCATACAGGCATGAGGTCAGGGTGGCACTCAGATATGTTCAGACTCAATCCCTTGAAGTAACAACCTTTCATGATCACTACGGATCTGTGAAAACTCTTAGTAATTTCAGTGAAAGAATAGTCTGATAAAGTTTGTAGCAGAAGAACATGAAGGAATGAATAAGCAGAGGAGTGTGACATTAGTTTTGTGGGGTTTTTTTTATATATAATATTGGTGCATTAACATGGAAGACAAGTTAATGAATATAGGATGAAATTATGTGTTAATGTGTTCCCTACGAGTTTCTGAATGCCCCACAGACATTGTTCAGCAAGCAAACCGTCATTTAATGGCTCACTCTGCTGCATTGCGTGATGTTGGTTTACAAGCGATGCTGGTACAAACAGCAAGCTGCAGATACCATCTTCCTGAATCTGTAATAAGTCGTCTGCATTTTACAGCACACTCATCCCTCAGCTCTCTCTGCTATCATGTATTATATCTCTGCAATCAGAGGTGGGGCTTCTGATATTTGGATCAGATTGGGGGCATTGTGGATTTTGCAGTATTCAGGGGAGTTTGTGGGACTAGCACTGAGGAGACAACCTCCCTTGCAGACAGCTGGGCGGATGATGATGATAGCTCCAGACGAGGCTTCAGAGACTTCTTCAGTTAAGCAGGCCAGATTACCCATCCCTCCCTCATTAAGATCTGCTTGCCTCTTAGCTCAGCTGCGCCACATCCCACATCTGCAATAGCAAGAAATTAGTCTTCATTACTTCCTGATAGTGAAGTCCACATGTAACATCCCTCTTCCCTCTCCTCATACCCCCCCCCCATACCCATTGACAAAAGCAGAGCTCCTAATAATGTGTCATGATTCTGAGGCTCACAGATTTGAGCTCCAAAACAGATGTTTGTACATTATGAATGTTTCAGGGACAGATGAATTTAGCAAGACTTGTCTCATTACGTTCACCCTAATGAATGTGAAACATCTGTAATACACTTTGCCATGTTGGTAGCGCAGGTTGATGATAATTGATGATGATAGTGTTGATGATTGATGGTGATGAGGGTGGTACTGATGATGATAATGATGATGGTGATGATGATGATGACTGGTGATGATGATGATATTGGTGACATTGACAACAATGATAATGATGGTGGTGATGGTGATGGTGATGATGGTGGTGATGATATTGGTGACATTGACAACGATGATAATGATGGTGGTGGTGGTGATGGTGATGGTGATGGTGGTGGTGATGATGATTATTGAGATGATGATGATCCATGGGGTGATGATGTGCCTGTGATATTTTTTGTGCAGGTGTGATGATGATGATTGCTCAAACATAACAAACTAACTCCACCATTTGTTTGGTTTGTTTTCCCCAGATTTCCTTTTGTATATAAAAGAAGTCAGTGCAGTTAGGTAATGGTGTCTCTAGGAAATTTTGCACTCATTCTCCCATCACTGAGATATGCCCAATAATACCATAGTTGCAGCCTTCAGTATTAACTGCATGACTCAAGACTGCATTGCACACATAACTGTACAATATTCAATTATGTAGAATATTAATTTGATGCATAGTGTACACCATGTGCTGTATTTTTTCGAGTGACACATTCATCGTTGAAATATTTTGGTGATGTCAGTTATATCTTTGTGGTTGCAAAAGTGATCCAAGAGACGACACTTTGTATGAAATTACCAATTCTTTGTCACTGATTCACAGCCCAGTCACTAAAGTGCCAATTTTATTTCTCTGCTTTCTTTTCAGGATAACCTTGAGTTCCGAATCCACTTACGATATGAGTTCCTGATGCTAGGTATTCAGCCGGTGATTGACAAGTTAAAAATGCTTGAGAATGCAACATTGGAGAAGTAAGTATATACCTGCACTTTGAATGTACTTCACATAAATGTACCTCAAAAGAAAGTAGGAGGAAAATGAAAGAGTGAGACCAAAATTCCACTCTCACCTTAACCCATCAAGTCCTAGAGTAATGTTTAGCTGCAGAAGTTATGATCTCACGCTCATTAAATTGACAACTTTGAATTTTTCTGCGTGTTTTCTATCAGAGAAAGATTAGATGAAACTGGCTCCATTCATTAAACCTGTCAATATGAGACAGAAACAGAAACTTGAATCTTTGTATATGTGTTGCCAATGGATGAATTAGTCACAAATTTAGTGATTTAGTGGCTTTTGATTTAGGCAACCGAACAGACAATTACACATGAACTACAAATCGCTCCTATACTGGAGAAGGATTAGATTGAAGTAGTCACATTCATTAACTCTGCACAAAATCGGACACGAAAATCTGCCAAGTGTAGACAAACATTAGCTTGAATCTTCTGAAATGTATTGCCACTGGATTGATTTGTCACAAATTTAGGCATCTATGTTGAACCAGGTATAATGTTTCAGGTTGTCAAGTTAGATATATTGATGGACGTCCTTCGATATCATTTACTCAATGAAAGGGGCTGGCATCCTGTAATGAATGAGTTGTGTGACTGTATCATGTTCTGTTGTTGAGGTTGGATTGCAAATGCCAGATTTTTTTTTAACCTCAGGAGCTGTACACCATTTCAGTACATATTCCTTTCTTGTATGATTTGTGATGTACATATGGGGAATACCCCTCTTTGTGGGACAGACTTTATTTCTCTTCCAAGGTGTATGAATTCATTTTGAACAAATGTAATTAGCAAACTGTCTACATACACAACATGTCCAACACAGGTGACTCCATATATGTGAGATAGAAAGGAATTACATTGCAGTTTACTGACAGTTTATTGACAGTTAGAGACTCTTGATATTAATTGGATGTTGTTATTTCTCTTCCCCCCCCCCCCCCAGACATTTAGATTTCTTTGAGTTAGTCAGAAATGAGGATGAGAGGGAACTTGCCAAGAGGTTTGATATGGTGAGTAGGGTTCATCTATTTAAAAAACAAACAAGCAAATAGACATGTATGAAATTATGTATGTATGGATGTACAGTATATATTAGAATTGATAGAGAAATTAGTTGATGAACGAACAAATGAATGAATGTATAAGCAAATGCATGAAGGAAAGAATAAAGGAAGAACAAATAAGGGAATAAATGACTCTGATAAAAGAAGAGGGCATAAGTAGATATTTAATTCGAGAAAAGTTTCACATTAATGAATTACAGCATGAATAATTGAATATATGAATGAATGAATGAATGAATGAAAGAATGAATGAATGAATGAATGAATGAATGAATGAATGAATGAATGAATGAATGAATGAATGAATGAATGAATGAATGAATGAATGGGTGAATGTAATTTCAGAAGAAGAAAATCTATGGAAGTGATGTGGAAAGGGCCTGAATAGTCTCTAGGCACAGGTTGCAGTCTTTCATGATTTGTGTGATTGTTACTCGCTAGATTAGATTACTATGTTGGATACAGATGTAAAGACAAAGGATTTAGATCATCACATACAAGTGTGTAACAACTGTCTGCCTGTTGGTCTGGCCAGGTCCACGTGGATGCAAGAAATGCCAACAACATGTTTGACGTCATCAAGAAGAAGATTAGTCACACAGAAGCCTACCCCCATCTCATGTCGGTCTTACAACATCTACTGCTGCTTCCAAGTAAGTCATCGCAAAACACCGACATTAGTATAATGGTGCTTTCTCCATTCCCTTTGTATTTCCAGGATCTAATGTCATTTCACAGAAACTGATGATACTGAACATTTTTACTCGGCCGAGTGCCCTGATTGTACAAACTAAGAAATATAACAGGAACTGATCTCTCGAATATTCATTCTAATGTAATATGATTCCTGGTCTCCTCTCCCCCCCCCCCCTTTTTTTTTTTTGACCAGTACTTCTATTCTATAAAGCAATCATTTTTCAATGTTTAGAGGATGTTGAATTTTGACAACTCTTTATGGCAAACTGTGATGCTTTTCTTTGCTTTAGCAGCATGTGGAAATATGCATTGCCGTATTTGGGCAATGTGAGGTCACTCAATAGATTATGTTTGATGGCATAATGGTACATACACATTCAGTCTTTGATGTGCAGATCACCATTCCAAGTCGTAGAAGACTCAGAGGATAGATAATAGCCTACAGTGTATTTCATACCTCCAACAGGGATGATGACAAAATTCTGAGTAGCTTTAAATCAAGCTTTTCTAATATGGATGAAAAAGATGTCACTGAAGCCAAACGATGTATGTAGATAAAATTTCTTCTGAAATTGAGGAGTCAATGAAATATTCCATTCTTTTTAAACATTTGTTTACTCTCAGACCAAGGCAAGAGCATCCACTACTGGTCTCTAGTCGACCTCTTGCTGCAACAAATCGTACTACAGTTTGACGACGGCGGCGATCCCGACGTCTCGCCGTTCGACATCAACTTCAAGGACGTCATCGAGAAGGTCATCAACCAGGACGTCATCAGGCAGCGAGAGGCAGAGGAAAGGGAAAGAGGTACCCCCTCTCCATCTTGATTTTCCGTTTCAATTAAAGATGTGGTCTGAGGTTAGAGGCTCTTGTAACTATGTCAAGAGCATGCACCTGTCAGCCGTGCCACTTAACTCTACCAGTGCCGAAAGCATTCCTGTTATGCACAATAACCACTGCATTCTTCTTGTATTGGCCCTGGGAGTGTTAATCTGGGGAATGACAAAGCAATCTGTGGCATTGCTAGACAAGTGGTGATGTGTAATAGGTCAGTGACCCTACAGGTGTTTGGCTTCCTCTTCTGTTTTACATACACTGATGACCCTCATGGGATTGTTGTTTCAACAATCCATTGCTATGGTAAGAAGTGAAACTAAGTAGTTTAAACTTTTGTTCGTATTGACTGTTAAAGATCTGTTTTGTGAAAATGAGTGAAACTTCACAATGTCATGACATCCTTTCATAATTTTCATTTGAATTTGATACAATTTTTACTTTGTGCTTTCAAAATGTTGCTCTTTCTTTCAAACTGTTGCTCTCTCTAAAAGACCAGCTTTTCAGTGGTCCTGAATTCCCCTTTGAATATTCCATGATGCAGTGTCTTAGATATAGTGTCATACTCTGCCAGATTGCCATGATATTCTTTTTTCTAGCAGTTGAAGATAATATGCAAGATTGGGCAAAAGTGATGTAGTTAGTGAATCGGTTTACAACAGAAGCTTTTTTGTTGAGGCTCAAATTTTTCTGTGAGGTTAGGTTTCTACCATAATTTTTCATCAGCTGAGAAGTCCTTGATATTGTACTGATGAGCTGTGCTATGATTTCTGCAAAATGCATGGTGTAAAAATGTGCCAGTGGATGTAGATATTGATTGAAATTTGTGTTTGTCAGGAGATGCAACATATAATGTGAACAGAAAAATAATATTTCTCTCGTGAATGTTGTCAGTTTTAACCATTAGTGCTGAAAATAAAGTCCCTGCAATATATTGGAGGAAAAAAGCCTTTGTTTTGTATTGAACTTTGGTTTGTGCATGATTGTCGGGGGGGGGGGGGGGGGGGGGGGGGGGGGGGTGATGATAGACCAGAAACAGACATTTAAGGAAAAGTCACAGGAAGTGCGAGCGAGACACCATGCCTAGAATAGAGGGAAATTTGTCAAATGCCAAGGAAAGAGAAAATGTCCTGCTGCATCTGAGGTTGGGCAAGAGAATGGTTTGATGTTGCCAAAAGTATCGAGGACATTTTTGAGGGAAGTTGGACATAATGAAGTGTCCTTTCTATTTGAAGGTGAGCCAAGAAAACATTTGACAACAGTGTGTGGGCTAGAGAGTGTGCCTGAAAATGAGTTGTCATTTACTGGGGGCTATTTTTTTTCACTGTTTGTTATGGACTTGGCTGTTTCTTTGTTGCAAATGTAAGCATTTTTTTTTCCCCCAGTCAAGCTTGGGATGAATGGCTCCTGAAGAAGAACCAAAGTTTCTTCAAAGAAAGCATGTTTGACTGAAGTTCCTAACCCATGGGATGCTAACTCTTTTACAGAAAAGAAAAAAAAAAGTGGAATTTTTAAAAAAAAGTGAAAACAGGGACATGAAGTAGTATCCAGGGTTAAGCTATGCATACATTTGGAAAAAAATTAAAAAGCAACAAATAGGTAATTCAGAAGAAAAAAAAGTAGTGCTGTTATGCATCTAGACGAAGTATTGGGTAGAATGTTACAAGTAAAATGCTTTTTATGACTCTTTTAAGACTTTGTGTCTGCAAGTTACTGTAAAGTTTGCTCAGCTGCAGTACCTTTGGGTGTTTGGATTACTCATGCTATTTAGTTTTAAAAAATGCAGAAATATTTTTTCAAAGCAGTGCAAAAGGTTAATCAAACAACAAATGAAAATGTAGTATAATGTATTCTGCTGCAGATATGTTGGTAAGTTCTTTAGAAATCAGTGGTTGATAAATACATTTCAGTTCTTTGATGGGATCTGATCACATTCTTGATTAATTGTTAACATTAATGGCAGTCTGCTTGTGCTTTCACTTTATGAATATGATTTTGCCTATATGTTCGTCCAACCTTTATGTTTAATTGTAGCTTCTCTTTCGCTTTATGTCTTTTAATTTGCCGCTCAATATCAAATGTATGATTTTATTCTCTATTTTGTTTCATCCCTACCATTGCTCACCCGATTTTCATGTCTAACCAAATTACGATGTCCATTGTGTCCGTTTCTTCTCCATGTTTTAGTCCTTACTGTCTCGCTTGAAATGTTTCTTATGACTCCGGTGTCATTAACTCAAAACTTTCCGCTACATCGCCATCTTTGCTCAGTATTTCCTGTATACTATATTTTGATTTCGGTGATTTCAAGGCATTTACCCTTGTTTATGCCAAAACAATTCAACGGTGATGTGAAGACATATAGCCAAAATAAGCTGACACATTGCTTACGAACACAAATAACTTCTAGACGAGAGAACTGGGCAAAGATCCAATCTACGTTTTCTGCAATACTGCAAAATTTACCTCCAACAGAAGGAAAAAAAAAAAAGATTCTATCAAGCTATTCCTGTTCATCTTCCCAATCATGTAATGATTGTGTAAATGTTCTTCAAATTTGGCATATTCTTTGTATCATTCGATGATGCATTTTGTTAGCCTCTAGAATCAATCTTCTTAATATCAAATATTTCATATTAGCTATTGAACTGACAATATAGCTTTGAAAGGAACTGTGGTTAAATGGAAAGGTGTATTGCAATTTTCTGCTACATTTAGCATATATATAATTTTTTTTTTTTTCTGAAAGGTTACTTCTTTTTATCTGTTAATGTTTAGAAACTTTGAGAAAGTTAATTTGATTAAAAGTGATGAAGTCAGAACGGAAGATCAATGAAAATATGAGCAAATCAGACAAATATCAACAAATATTGCATAAAAACTGTATGCTCTGGTCATGAAATGAAACTACCAATGGTAAGCTTGATGTATTTTTGAATGAAACAGTTTCTCTCAGATGCAGCTCCAGGTTATGTCAAAGAAATCATGTCCAATTCCATCAACAAAGATAAGAAAATCATTCTAGATAAAATTGACACTTCATTTCCAGATTCCAAAGGAAAATAGATTTTCTGTTTTATTTGAATGTTTCCCACCCAAAATGAATAGAAATTACTTTGTAATAGAATGATATGAGTTTACATAAGTTGTCTGATTTTTCATAGTTTTTCGCCGGTCTTCTGTTTCATTTGACATCTCCATTCAAAGTAACTTTCTCTTTTTGAGAGAAAATTCTTGTCTGAACTCAATATGAATAAATAATGTGAATCTGGTGCAAAAAAAGACCAAATCAAAGGATAGGGTTAGTCCCCTGCTATCAGAATATCATGTTGCTAGACTCGACGTCATCGTGAGTTTTGCTCTTGTACGTATTGTATCTCTTTTTTCTCTCTCGTTTTAACCCCAGTGTTCTGTCTTTTGCTTGTCCACTCCATCACCTATCTACATTTTTATTTTGTAGAATGTGGATTTTCAGTCAATGTCATTGGTGGGTACAACACCTTACATTCTCACCTTTTTTCCTCGGCATGCGTCACCATTTCCCCCATTTTGGAATTGGTTTTTATCTGACTGTGTAAATGCTGGTGTGGCTCTTGTTCGATTCTTACTAATGTCGATGATCACCTGTTCAGCTTGTTCTCTATTTCCTCTTTGAATTTTCTGTTGCCGTGTTCTTTCAGTCCCCCTTTGCAAACTTTTCTGCAATCATGCGTTAGACAAGAATTAATATTTCGCAATTTCTAATCAGATAAAATCAAATCATAGTGTACATGGAAACATCCACAAATGAAGAGATTCATATAATGTCAAATCAAATCTAATTGTTAAAGAGTGTTAATTGAATACATTTTGTTCAGTCAGAAATATTTTGCCGCAAGTGTAAGACTAAAGTCATCAATTGCATAGCCAAGAACACAGGTGAGCTCACTTGTAATATGAGCAGGCAATAATCAGAAATTAAGGTCACTCATTTGGAATCTTAGATCATTGTGATGTCTTGTCGTTTGTGACGTTGGAAATTGGCGATCAAGTCATGTTGCACATTTGGATTGTAGTATGTGACATTGTTTATCACTGTCGGGGAAGAAACAATTTTGCAACAAAATTGTATTTGTCAGTGGCATGATATTTCAAAAGCAAAAATGGAAATGGAAACTGCTGTTCTCACCAAATCAGGGTTTCTGTCAAACAGTGTTTCAAAGATCACACCTCATTGTGATGTTCAAGGGTGTTATTGTGAACCAATTGCTCATAGCTTTTCACACATACATTACCTGCACCTGTGTGACTTTCAGGCCCACTCATGCAAATTTTCTGTGCTTGATCCTTTTTTATATAAATATTAATTACAGGCTCTGCATAGTCCACAGAGAAAATTACCAACCCCTCCTCTAGTAAATATGTCTACCTCTATCCTTTTCTTCTCTCTTGACAATTTTTCATCAGTTATTGCTATTTCTTAGTTGCTTGCCAGCTCTGATGTAGTGATAGCTTTTGTAAAACAAAAATATTCATTGAACTTTCATATATTGATGAAATCCTGCTCATTACAGGTAGATGGCTTTTTTCAGCTTTGAAAAAAATTTTCTTACAGTGGTCATCTGATGCATACCATAGCACTGTGCGTTGCTGCTTTCACTTGAAATTCCACTCCGTTTCGAGTTAAATTTTTATAAGTAGAGTGAAATCAAACTAGAACAGTACAGATAAAATATCTGTAAAATTGGTATTTTAAAGGAAATCATATCCATTGCATGATTTAGTTATGATGGCTTTGCAGAGGGAGGGGGTTATAGTTGCTGAGTTATTGACAAAAAGCATGATGTCACATTCTTTCTGTGTACAAACCAGTAAGAGAGTTGCTAAGCAATTACAATGTTGCCTTGTCAATTTCCATATGTGATTGACGCTAATGTATCAGTACTATTTTACAAAAATATTCCTAACATCAAGTTTTGCAACTACCCCCTCTTTTGGTCCAATTACATCAAACTTTGACTGTTGTATTTGTTTGATTTTACTCTGTTTGCAAAAGTTAACGTGAACTGAGAGTGGAGTATCTTTTAGGCTTAATACTCAGACTAATTGAGTGATACCATACATAAGCTTTGATGAGCATCTTTAGAGGAAAAAAGGCATAACTACCAAAGCTTTTCTGCAAGTGTATACCGTTTCACTGGCACTAGTTCTACTATAAGCCAGTATACATACTGCTTTTGAATGCATTATTTTTTTTTTCTTTAAAGATATGCCTTCTGTAGGCTTTGTTGCTGTTAACATTATCTTGTGATCAGCATTATTGAATTTTTTTTAAACTCATATTTTTGAATATGATATCCTCTTAGATCTTATGCTTTGGAGTCTTGATTTTTACTACTGCTTGCAGCAAAATATGGCTAAGAAGCAGATTGTAATTTTTTTTTAATTCTTCTTCGGAGTTTTATTTTTGTAACATTTTATATTGACAGGTTTGAGAGAATTCATAACATGCTCAAAAAATGTTTACATCCTAACAAAATTTCCCCAGTGAGCTAAGCAACTTTGGGTTGTTGTTGTTGTTTTTTTCTTCTATTTTGACAATTTGGCAATTTTCTTTGTTTCATTATATATTTGTACAAATGTAATGCTGCACTGTTTGCTGTATTTTGAATTGAAAGAGTTGAAGTAACAAATTGTTTGATAGCGTACATTTTAGAAGAGAGTTATCGCAAAGGTTTGAAGTGGTCTAGGTAAGAGAGTTTACCTAGGGACATTAATGTTTACCAGTACATCAGCAAATATTGTTAATATATACAATGTGTTTCATTTCAGGGAGGTTAGCTCATGTGGCCATCTAAATCTTGTTATCACAGAAATGAGAATGTTGGTAGGGGACCCCCAGTGGTCTTTAATCCATAGCTAGTGTTTCCGCGAGGGTGTTTGCGGGTTGTTTAATGCAATAACAGATCGCATGCCTAGGTTGCAGTCATCTTCCCCTTTATGTCTCAGGGGCCCAGGCAGAAAATTGCATGATTATGGGGAGAGTTAGGGGAGAAACCATCTGTCCTTCTCATTAGTTCGAAGATTTGGGTTGCTATGCTACCGGGCATCTCTCACATTTTTCTGCCAAATCCATGTTGAAGAAGAAATGGCGGTGTTGTCGGTAGCTAGGTAAGAGGATACATTGGTCAGATTCAGGGGTGCATGACATACAGTACATACAGAAGCCACTTTGATGGTGCTCCTGGCTTTTATTGCATAATATGTAGAAAGCCACCCGCAGAACAGCTTTATATACTGTAGTACTAGCAAATGCGTAGTTCGGCATACAACCTCAGCGATTTAACTCTGTGAGCTGGGTATTTGTATGAATTTGTTTGCTGTTTTATATTTGTTATCTGATAGTAAATCTTGTTCACTCTGTCAGGATTTGAAGTGTTACAACCCGCTATCTGTTAAATCTATAAATATTCTGGCTGTAAAGATTTAAAGTTTGTCATCTCTGACAACCTCAAAGATGTCCTGCCTAATACATTGTAGAAACGTTCGCTACATGTATATAGTCAGTCATTCTTTTGGAAGTAGCATTTCTTGAGAAACCTTTTTGGTCGAATGGTGTATGTGATGTCTTGCTACAGACCCACGGGAAGATAGTAGACAGGTATAATTATGAAATCAAGATTGAATGGGGAAATTCAGAGTTTACATTGTATTCGAATTTTAGTTTCATGCAGCCTCAAAGCTCCCTTTCTTTCAAATTTTCAGAGCTAAAAAATAAAAATAAAAGGGTTTTTTGTGGTATTTAGAAACATTTCTTACATGACATTATTTTCTCGCTCAAAACAGTGATAGCCCCTGTTTGTTGCTTCTAGCCAGTCAGCTTTGCTTGGCAAGAGGCAAGCATATATGCAAAGACACTTTAAACCATCAAGTCCCAGAAAACCTATTTCTGTGATTTGGTGCCATATCTTATGATTTAACCCTATTCTAACTGAGGGGGGGGGGGGGGGTGCGCCGCAATTCCGCAACGCGCAAAGATTTTGCCGCATCGTTTCATGACCTTTTTCTTTGAAGTCTCCCGCATATTTTGAGACCAAATTTGCGATATGCGGGTACACCGTTCTGAAGTTACGTACTGTTTTGCGTATGCATGTTAACCTGAAAATGGCTCAAATTCATGATATCGTGTGCAAATCCAATGCAAATTGTTTTTTTTGGTTAAATTGATATAGATTAGATTATTTCAACTTTTAACCATTGAAATTAATCAATTTTAATGTAGGTAAGCTTGAAAAAGTGCCTGCAACAAATTCTGGCCAAAAAACAATAGAAAACAAAAGGTAAAAAACAATGAAATACATAAGAAATTAACAAAACAATAAAAAACAAAAGAAACTGATTTTGATTGTGCTATTTTTTTACAAGAAAATTGTTCAATGTGTCTTGAGGAACTCTTACACAAAAATTTAGCAATCATTCAGTCTTTTTATTGGAGTTATAGGTGAAAATATGATTTCATGCGTAAATTTGCATAATTAATTTACTAAAAATAGAAAATCAAAATTTTTCTTTTGTATGACCATGTGATCCTGTAGTTGACATCCGGCTCTATGTTCAGGCAAAATTTTGCGGCGATCGCGCGATCGGCGGCCGAGATCTGAAGGGGGGGTCAAATTGACCCCCCCCCCCCCCCCCAGTAAAAACTTGGTCTCAAATAGCCCAGTTAGAATAGGGTTAATGAGATAAATAATACATTTTAATGAATTAAAAATGAATAACTCAATAAATGAATAAGTATATAATTATCTTTTTTTCACGCATTGTTCTACACATTCAGTTGTTTTACTTAATACAGTGTAGTTACAGCACTCTCAAAATCCTCTTAATCACTAGATATAAAGCTGATGTTAAATTTGGCAACATACATTAGATGAATAAAGTTCATGTTTGTTTTTATCTCAAAGTAGCAACTTTGGTATGAATATATTTTTTATATTGTGCAAATTTGATAAATTTGATTTGCTGTCTACGCTAAAGAAATGCCACTTGGTTTGAGTTATCTGTATGAAATATAGTGTTGTGAGGGAAAATTAAAAGCTGTTGATAGCCATGTTGATGGGATATCAGTGTTTTCATGTTCAGTAGTCCAATTTTAGGTTCTGATGGGTCATTGTTATGATAAATGTAGTATCCTCAACCTGGAAAAAGGGTTAGAGATTATGTACTTTCAGAAACACAATGTTCCCCAAGCACTCTGTAACAGAATTTGTCTCTTCCAATTTATGCTTGTCCACCAACCCTGAAGAAATTGGTAAATTGATACTCTTTTGCTTGTGATGTGGTGCATATGCAGCAGTGCTATCCACACATTTGTGCGCCTTGTGTATTCACCTTGCTGTTGATTTATCACTATCTTACTGAGGTGATTTCTAATTTTGAGTTAATCCATTCTACAGGATTTCACCATGTTCCACCCTTTGGTTTGATGATTCCATCAATTTGCCACATTTCTCTCTCGTCTGACTGCTGATTTTTTTCTTCACTGCTTATTTCGATTTCTTTATTTACCCAATCTATTCTCAAGCAAGGCTCTATGACTGAAATTGTTCATCTTGTTATCACACCAATATGATTATGAAGGCATGATATTCAATCACAATTTTAGTTATGCCATATGTCAGTGTTTGGTATTGTTTGGAGGCTACATTCATGCAGTGCATGTAAGCCCTGGTGCAAAGTTTTCAAGTGTGCTACAGAAAAAACAGCAAAACATACATTTGAATTGATTCACTGGCTTTGAATTTCCATGAAATCCAGACATTTGGAGTTTATTTTCAGACTTTAGGAGTCAGTACATACATTACTTTCTACTCCATATCTCTTACTATGCAACCATTCAAATATCCAACTTTATTTTTTTCTTAAAGTGGCACAGTGTTTGTTGTGCAATGAATTTGTTTGTTTCCATTTTTGTTGGTGTGTGGATATTCACCTACACATGAAATCACTGGTTGTCGGGCAATATGCAATATCTGTAGTATTAAAGAGCAAATTTTTAAAAGTATTTCTCGATGATAATCAACGTATGCAATATGCCAGTTTTTATCTTATTATTATAACTTATATTTTAAGAACAGTTTGCAGTGCAAAAAGGTAGTATTACTGTAAAATTTTTGATGTGATATGTCATGGAAGCAACACTGAGAAAAAATGGAAGAAAATTGCTCATTGGAAGTATATCTGTAACATTTTAAGATACCTCCTCATTAATTGTAATTTGTTTGCAGAGATAACAATTTTTATGGTTACGTGTTAATTTTATAGGTTCTTTGAGTCTAGTATATTCTGCCAGATATGTCAGCACCTTGTTGCAGTATTTGATGTGTTGCACACAGTGTGGACGCTTTATCCATAAAACTGCTCACAAAGGTTGTCACATGTGTGTGTCATATGCATACGTTCCCATCATGGCTGCATCACTGATGAAAGTTTTGTCCTCCGACTGGTTACTTTCTGATTGATAGGAGGAGGCGATGGGGGCCCTGACAGCAATGCAGGAGAGATCGGAGAAGCAGAGCTACGACTTGAGCGAGTCCAGGAAACAGTGCGAGTCATTACAGCAGCAACTAGTCCAGCTACAACAGATGGTAAGGGACCGATGGACTTCCCCCTTTCTCACAATCCCCCCCCCCCCCACACACACACACCAATCAGACACATGGCAATAGTGGCATCGTACATGTGTACCATGTGTATTACCCCCCACCAGGGTCCCACAAACCTACTAGCTCATCAGCCCAGGGCAACTGAAGCTCACTGTTGGGCAAGTAATATGAATGTGGCACTTTTGCTGTTCAAAGTGATGGGGCCTTTGCCCCCAAATGTCCACTCTATTGAGGCGAGTTGGTAAACTACATTTGTATCCATTGTATTGTCATGCTCGTTCCGTCCCATTGATTTGACAGAACATGAGGTTCAATGTTTTCACCTTGTGTAAAGAGCAGGATGAAAATTCTACTAGAACGATCATTAGTGAGACACAAATTAGAATTGGTGAACAGCTGTAATCCCCATATTCACTCTACTATTATGTCATATCTAGCACATATCATAACCATATGAAATAGGGTCTTCATCATCTCCTTTTGTGCAAAGAAGTCATTACCATTTCTGTGTCACTGTTGGAATAACATATGAATTATTTGAATCCACTGCCATAATAATGCAGCTGTAATTAGAGGTTGCATGGAAAGGCATGTATGCGAAAGGGGCTGCAGAATCTGTCAGAAAGATATTTTGAAAATACTCAACATTTGCATGAAAGGAATGTGATGTTGAGGTTCCAGTTTCACGTTTCAGTATGTTAGATGGAGTGTGAAACTTGATTCCAGGTCAAGCCAATTGGTAGCAGCAACAAATATATGGCAACTAACTCTAGCAAGTAACCATCACAAGTTAAAGCGGATTTAATCACTTTCCTCTTCCCCATTTCTCCCAGATGGCATCTGGAAAGCACAATGGTCCCAGTCTCTCAGACGACGACAAACTTCAGAAGGGCTCAGACAGCAAGTCACCGGTAGGAGGACCCCCTCCGCCGCCACCACCAATGATGGGCGGGGCACCTCCACCACCACCACCTCCATTCCCAGGGGGAGGACCTCCCCCTCCACCTCCACCTGGTTTCCCTGGTGGTCCCCCACCCCCACCAGGTATGTCATCCTCTGACTCAAATTTTGAAAAAGTGAGCTTTATTTCCCACTTTGTATAGTCCAAACATACTTTCATGCAGTCTCTTGAAACTCAGCCTCCTCCTCCCTTTAAGATTAGCCTTCATATAAGTGTTTTTTGTTTGTTTGTTTGTTTTCAGACCAAAATTTGACAATAAGGTTCCAGTATTCATGTTCAAATATAAGAAAGGATAGATGGACATCATTCAGTGTAATATATGCAACATATTGAATTAGTAACAATGAACCATTTATTTCAACCCATGCCAAAGATGAGATGAATATCATTTAACATAGTTTAATATGATGTTGTAAAATTAATGATATTAAATGTTCTGTTTCAGTCCCTTATTGCCATGTTAGTTCATAGGTGTCAATTTGACACCGTAGGATTAACTTGGAGGAATCATGGTGGTCTCAAAATTTCGCTGGAGATACATCGTGGCATCACCATGCTTTTCTTTATGTATACAAGGGTTTTGATGCTTAATAACCCAATTGTGAATTCATTTGTGTCTGTCACCCCTCTCACCCCTCCCCTAGGTGTGCCAGGTCCCCCTCCAATGGGTGGCATGATGCCTGCTAAGAAGAAGGACCTACCCAAGCCATCAAATCCTCTCAAGTCGTTTAACTGGTCCAAGCTCCAGAGGATAGAGGGCACCATTTGGCAGGACCTCGACGACCTCAAGGTATGTTGTCCTCTGAGACAATCTATTTTATCTCCACCTTTCTTGAGACTCCACTTTCAATCTCCACATTCATACCCCGTTCATGCTTGGCAAATTTAATGCAAGATTTCCAGAGAACTCGCCGGCGATGCTGTAATATGATAAGCATCATGGGTAAACTCCCGGGTAGAATATCAGATGATTTTTCAGAAGTATGCTCATGAACCATCCGTGGTAAACTGGCATTTGTCCCTACAAACTCCTGGCAGACACTGTAGTATCAAAGGCATCGCAGGTAAACTCTTTTGAGTGCAAAGTGAAGGTCAACATATCAACATCACCTTGTGGGCCATTTTGCGAGTGTGCCATAAACGTGTACTCGCACTGCAGATGAGCAGGCGAGAAAAATTAATTCAAGAGCTCATTCGCCAGTATGAAAGAAATTTCTCATTGGTGTTCCCCATTTGATTTCCCATTGAATCTCATGGGTGATCTCCAAGTGACTAGCATGAAAGGGCTATCAGTCATGTACATGTATCATGCACCTTGGTTCACTGGCACCTGAAAATATGAATTCCTTGGGTACCCTCCATCACAAACATTCTTTTTTTTTCCCATCTTTCCTTCTTTTCCCTCAACTGAGTTCTCCAGTTTTGCAATGTTGTGCTGTAACCGTAGCATTCTAACTACTGGTAGTCACTGCACCAGCATAAAGCACATGTGACCCCAGTGGCGCCATGCCAAGAAGTCACATGGATTTTTAAAGCGAAGAGAGTCACTGGTGGTGCTGAAATGTAATACAAGCAGGATGTGGTATGGTTACATTGAGCAGTTAATGTAACTATATAGTATAAAACTGGTATTAGAAGAATGAATTAGAAATAATGCAAGATGTAAAGAGAAGTGGGACACTCAGCAGTACTCGTATGGTAATCTACCACAAATAACAAAAAAGGTTGACTTGTTTCTAATTTCAGTTGGAAGAACCCCCCAGTTTTCAATGAAAAATATAAGGAAATTAAATGAATGTTAATAGCGTGTTAAACCGAGAAACACACTTAGGTACAATTGGAACCATTTTGCTCAGGCTCAAAAAAAGTGGCCACAAGTAATAATTTGTAGCAATTTTGGAAAGTTACAGACTGAGGTGTATGTCAGGAAGCGAGATTGTTATTACTGCGTATTATACCAGTCGATGATATGATACACAAGGACTTTTAGTGCATTCATTATTCCATGAGAAATAGACATTGCACTAAAACTTGCACCCAACAGATCTTGAGTGTTTAAATCAGCGAGAACTTCCATCTTTAAATGTAGGAACTGTGACCCCCTAATATTCCCAGGATAGCCAAGCCAATATTATACCTTTCATAGGAATGGGGGGAGCTAATGCATTGAGTGTGTGCTTCCTTGTCATGGCTGCTTTCTGCAGGTGATCAAGATGCTCGACCTGCCGGAGTTTGACAGCAAGTTCTCCGCCTACCAGAAGAAGGGCGAGGATGCGGAGGAGATCACCACCACCAGCATCCGGTCCCAGAGGGTGAAGGAGCTGGCCCTGATCGACGGCCGACGGGCCCAGAACTGCTCCATCCTGCTCACCAAGCTTAAGCTGACCAATCAGGAGATCTCCCGGGCCATCCTCAGCATGGATACCGCCGAGTGTCTTCCTAGAGACATGCTGGAGCAGGTCAGTCTCCTTCTCTTCCATCCCATCCACTCTTCCACAACGCGCCCACTCCTCCGGTCCTCCCCCCTTGGGCTACTGGCTCTTGTGTTTCCTTGCTATCATAGCTGTTTGGCCCCTAGTTTTCCTTCTCTGAATTGTCAGGTTTCATTGGCAACAACGACATATGATGTTAAAGGCGCATAAAGTGTTTGAATGAAACAAAAAAAAATGTTCTCTCCCACTCTATCGCTCTCTCTTAGTCTTTCTTATATATCAGTGTCATTTAGCTCTCAGTATTCCTCAAGCACTTCGGTCTTGCAAAACCCTCCACACTGCAACGCTGTATGAGGTACTTAACTTAGTTCCACAAGCTACTGAACACCAGGACTAATGAAATACTATCAGTTACTGATCACTCCAAGTTTTACGTAGTACAGTTATATGCCTAATATTAGTCAATAAGAAGTTGGTTTACTTCTTAAGGGGATATATCTCTGTCATATGTGCCTTAATAATTTGTGTTTTTACATCCTTCAGTGTTTTCCTTTGTTGTTGTTTAATCAACTTCAATTAAGTGATGATGATCTGCTATATTTTGATAACGGTACAATATTTCTGTGTATAATGATTACCATTATATCTCCTGTGAAGATGATGTCTTATATCTTGGTAACAGTACAATACTCCTGTGTTTCATAATAACCATTATAGCTCCTGAAGTACGTGCCAACCCCAGAGGAAATCAGTCTCCTCAAGGAGCATGAGAAGGAGGTGGACAACATGGCAAGGGCGGACAGATTCTTCCTCGAAATGAGCCGCATTGACCACTACGAGCAGCGGTTAAAGTGTCTCTTCTTTAAGAAACGCTTCCAGGAGAGAATGGGCGATATGAAGCCAAAAATTGAAGGTGAGTTGTCAAATTTTTCTCCTTTATGTTTCTTCCAGTAGTTCTGTCTTTGCTAGATATGCATATTACAGGTTATTGAGATACCAAGGAGTGTATCTTCTCACTGATGATTTGAATCTTTCTTCATCCTCAGCCCTCCTCAAAGCCTCGAAAGAGGTGAGCAGCAGCAAGAAATTGAAGAAGATCCTTGAGATAGTGCTAGCCTTCGGCAACTACATGAACAGGGGGGCACGAGGCAATGCGTACGGCTTCAAGGTCAGCAGTCTGAACAAGATCATCGACACCAAGTCGAGCTCCAACAGGAACGTCACCCTGCTCCATTACCTCATCGACATGCTAGAGAAGAAGGTGAGTCATCCAGACCAACTGGTAGCAGTGATGGTGATGGTGGGAGTGGTGGTGATAAGGGTTGGCCTGATGGAGGATGAGTTCACACAGATGGCAGCTTTTGATGATGACGATGATGACGATGATGACGATGATGACGATGATGACGATGATGACGATGATGACGATGATGATGATGATGATGATGATGGTGATGATGGTAATGGTACTGCTGATGATGATAGTGCTGGTGATGATGATGATGGTGATGATGGTGATGATGATGATAGTGATGGTAGTGATGATGATGATGGCGGATAATGATCACAACATGGAGATGATGATAAAGAAGGTGATTATGATGGGCAAGATGATGATGATAATTATGACAACAAAGATGATGATGATAATTATGACAACAAAGATGATGATGATAAGAATGATAGTGACAGTAGTAAATGACAATGAGAATGAAGATGATGATAGTGATGACAGGGTTGATGATAAATGACAATGGATGATTGTAGACTTGATGATATGAAGATGAAGATGATAAAGGTGATGGTGATAAGGGTGATGATGTTGAAGATTACAATGATGATTGGGCATAATGATGATGATGCTTATTGTAGTATTGACTATGATGGAAGTGATGAACGATGATGTCAGTATTAGTGGTGAATTGGAGTTACTATAGGGATAGCTATCAATGAAAGTATTCTTACCCATGATTGTGACTTTAGTAAAGATTTGTTTTATGATGGTGTTAATGACAACAGAGATGTGTGAGCTAGCAGCAACAGGGATGATGATGAGTAACCATTGATGCTGAAAATCACAATAGCAGTCATAATAGTGATGAGAACAATTGATTTAACAAATCAGTGAGAAAAAAAAAAGTGTATATCCTGTCAGGTATTAGTAGCAAAAGGTAAGTGAGATCATGGTACATATGATGTTTACTCATTTGGAGACAACTTTGATAGCGATGCCACATACAAATAGTCTAAATACAGTTGTCAAAGCCAGTCATGTCATACAGGTATCACTTCTGTACGTACAGTGTTTCTGTAAATTCACAATTTTAGTCATTTATAGAAAGCATTTTGACCCAATGTTTTCCTCCTTTTTTCCCATCACAGTTCCCTGATGTTGTCAAGCTTGAAGAAGAACTGCCCAATGTCCCCACTGCGGCAAAAGTCAAGTAAGTTTGTGTAATATTTCAAGGGTAAAGTTCAGTCAGTTGAAGGAGAATAAGAATAGAACAGACATGAACACTTTCATTGAAAGTGTAGTCTGGACTGTGAACTCTAGCCTTTAAAGTAGATATGGTAAATGAAAAAGTGCAAGTTCTTCACAACAGGGTTTATAACATTGCATACTTTTACTATTCTCAGCAGATCCATATGCATGAGTACAAAGTATAGATGTTTGTTTTGTTTTGTGTTGATTTGTTTTCTGTGTGTTGTGCTTGTCCTCAAATACAAATAATGCCTCTTTATGATGAGTGTGGTGTCCATATATAAATGTTGCGACACGGATTGTCGCCCCTACACGGATTGTCGCCTCCTGCTCGGGGCGACAATCCGTGACGGGCGTTGGCGGCACGGATTGTCGCCCCCTACACGGATTGTCGCCTGGCGACAATCCGTGTAGGGGGCTGGCAGCACGGATTGTCGCCCGCCCTCGAAGCACATTTTGCTGGGTAATATCGTTCTGGACATAATCATTGAAATACTAACACATAACTTACATGGCTACATCCATGCAAACATGCCATGTAAAAAGTCATGGTGAGGTTTCAAGGAAGTGTGTATGTGCGCGTGCACATGATAATTTAGTGTCCATTTGTGCGTGTGTGTGTGTGTGTGTGTGTGTGTGTGTGTTTGTGATGGAAGAATGTGTTTATTATGTCAGTTTTTTGCGTATGTGTTTTTTAGCTGCGCGTGGGGAGGGATACCTAGTAAGCTGTTGCTGGGATAAACGTTGATATTGATTTTACACCTGTATCAGCAGCTTTGAATTTGATGAGTTTGTTTGGCAGATTTGTATAATTATGAATTCGGAGTGGAGCTTCCGTGCGGGCAGATGCTGCTTTTCTGCAAACGGTTCATTATGTCTTATTTATCAACATTGGGAAATCGTTTCACCAGAAAGGAATGTGGTATCGGTTCGGGTGTGCGTCGGTATGTGGGAAGGGGGTTACATTTCGTTATTGCAAAAGTTTGTTACTCTGAAGGCTCATTCGTCCGAAGGCTCATTTGTCCGAAGGCTCATCATTCCGAAGGTTCGTTATTCCGAATTTCATTTTTGGATCAACGAACCTCTAGGTATAGGGAATTGTGTGTTTCGGATATTAAAATGAAGCCTCGGAAAAAACGAAACTTCAGAATAACGGAACCTTCGTGTGTGTGTGTGTGTGTGTGTGTGTGTGTGTGTGTGTGTGTATGTATTTGGGTTGGTGAATGTGGGTGTGGGATGATTTAGGTTTTGTTTAATCAGGGGTTGGTGGGTTGGGGATTGGATTTGAAGGAGGATAGTTATAAATGGTATGACAGATGTTGGTAGGATTTAATATTTAGGATAGATGTAGGCCCTAGATTTGTTTCGGATGGGGAGGGGAGGGGGTGGTCGGGTTTTTTATGACTGATTTCATTCTAGATTCGTGTAATGTATTTGTGTTTTTTTTAATGTATATGCCCTTGTAAGTAAGAAGGTGTTACATGATCCAAACCAATATATTCAAGGAATATAGGTTTGGTAGGGCCCTACATGTCAAAAATTTCTCGTGAAGAAATTGTTAGTAGGGTTGGTCTATAATCGAGTTTATCTATGTTGAAGTGAGATTATTTGTGGTATAAATTGACAAATTGATTTGTTTCTGTTTCGAATTGCCATTTGTAACTTTTTTTTTCATGTTACACTCAGAATGAGTCGATTTATGAATGATTTGAATGAAATCAATGAATATCAAGGAAAAAAGTGTTGAGTTGGTTTATTTGCATTATGAGGATTTGTTTGAGTGTTTGTTGGTGTTTGTTTGTATTACGTATGTATTAGCGGTGTGCAATGGCAGTTCGTTTGTGCTAAAATCAACTAACGATTGACAATTTTTTTACGGCGTGTGGAAATTATTCGCTCATGCATAAAGCATGCCAAACCTATTCTGGGACAAAGAATAGTGGTATGGACGTTCTAGTTTATAAGACTGATGGAGGAAAATGACTGCAGTGAAAAATGAACAAAGACAAATAACATTTGGGGAGGGTACCTCCCTCGTATGTATTTTCTCTCGGTCTTTCTCTCGCCTAGCCTGCCTCACCGCCGATATTGGTTCACACACCCATACTATTTTTAGATCAACGCTGGTGTGAATTTTTTAAACACGTGCTCATACACTCTGAAGGCGTTTGTATTGCCACAGTAGCGCCGCTATATTCCACATACACACGTAAGCATACAGGCACACGTATACACACAGACAAACAAACCACTACCACTATGACCACCACACATGCACAGTTTCTACATAATTATTGTATTATATACTCCAAACACACACACATACACACATTTACACACACACACACACACAACAAATCATACACATCACATATCATGCCGCTCACAATACACACCCACACACGCACACACGCACACACACCCACCCACCCACACACACACACACACACACACACACACACACACACACACATACGCATAACTTACCAGTCATACCCATCCCACCAAAGCTTAACACCGGAGGAACCACCCCGAGCCCGGGGCGACAATCTGTGACGGGGCGACAATCCGTGTCGCAACAATTTTTTTGCCAACACGGATTGTCGCCTTCGAGGTCAAAAACTGGGAACTGCACAAGCATCACGGATTGTCGCCAGGCGACAATCCGTGTAGGGGGCGACAATCCGTGCCGCCAGCGCCCGTCACGGATTGTCGCCCAGAGCAGGAGGCGACAATCCGTGTAGGGGCGACAATCCGTGTCGCAACATATAAAAAAGTGTTCAGCCAGTTGCTTTGAGTCACTGGGAAACTGTTTCATCAAAGAAAGTGTTCAAGTTGTAGTATAACACCTCTAAAACAGGTGAGGTGTACCCCCAAAGTTATTGTTGGGTTTTTTTTTCAAATTCATCACACATTCCTTACATACATATGTATATTGTAGTTTACCTACTACTGCTCAGTGTGAAAAGAAAAGTAGATCTCAATATCATTGTTTGCTTGAACAATACACTGACATCAAAATTTGGATAATTTATCTTGCCTGTATGCACGTCAGCCTTATGTCATACTGACCCAGAACAATTTTGCTCCATTGCAGAATTTTTGATTATTATTATTATCATTTATTTATTCATTTATTCTTTTATTTATTTTGTCTATGTTTCAGCATCCAGGAACTGGAGAAGGAGGTTGCACAAATTGCAGCTGGTCTCAGGGAAGTGGAAAAGGTGAGTTCTTTGGGTAAAAAACACCAAACTTTTGGCAATTTCATGGTTATGTGTTATTGCTCTACAAGGTTATACAATTACATTTGGGGATAAGGGAAATGTCCATGACTAACATCAGCTAAAACAGAAATGCAGTGAAACAAAGCACAGTTGTTGTCACTATTTCAAAAGGTGAATGTTATACCTTTGACAAGAAATCTGAGAAGATATACTGGTATAATCTGAGTCTTCTGTGCTGGGTGGTGATAACAGTTTTATTGGCAGTAAGGGTTAGTCACAGGGTAGATGAGTCATTTCAAATATCTTAGGATATCATTTCAGGATCTTCATAAACAACAGCAAATTCGGCTCTACACTAAGATGTGATGAGATTAAATATTGTATATTGCAAAAGGAAGGCAAATTAACTTTCAGATAATAATGATCTTGACATCAATGGTGAGCATTGACTATGCAAGAAGTCATTGTGGTAGAAAGTGAGAAACATAATGTGAGTTTAGACTTTTTTATCACAATAAATATTTGATTTACCCACTGTTATAAAGGATAAGAACCAGGACTGGCTGTCGGTCAAAAGCTTGGAAGTCTAATAGATAAGATGTCTGGTCATGGATTCGAATTCCACCCAAATATTTGTGCCCATAATTTTTATCACGGCTATTTGAATGTTCAAAACACCGCACAATTAATGTATATTTGTGCCAATGAAGGGCAATTTGTCAATCATTTGTGAAAATAGATAAATAAGTAGATAGATGAATAAAGAATTGATTTTTTTTTCCAGTGATGCTCTTCAAGCAAATTAACATAAGTTATGGACTTGACTAGTAGTTATTTTCCAAGCATACATATTTTGTGGAAACATACTCCCCAGCATTAAAATATAAACGCACTCAACTCTGTTTACATCAACAGGAAGTGGAGTATCACAAGACAAAGAAAACAAAGACAGATAAACACGACAAGTTTGTGTCGGTGATGAGCGACTTTAAGACCCTCTCATCCATCAGCTTTGAAAAGATCCAGGATCTATTGAAGGAGGCCAAGGAGAAGGTAGGCAGATGACCATAGAATGAGACTAAAAGCAGATAAGGGAGAAGGGTTTGCGGTATTAAACACCATGTGTATACTCATGGTGTAACCGCAAACATTTCTCCCTCATTAACTTCACCATGCAACCCTTCAAGCAACGCATAAAAGCAGATAGATGTAAATGCTTCCCTCTAATGATCTAGAAATATTTGCTCAGTCCTAATGATGCAAGACAGTGATATGTTTGATTGCTTTTCAATGCTCTTGGTATGAGCACATCAGTCTTTTGAGGGAAAATTAAGTGTTCCACAAGATATCCTGTACTAATTTTTTGGCTAAGGTCTTGTTTTTGTTGTCATTTTAATATTTTCAAGATGACAGGAAGAAGTCTAAGAAAAAAAAAAAAGATGTGATAATTGTACAAATGGGAGGTAGCAACCCTCCTGGGCAAATTTTTTTTTTTTTTTTAGCCACAAACCAGGAAAAGCTTGTAAGCTTAGGGAAAATTAAAAAATATATATATTATTTACCATAAGCTTGCCCTTCTTCTCTCTTTGTGATTAGTTTGAGAAAATGGCCAAGTCCTTTGGTGAGGACGCCACCAAGGTCACACCTGAGGATTTGTTTGGGACCTTTGACCTCTTCCTACAATCATTCCGAGATGCCCGGCTGGACAACGAGAACATCCGAAAGAAGAAGGAGGAGGAAGAGAGGCGGGCAAAGCTTGAGAGAGATGTGAGTCAAAAGTTCACCCATCTCTTGAGCCCGTGTAGGGCTGACAAATAACATCATCATGTGAATAATAGAAAGTATAAAACTAAATGCTCGCAACAGAGGGTGTGATACAAGTCTGAGCTGGTCAAGTGTTGTCATATTTAGATGTATTCGTGTGATTTCTGCTGCAGTGTTTTGTGTGCCCAAAGTCAGATTTTTAAAGCAATTTCTCAGTTTAGTTTGTGTGGAACCTATCGCGCCAAAATTTCTTTTATTGATGTATATCAACACTGATGCTGTTTGCTGCGTGTACACTAATTTTGACATGAATTACTTGTAGCATCATTTCATGCATATACACTGTATGTTGCAATTGTAAATGGTACATGCACACTGAAATTAGCATAACCGTTAATATGAGAACCTTTAATTACATATGAAGTCTTTCATGGTAGGTGTTATTAAACATGTCATTAATTTGAAGCTACAAACTTGTACTTATGTTTTCATTATATCATTTATTTTGTTATTTTCATTTTCTTTTTTTTTTGTGGGTAATGAATGCTCCAGTGCTTTTATTGCCCAGTTTACCCTTAGGTAGCTGATGGATTGTATGCAATGTGTGTATAGGAAATTCAGAATCTTGAAGATAACATAGTATTGTCATTGCTTTTCCTCTTGTTTGCTTTGGCATCATCAGAGGACGGACAAGCGGAAGAAGAAGAGCACAGCAGGGAAAGGGAAACGCAACGGTGATGGAGACTTTGACGAGCTCATCTCAGCCTTACGGACCGGGGACATGTTTACGGACGACATGACGAAACTGAAGAAGAACAAGAGGCGGAACCAGGCCCAGTCGCACCAGCACAACAACTCGGCGAACTCTGGGGACCGGGAGCGAGTGGGGGCGCCCAAGACGGGCAACGGCAGGTCCATGACTGCCATATAAACACACACCAGCCGTCCCTATGAGCCCATCGTTTGCAACGGAAGGGATGTTCGTCAGTCTTCTTTTGCTTGTGAGACAGTGCGATTGTTTTGTACATAACGCCAAGTGGAAGATGTATCCTGCTTTAACTGAGCTGTATCAGGCAGAGGTTTGCATCGGGGCAGATCGAAAAGAGTCTGTCCGCGTTGGAGTATGTCTTTCTTCAAAAAAAAAAAAATCCAAGTGCAGCTTTGAATTGAGACCAAGGTAGAGGACCGTCGTCTGCTGTTTGGAAACGTTCCAAGGAAAGAAAACCAAGATACTTGTCCGTCAAAAGTGGGCATTGGTCTGCGTGTTGTACAGACGCTGCAAATGAGATGTATGCCATGTCCTGTGATGGCATTCGAGGCTCAATTACTGTCTGGAGTGATGTGTATGCCCCGACTTGTCAGGGATGGTACCACTCATTTCGCATTGGGAATGTTATTGCTCATTTGGGGAAAAAACAACAACAACAAAGAAATGTCTGTGATTTGCATTCTCGACTAGACATGATTATGTGTAGAAGTGCGGGTAGCATTGTGAAATTGATTGTGATGTCTATGACTTACTATGAGCGTGGCTGTTTCTTTGGGGGTAAGGTTTTTGTGTGTTCAAAATAGCTGAAATGAGAAGGCACAATGATATTTGTGGCTGAAACAAGATTGTGCAGCAACAGAGAACATCCCTCAACAACCTTCCAAGACATGCACACACACAGAATCACACAAGTAACCACAAGATCTGACACATCATAGATAACAGAGCACATTAAGGCAGGGACTTTGGATTCATTGCACCTACACTGTTTAATAACTTAAAGCAGTTTGACCGAGTGATGCGTGTTTTGTGGATGTGGACATTCAGGTGTTGCTGATAAGGATTTCTGGGTTAGTGGCCATTTTAACCAAATTGGGTATGTCTCATACTTTTATATCATTTCTAGCAGTGTGTCTATGATAATATACTTGAAAGATGGCATAATTTGATGCCATGATGGGTATCACACATATTGGTAGATGTTATGGCAGTTTCAGTGATTCCTAGCTGTAATTCTAAGTGTTGTTCTTACTTTTCACTTCACTCGACACAAACGCAGATTCCTGGAGTAGATTTGTATCATTCTTGCTGTACATGTTTGTTGACGATATTGATTGATTATAAACAAAACAAAGATACAAGGTCATTTGGCAGTGTCTTTTTGTAGAGACCAAATTGTGTCAGTGAATTGTGTCTCAAAGAAGCAAATCCCGAAGGAAAGTCCCAGGCCATGTTTGAACACTTCCACAAGTTACATTCATGTAATGCCTGGTCATTTTTCACCCTGCTCATTGAAGAGCTTGCGACTTTGGCGAAGTTTTCTGAGGAGGGAATAGTCAAGTCTAGAGGTTTACTGTCCCAAGAAAAAATATCTAAGGCACCTGCAATTATCTGTACAGCACATAATCATTTAAGTGGCAGTTTGGTAATTCGGAATACAGACAGATAATAGATACCAAAGGACATCAACTGTACTAGACTTGGATTTAGTCCGGATAGCTTCCCTTCTAGTATCAGGACAGAAGTAGCTGAAAATATTACGGATTGGCTTTGAGCTGTGCCAAGAGTTTAATGTTCCATATCCACAGATGATGATGTTAGTACCTATTTACTTGTCATCGGAGCCAATGTGGCCAGAACTTAAAGTGGACTAGAAAGAGATGAGAAACTTATCCATCTTGGATACATAGTAGTGTGTGTGACTAGTTTAAAAAAAATAAATAAATAAACAGTGTTCTTACAACACTGAAACATTTTGATGGTGTTTTGAGATACATTTCAAGCTCCTAACTCCATAAGTCATGTTGTAGCTGTTTTTTGTGAACAGTATGAAGTAGCAGAAAGAGCAAGCTTGTCCATAATGAGGACTAAGACTTCCAAATATTTCATAACTAGTGTCGTTGTATGCCAAGTGATATGTCCGTAGATGTGATACGTGGAATGTTGTTCCTTTGAAGGGTAGTGCAGTCATAGGAAAGATATTTTTGTCACCCTCGGTCTGTTTGCAATATTTGTTGTACATTTTGTGCCATGAAAGAGTCAATTACAGTATCATCCAAGGCCCCCAAAGTCTATATTTCTTCTCGAATTATGTCTCTCCCAAAGTCATGGCAGAGACTTCAGATTGAAAGTTGGAATACATCAATACCTCAAACCAAAAAGTTGATATATTATCCCATCTCCAGAGGCAGATTTGACTATCACACAGTATCCATGGTAACTGCATTTGTTCTCTTGTATCGGAACAGCTGAGGGCTATAAAGCAAATGTTTTAGGCATTGGCTCAATGTATAATGTGATTGTGTGGGCCGGCTAGAGGTTACCAGAAGCACAAAAGTGTACAGTGGCATGCGTTTGAATGATGTTTGATAGTTTTCTAATATTGCTGATTTCTCTCAATATGGCCTTTGTGACTGCTGTTACGCAGTCAGTCGCCTTTCTAAAGCTGACACATGAAATTTGAAGATGATTGTTAGAAAAAAAAAAGTGCTTTAAGGATCACTTCATGATAGTGTATAGAAAAAGTCATTTCTAACATTTTTTTAACATTTCAAGGAGTTGAAGAACAGATTTCTGGTACCGATATCCAGCTGGATTGTAGATCATTGCAAACTGTGGAACTTGCTTCATATTTCATTATCTTCCCTGGGGGAATATATCGTCTTTGTATCTATTGCTGTCTCTTGCAAGCTATGATTCAAAGCTGCCTACAATTTTGAAAGCTGTTCAAAAAAAAAAGACACAGACAGAACAAAAAATGCGCCATTAAGCATGCATAAGGAGTGTATACTATATTGAAGGAAGTTACCCTTCTGTTATGTTCTGTTTCTATACATGGTTGAAGCTGTATATATGCTGATGGGTGAATCATACAGCTTTTTACATTGATTCTCTTGCACATTAAAAAACAACCCCATGAGACTAGCAAGCCTAACAAGTGGCTAAAATCATACGGGGAAAAGTTTTTGACACATTAAAGCACAGCATCAAAGAAATTCTACTATAAAAGAAAAAAAAAATTGAACTGATGACATCATGAATGCCATCTCAGACTCAGTGAAATAGAAATGGGAAGAGTCCTTCCCTTCTCTCTAGCAAAGTCCTGTCGTCATTCCATGGTGCAAGGGTCTCGTGTCTATCAATCTAGGATGCTTTTTGGGCAACCCTGACCACCCCCCTCCCCCCTCCATCCCTGAGGAATCTCTTCTAGATTGGAGTCACTGTTTTTTGAATGTCTTCTTGCACACGTTAATTGTGTGTACTGTGACGTAGCAGTCATCGTAATCGTTGTGTCCACAAAGAGTCATTAACTGGAAAGTAATGTGGCAGTCAATTATTTCCAAAATTATTCTTGTGATTCCTCGCTGAATGCAGCATTCTGTAGAAAAGTCTTTTATTTACTCTATGTAGGGTTGAATATATGTAAAAAAATCTATATATATATGAACAGATGTACAGAATATATCAGTGTATCAGATAACTAGTGAAAGATGGGATTTATTGAAGTGAAAATTGTTCTATGAGATCGATTTCTATCACATAATGAATTTGAATCATACTGAATTCGTTAAATATTAAGTTTTTATTGTTTTAAGTAACTCCATTTCATTTACTGATCATAACATATATGAAAATGTATGTAACCCCAATGATACCCTAAGTTCATCATTATATTATTTTAGTGTAGTATCCTAAAATCTTAATCATATCCCCTATGTTATCATGAGTTTCCAGAGCCATTTATCTTTTCATCTCCTAGATAAAGAGATTAAGTCACAGTCTGTGTAATCAATATTCATTGTTAGATTTACCAGGTAACATTCCCAAATTTTATGTTATTCGATGAGGTAAAGTTGCAAACACACCAGTATGTTAAGTGTATAACGTATGATTTGAAATGTCATGCTCGGTAGAAAAATAACAAAGTCATTCCAACAGTGAAACAAGACAGAAAAAGAGAAAAAAAAAATGCCACTAACCTGAATGTAATATACTTAATTGCACAAAGGATACAAAAGTGTCTAAAGAGAAGATATCTCCTTATAAAGGCTCGCAATCTGTGAACACCGTTGTAAGCCATGTGTTTCATACTTCACACAGATTCTTTTGAACGTCTTTGGCATGAGAGGTTACCCTGAGGTCAAGTGATCGCATTCCTTGTGAAAGGTTGCTGCAAGGTTAAATGATTGCATTTGAAAGGTTCCAGGATGATACATGTAGCTCATTTAATGCAAGGTGTGTTATTTTTTTTTTTCATATTTTTTTTTTCTTAAACAGTAATTTTGTCAGGATGGTGGTGGCAAGCTTGCTACTGATAGGTGTGCATCAATGATATAGGTACTGTAGTCACCTAGAAAGACAAGATTAGATTGATGTATTTATTGAGTATTAGTATCCTTTTTGTATGACATTTGAAGTTGTCTTCCAGTTCCCATAGGATAAAATGTGTTTAAATAGTTTCTCACATACATGTGATGCAATGCTTTCCATCTAATATGGCAATGCAGTGGCAAGACTCTCCCTCTCAAAAATTAAAATACAGTGTCTTTGTCTTTTTATATACCAGGGTATATCAGTGCAGTGTTAACAGGATGTGGTACTCATGCACTTATTCACTGTAGATAGAATAGACCTGTCAACCATTGGCAAATACCTGTGAAAAGTACCACACTTTGGACTTACATTGTATTAGGATTTTATTTTTCTATTTTTTTCTCTCGCTCTCTTTTTTTTTTTTTGGGGGGGGGGGGGGAGGGGTATATTTAGTGTTATTTCTTCCTATAACTTTCTTTTGGAAATTACAAGGCTGAAGGGATTTTACATTGAGTGATAATGAACCTGGCTGTTAGCTGCATGCATGCACATGCAATTGTAAAACTTATAAAGGAATAGCTGCCTATGATTTGTGATGTTGATATGAAAGGCCAATTAAATTCAGGAGTAGAGAATGACAAAATTCAATAAAGTGCATGCAGGCACCTTAATTCTCTTCATGTGATGAAGTTATGAGCAAGTAATTGCAATATTCTGACTCCATTAGTGCAAACCCAGTGGGCTGTGTAGTTGCTAGATACAGTATAATCTATTTTTGTTCGAAAGACTACCCGAAAGAATGTTGTAGTCTGAACTTGTAGAGCAGTGTCTGTGTTTTCATGATTGATGGAAAAACTGTGGGATGTATCCCAATTGACAAGTTTTCATCTTATTTGATTTTAACTCATGATATGTCTAAGGAGCAATGTCTGGGTAATGATTTTTGTAAGTACTAAACAGCTTTATTTGTACAATCACTTGTAAAATCGGAGTTGATATGACTTTCATTTCTAATTGGTACCAAAAGTGTATCGGCATTGTACTTAATCAGTGTGTGGAGATGGCACTAAAATTGATCATTATTTGTTCTGTTCAGACATAAGTTTTGTATTCACATCACTGTCGAACAAATTCTTGTTTTGATACGGAAAGGCAGAAATTTTCTATGTTTGTCACATCTCACCATAGTGGGCATAAACAGTGAGTTTCTATTTTGGTGTAAGTTGCAAACAGTTGTTCTATTCTTTTAGATGTACCAAACACTCATTCACGAACTGCCTGTCATACTGCACTGTGAGTAGGAAAATTAACTGCCATGTAATTCTATGAATCTTTAATCCAAAGTTATTGTTCGTAATGGTGTATTCGGCATATAGCTGTAGTCATTTTGAAAAGAGGGGGGAAAAACCCCTACTGCGTCATTCCCCGCAGAAGAGCATGTCATTCTTTTTTGGCTCTTTGCAAGTACCATACCACAACAGTGGAAGGAAACCTTCCCAGTTTTTCAGGAAGGGAATGCACAACACAAAAGAAATACAGAATGTGCTGAACAACAAACAAATGATGAATATTTTTCATCAAGTCATTGTGTTTACTAATAGTGACAATTAAACTCAAGTGGTTAGTTTCAAATATGCACATTTTTTTTCTTCTTTTTTTGACTGGGAAACCTCAAGGCAAATTCAACAAATGGCTGCTGCATTCATGCATGTTTGTACAGATGTATTTTCTAACAAAATGAGGCGGTATTATTTCTGTTCTTTTGCACTGTCTGTATAGCTTTGTTTATTTATTAAGGTGTTGGTTTCGGGCCGATTATTATTATTATTTTTTGACTACACGCTATGTACATGTAGGTACTGTTTTTTGAAGAAACTTGTAAATATGTTATGTGAATTTACATTGTATGTATAATCATTTATAAACGAGACTGTTTATGTTGTGTAATACATTGGTTTCAATGTGAAATTGGGTTTCATGATAATTTGATGACAAATAAAAAAACTGAATAATAAATGCATTCATATGAAATATTCTGTAACTTATTTTGTCATCTCTAATCTTGTGTATTTATCCCATCATAAATACAAATTAACAAAGTACAATGTAGTATCAAACTGAAAGTTATACATATACACTGTACATCAATCTCACTACATGTACATTGTATCAGTGAATTTAATATACAAGCCAATGTCTACATATGCACCTATGTAACTATTTATATGAGTGTGTGGGTGTGCGTGGGTGTGTATATATATATACCGTAGTTATGGGTAAACTCGGCCTAGCGGGTAAAGTTGGCCGCCAGCGCGCACAGTACATAAAATTGTACTGTGCGCGCTGGCGGCCGACTTTACCCGCTAGGCCGAGTTTACCCATAACTACGGTATAGATATATATATATATATATATATATATATATATATATATATATATATATATATATATATATATATATATATATATATATATATATACAGTGTATATATGTGTATTACATAAAATATATAATGTATAATACACATATGATTATGTGTATCTCCGTGTGAATAACTTTTCTTCCTGTATCAAATCTAGTTTACTTGCACAACAATTTTTAATCTATAATTTCATTCATATAAAAACCACTACTGTATGAACATCCAATCTAGATTCACATATTGCAGCAGATTTGTCTGACTGTATAAATGCATAAACTAAACAGCTAAAAAAGAACATGACACTCAAGAACCAAACAATTCAAGTACACCTTTAACTTTTGCTGTGCATACAAGATTATTTAATTTGCAGTTTTCATTCATTTCTTTCATAACAAAAAATATGTTAAACACAATGTTTATTTGATTTCATTACATCTTCAAGCTTATGACCACTGATTCAAAAGGACAAAAAATATAAACAAAAATAAAAGATTCTCTGAAAGTACATAAACAGCTCTAAAATCAAAGACAATCATTATTCCCTTGATTTATATTTTTCATGGACATGTTCCATTCAGCCTTCTATCTCAAAAGCCTTTTTTTAGATTCTGGTAGTACTGTTTAATGTAGACATGAATGACACACACCATTCAAAATTTCAAACTACAGCAAACAAAAAGATACTTGTCATACTAATTTCCTGGGATTGTCATGATTTCTTCTTATGTGTTCGAATAACGAGTGTGATCACTATCAATCTTAAATCACACAAAAATTTTTGCAATATTTATTATTCATGTGCAGGTACATATTCGAAACAACCCCCTGAAATTTTTTATACACGATATATAGCTAAGTATTTCAACACCTTCTCTTTGTGTTAAGCTAAAAGGATAAATACTTTGCTCTCCTACCAATAAATCCCGTCATCAAGAACAGACAGTCTGCCTTTACATCATCCATTCAAAACTACTCTTTTTTTCCAATATGATGATAATATCAGAATTACAGAAGAAAAGACTTGTCCTGGCTAGTAATGAGTCCCATCATATCAATACAAAATCAAATTTGGTCCACTTTTAATCATTTCTTGAAAACCATGATATGAAAAACTAAAAAAAAAGGTAGTAGAAAGACTGTTAACAAGAAATTGGTAGAAAGACTACTGTTAACATGAAATATTGTGAGGTTTACACATTTTTCCCAAAAAAAATTCGGCTCCAATAATTAGTGTAAAGTAATGTAAGAACACATTTACAATTTAGGGAGATATCACAAGTGTATATTCGTCATCATGATTTTGTGCTTAGTTTTTATTCTGTGGGCAATTTTGCTGCTGCAAGTAACAATGATAATTGTGAACGTTCAATTCAGAGTATATCAAGCAGCATATCTTGCAACCACTTTCACTGGTGGTACTCCTTGGGTGAAAGTGACTACATGTACACATTAGAGACTTTTTCTCGACAGAATTCAACATGCACAAATCTTATAACTTACAATCCCACTCCGTGTCAGTTTTTCTACCATTTCATCTCCATTGGATCACTGATACAGGACAGAAGATTTGAAATGTCAAGATGGCATACTTTCCTGATATGTATCCATTATGAAAAGCCTCCGATAGACCTTGATAGACCACTACCACAGTTCTGTGGGCAGAGACTGAAGTTTGCTGGTTCAATACACAAGCAACACTTTACATCAAGTTACAAAGAATTTTCTTGAATTGCAACAAGATATAGATTATCCACATACCGAGATGAAGGCGGAGCAATTCCAACGAAGTGACTCTCATGTGGACACTTTTTTAACTCTCTGAAACAATTTTAGTGATCTATTGCTTAGATTCATTTCAACATGATCTTCCCTGATACCACAACTCTATGCCGTGATCAAACAGCATGAACCGATTCGAACATGAGCATGGGCAGAGGTAGCAAATCTCTTGAGGTTATTAGGGATGTTAGTTTTCAGGCAAAAGCCTGAATTCAGGCCCTGGTAGTATCAAAGTTCAGGCCCTTTTGTGTACAACAAGGCTTCATTTCGATGTATTTTGGACCCTCTCTTTCATTATAAGTGGTATCCCTGGGTTATGGTTTGTTTGGGGATTTTGTTTTGTTTTGTTTTGTTTTTTGTTTTTGTTTTTGTTTTTGTGGTCCATATCCTCATTTTCATTATTATTTTCCCAGACTTCTGTGTTTTTTTACAATGTATAATTGAGAAATCACTGCATAAATGAAGAGAAGGCATCCAATAAAGTCAGTGTGTCACTATGTGACTATTAAGGACGGCAGCTGACATACTGTACTAAGAATACTTAGTAGTACAAAGACTTAGCTCGTCCAATCTATCAAGTAGATGTAAAACTACACTGATATTGTTAAACTCTACTTGCAAGGTGAAAAAGAATTCAGAGAAGTTGTCTTTATCTATACTGTACCTCCAAGATAAATTCATGAGAGGGATGTGTGACATTTACCCCTCAGAACACACAGCCCTATAAGACTGTTTAATGTATTTTCTTGAGAATCTTGTGACTATATGAAATCACAGCATGAACCTTCCACAAAAAGTATTAGTATACATGATTCACATTTGAGGTGTTATTGCTAAAGAAGTATCAAACTTAATGCATATTATGTCGTGGACATTCATCAGGAGCAGTAACTGCTCAAAATAACGACACAATTTTCTGGAGTAAATTCATAATTTGTGAATACACTAACAGACAGCATTACACCTATTTGTGCCTTTATAGGAAATATACCAAACATATCACTGCATTAGATATTTATCTAAAGTATTCATAAAGCATATAAACCTAAAAATTGCATATTTTGTTATGTACATGGCACTTTAGTCAAATCATCACAACACTTTGTGCAAACTCATACAATGAATCAATTCAACACACATGTATTAAAATGAGTACATGATCACTTATTCATTACCAGTCATACAAAACCAATATATGTCAAAATAATCATAGCTATAGAATTTGTGATATGCCAAAATGAAAAATGTACTACTCTATTGTGTGCAAAAATAATATGGAGCATCTACATCAAAATTTCAGGACTATCATATAAATCTGAAAGTAAGATTTCTGTTTGGACAAATCATTAAAAAAAACACACACACAAATGAAACATTGTCACTGTGCAGTTGTTTCTCCTGTCATCTAGTGGAATTCTGGAATACCTCTAGCAGACGTCATTGATGGCACTCAGGATCCTGGATGGAAATTACAAATGATGAAAAAAACATTAAAAAAACATCAAAATGTCAATTGGCATTACCCACAACAATATTCTGCATCCACAGTATATGAGTACACTGATTGCATTTCCCTGTTTCAGTCACGCCACTTAGAATTGATATAAGATAGTAACTACCCAATATCAATTCTGCTGACACAGAATCCCTCTGGAATCGAAGAATTTTCTAACCACACCCCCCCCCCCCCCAAAAAAAAAAAAAAAAAGGTGGGAGGTTCCACGTCCTGGAATGAGAATGAAGAAATCAAGTTCCATGGGTTTCTATCCTAGGTCCACTTTCTATGTAGTGATACACAGCAATCAACACTACCATGGCAACCTGTTGGCAATAGCCAATCAACTGTGAGCATTTTCATTAAGTAAATGGCACCCTCAATTGCAGGATATACACATATTTTTCTTGTTTGTTGTTACCAGGTATTTAGACCACATCACATTGAAAAAGTACATAGCTGCAAAATGTCACAAACATGTAACCTGCTACAACAAAAGGATCCGAAAGTCAAGGGAGGTAGATTTTCTGAAAATAACATGGCATCATTCCCGTACTCTTCCGCTTTAATTTCATATATAACACGATTCATAAATATACTCGGATGCAGAGATATTGATAATTTTATGAGAGCATGTCGAGTGGTCTAGGAAATCGGCGTTTCAAGGAAACCACCATCAAAGTGTTCTTTCAGATGCTATCATGATCAAGGGGAGGTAAGACAGTTTTCATCTCTTGACAATAGAAGGTATGCTCCTAGCAACCTCTGCGATGTTCATTCAAGCTTAGCGCCAGCGGTCTACGCATGAACAATCAGTAACCAGGATGCCATGCACTGACCAATAAGATCACTCCCTCATTGCTAGGGGTGGAGTTTATCTGTGGTGCTCAATCCATATCTTCAGACACATTTCTGTTCCGTTAAAAGTCAGAAAATCATGGCCCAGAAAATCGCTAATTTCTTGCCTTTCCTTTGATCATATTGTAGCTTCGAAATTTCTGCAGATGATAGACGAAATATTAGACTACAACATTATGCCAAAAACAGAACTTTGACAGTTTTGACCAATTCTGATAACCTGACTTCAAATTCAATTTTCTCGGCTCAGCCATCAATGACTTTCGGATCCTTTAGTCATGATGGGTCATATATAGTGATACGTTGAGGTTCTTTAAGAAGCACGCTGCCAGGCAAATTAACCAGGTTTGGTCACAAATGAAGGCTTTCTTTCTTTGGGGGAGAAAACAGACAAAGGTGATGGCTGTGGTTACAAACGGAAGATACAGTGAACAAGTTTCTATTATTGCAGTTGAGTGCTGTTAAAGTGCTGTTTCGCAGTGTGGAAATTTTTGCTCATTTCATGAGACATCAAACTAGCACAAAAATAAGAGTGGGCAAATATGTTAAGTTTGCTTGTTATATGTATAATATGCTATGACTTCAATTCCTCAGAACTAAAAACAGACGAAATTTATTCCACCCGACTGAGTGCAAAAAAATTACCAACGATACATATTTTCACCTTCACCAATATGTGGATATGTGCGTCTGTATACCCAATGTGTCTGTGTGTGTATGAGTGCATGCGTACACATGCACGTCTATGTATGTATGGAACTAAGCGTCTCTCACAAATACACTTTTCTTTTGCTGCTGACGCACCATCCCATTCTTGATAGGTCATTTGCAAAATTTAGACATTAAATCACATCTTCAATCAAGATGACAAAATCTTCCTATTCCGGCAGAAAATCCTAGTCTACTTTTGGTCATCCCATCCTTGGTCACCCCACTCACCTGTCCAGAGATGTTCCTTGGTCACACAGATTGGCAAAGACATAGACCAGACTCATGGCATAGTCATTCTGAAACAGTAAAGAGGGGGGAAAGAGACACCAGAACATTAACTCTTGTCATTACCACTGGCAACTATACACAGGGGGATCGGCCTTTGAAGGGTTAAAGGGGCTGTACAGTACTGGTTGAGGTGAGGATTCAGGTTTATAACATTTTTTGGTGAGATAATGAGAAACCTCTTATGAAATCTGAAAGAACATGCAATTTTTAAAAGGATTCAACGATTATTTGATAAAATTTGTTTTCAAATGGCTGAGATATCCAAAAATGTGTTAATAATAAAATGCGGCAGGCCACGACTTTTATTAGGATCTCTTTGTTTACCTTGTTTTTGGATATCTCAGTCATTTCATAACCAATTTTCATCAAATAAACTTTCAATTTCCCTTAGAATTGCATGCTCTTTGACATCTCATAGAGTGGTTTCTCAATATCTCGCAAAATGTTAAAAGCTAAATCCTCACCTCAACCAGTACTGTACAGTCCCTTTACGGGGAAATTCCCAAAAATACATACAAGAGTATACTGTGGATTCAGCAAATGCAGAAAGAACAGTGAAGCACTCACTAGAAAATTTGATGAATACTGTATCAGATAATTCATGCAAAAGTTATTCATTCCGTCAACTACGTGTAGTTTTGGTTAATTCCACATGCTGCCCTGTCTGGAAGGGAACTCTCCAAGAATTTGTGATGTCACAGTGGTCAAACGATAAACAATAAATATGAAGGGAATTTTATAAGGGGAAAAAAAAAATGTTTTGAAGACATCAAAAGAGCACTTGACCTAGCTCCTCCACAATGTGTATCTCAGAATCAAACATCTTGAGGGAATGTGCACATTTCTTTTGTAACCCACTGAAGACAAGTCCCAAGTATACTCAGTCGGGTGTCCATGGGAAATGCGTGTTACAGCAAAATCAGCCTGTCCTCAACTGGTTAAAACAAAGATTTGTGAGAGTAATCATATGTGATTTTTAATCTGTTCTACCATTATAACATCATAAATTGCTGTAACCTCCCATCTCCAGCAGGCTGCACATATAAATGTTAAAGAGACACTTCCCCTTCAATTAATCAGATGCCATGTCCATTAAACCAAAACTGTCCACGAATCTGACCCAGGCAAATATTCCTACATTTGTTTTGCAGTGTGAAGATTGACAGCAGCGAGTGGCTAGTTGTAACTTTCCATGTTCACTTTTTGATAGAATCTATCTCATTCCTGCACTGCAGTGAAAATGTCAGAGCAACTCAATTTTTTTGATAGGCTGAGATTGATAAATTGTGCCAGCAAGTCCAATATCAATGAAGTACAGAGAATATATATGTGACCGTGCATCACAAAATGAACAAAAAGTCGCACCCTTTGAATTCACGTAAGGACTTAAAAAAGGTGAAACGGGTCAACAAAGTCAATCTTGAGTTTTTCCTGTTTTCTGAATGAGCTATTCTTTTTCTACATTATTCTTTAAGTTTGGGGATATAGAATGTATGGGAAAGTGAGTTTTCAGCAGTTTTTCTACAACCCCTTTTTTTGTGGAGTAGTGAAATCAGGTGTGTCTTAATAGAGGCCCCTTTTCATTTCTTGAAAATCCTTTGCACACTCTTCACTTTCAACTCCAATAACTTTAGAGCGTGTAATGCTAATGCTTTGAAAATTGGCAATAATCATGGACAGAATGTGTTAATAAAGCATGGACAATTTCAGCCTAATCTAAAATTCCCTTCACTGTTTTTGCTCCGGTGGTCTACATCCCGTTTTTCGTCCCATTCATCGCACAGCTCGCACGCTTTGGTAAATATAAAGTGTTTGAATAGACCATGTACCTTAGAGCCTCTTTTCTTGGTTTCACACTTTCCAGAGTGTGTGCTTTCTATCAAATATTTAGATAGGTTAAGAGAGTCTATTTAATTTGAGTTATACATCATTTTAAAGTTTCGAATCTGCTCTCTCAGAATCTGCCCTTAACAAAAAACCCATATCTCCATCCGTGTTACTTTTTGTTGGTTTTGTGATGCACAGTCACATATAAATATTTATATTATATACATACATGTATATACACATATACAAACACTTGTGTTGCACATGTGAAATACTGGTTTCACCTGCAATGATTCTTAACAGACGAATCATTAATGATTGAAATGAGTAATAAAATAAATGACCATAAAGTACTATATCTATTCTGACAAAATAGTGGAAGTGACAGTGCGTTAATATGTCACATTATAGTTCATATGTCAGGCATAAATCAACGTCACAACGTTTGGAAGTTTAATTTTGACTGGTAAAATGCATGCTTTATAACATCTCCAAAAGGTCATTTTTCCAACAGCATATGTGATAAACTTACATCTAGACAGAAAAATAACAACTAACTTCCTTCCCTGTCATTATGTCCATATTTTACATCTTAATGTCCTTTTGCCCTGTTCTTATGTCCTGTTTCGGTTGAGTGGGGACCAACTTTATTTGATACTCAAGTATGAGTTGCTCATTATGTGGATCTAAGTCTAGCAACAGTGTTTTGCAATAATTCAGTGCAGTATAAACTCATTAAGTAAAGTACTTCTGATGTTTTAAAAAATATTACTTCCACATAACAACGCCCACATTTATAAAATACATGTCACTTACACAATCAGATTGAGTTTCATTACAAAAGGAAATGACAAATTCACATCTCCTTTAAATCTTCCTCAAATCTCCTGCCATGCTCTCTAGGTGTACCAAAAAATAAAAGTAATAATTTGATTCATAATCAAATAGTACTACATGATAATGAACAAAATATGACATATTATCTTGTGAGTCCTCATTCAGCACTTTGTCTCTATTTTTAAGACCACTACAAAACAAAAATGTCGCACAGGCAGGCTTCTTTCTCTAGAAATCCCCAATTTAATTGCAGCTAAACAAAACATGCAGGTTCCACAGAAGCCAGCTGGGCAAATTACAAACAACAGCAAAAATTTTCAGCTGTTGCTATGGTGACCACAACTATGTTAAGCTGCCAAAATCGTAAACGCCTTTCGCAAAATGGCACCCCACGGAATGGTCCATCGCACCCACCTGGCCAAGCCTGAAGCATCGCTGGGAGAAGAGGGTGACCGCACCCTCGTAGCACTCCGAGTTGACCACTTGCAGCCTGGCTGGACGGTGCAGCTGGCTTTCAGCCACCTTGGGGTCAGACGTCACAGACTGGACAATTGCTTTCACTGTCTGGATGATGTTGCGTTGGGTCTGATATGGAAGGAATACTTTCTACAATTAGTCACAACACCCAACTGGTCACTCATTGCAAGTAAACACAGAATTAAAAATAAAATATTTTATCAAAGAATGCACACAATTGTTATTGCATTAGGTATTGAAAACTGCATCTGTCTGAAAGTTCTTCTGACATCATTGTTCTTAACCCGTTTCATACTGAATTTTGGAATCCCCTTAGACTTAACACACAGGTCACCAGGTTCCCATAGGTAACGGGTTAAAACTCTAGAAAGTTTGCCGACTGGGTAAAGGTAGATGAACTTGGCTTGAATAACATCACATTCCAACTGTGATAGTGATAGATATTTACAAAACATGGTTGAACCTTTACCAGCTTTGACAACAATATGCAATACTATAAAAAATATGAAAGTGTGCTGTCTTCAATCCAAGCTACATGTACTCTTCCTCTTCTTCCAAATGCTTTCACAGATGTTTTTATGTTTTCATTTTTCTGAAGCGCCATGAGCTTCGAAATGTGACCTGTGCGCTATACAAATAGCCATTATTGTCATTATTATCACCATTATCATCATTATCATCATTAATATCATTATTGTCATTATTATTATTATCATTAACAACCCATTACTAACAGACACTGGGAGTGCAATGTTTCAAATATTGGGTGAACTATCGTTTCTCAGAGAGGATGGGTTAAGATGAGACAGAAGGAGTAAAAAGTCCGGGGAGGCTGACCTGGGTCAACCTGGCAATCTTCTCTAGGATGACGTCCCTGTCCAGTGGGTTGGTGGTCTTCATCAGGCGGCGATGCAGCATGGTCATTTCTACCTCCCTGGATGGGACGCGGTCAAGCTGGAAATACAAATGGACACAGACGGCCATGATTCACACCATTGACCTACAGACTGGTCAGTCACACGTGACCTCTTGGATTCAATCGTTGTCAAAATAACCCCTAATTCTTTAACCCTAAAAAGACTGGGCTATTTTGGTAGTTCGAAAGACTGGGGGGGGGGGGGGCTTAAAGGCCTAAAAGCCCTAAAGGGCCCCCCCTTAAGATCTCGGCCATGGATCGCGCGATCGCTGCGGAAATTTGCACAATGGTAGTGTGCGATGTAATCTACAAGATCGTATATTTAAATTTTCCAAAATAGTCTTCTTTTATTTTATTTTGATTAATTATGCTAATTTATGCGAGAAATCAGACCTTTTTTATCTAAATCAGTAAATAAAGCTCCAAAAGTGCTCATTTTTGGTCTAGATATTCTTTGTAGCATTCTTAGCAAATGCACTTGAAAAAATTCGGTATCAAAATTAATTTCTTATTTATTTTATTGTTTTATGAATTTCTTATGTATTTCTTTGTTTTTTCGACCTTTTGTTTTTGTTGTTTTTTTTCAGCAAAATTTGTGGCAGACCCTTTTTGAAGCATTATACTACTAAAACAAATTGATTTTAGCCATTGAGAATAAAAATAAGCATATTTATATGAACCATGTGATAAAACTCATTTTGTATTGACTTTGTACACAAAATCACATTTTTGAGCCATTTTCGGTCTCACGTGCATGTACAAAAAGTTATGTAACTTCAGAACCGTACCCCCGGGCATCACAAATTTGGTGTCAAAATGTGCGGGAAACTCGAAAGAAAAAAGTCATAGAGCATCGCGGCGAGAGCATTGCCTGTTGCTGAGTAATCGCGCGAAATGTCGAGGGGGGGCCTTTTAGGCCCCCCCAGTCTTTTTAGGGTTAAATTTACTCATGTCGAGGAATGAGGCTAACATTTGACAAAACCTTCAGCCCACAGTATTCCTCCTGAATATAGCAAGGTACTGCCACTACAAAAGCTGAAAAATTTCCCAACTATGAATTTTCTGGGGCCTATTGCAGAAAACTTTTAACCCAGAAAACTCAGGTTACTTTTAAAGAGAACTTTTTTCTACATTCAGTCAATGGCATAATCATTCTTACCTGAGTTTTCAGTTGTTACCAGAGTTTCTCAGGTTTAACCCATTGAAGACGAGTCCCCAATATTCTACGGCAGGTGTTTATGGGAAGTGCGTGTTAGAGAAAAATCAGCCCGTCTTCAACATGTTAAAAAAAAAAAAGCTTTGTGCAACAGACTCCTGATTTGGGCAATGTTGAATTCTCCTGACTCTAAGATTTCCATTGATACATCTTTATTTGTTCAACTACCTGTCATGAAAACAGTGAGAGTTGTTACGATGTTAAGATGCAGTCAGTCTGCAGAGGTTAAGATATTCAACGGGGCAGTTCAAATTGTCACAGTACTGACTATGTGTCAAAAAATATCCACTAAGTTACCAATTCTAAAACATTCAAAAACTTCGAAATTCAAGCAGGAGGTAGTTAGCATATCAAACTTTAAATTTTCAAACAAATATCAAATTTCCTCTTTTCTTTTTAAGCGAACTCAGCTTACTTCAGATTTCTTCTAAGATTTCTTAGCCCAAATGGGAGTGACTATGTCAAGACTACTGTAGTGATGATTCACATATTACTGCTGGCATTTGTACATATCATTTATGTGGAATTTCGTTAACCATAAAAGAGAAGAATAGCAGAAAAAAAAAAGAGCAAAAACATACCCATGGTAACTTCACTAAATCAAAAAAAAAAAAATATATTCAGGCAAAAAGTTTCAACATTTACAGTATACCGTAACAGTTATAATCTTGATTTTGCAGATCCCCATCCCCCCTCCCCCAAAACAAACCCCCAAAAAGTCAGGAATTATTGACATTTTTTAATGCTGACAGAGAGAGAAAAGTAAGAGAGACAAAGAAACCAAGAGAGCGGGAGAGAGAGAAAGAGAGGAAAACGATGAAAGGGGAGAGAGCGGCATTATTGTTACACTTACTTCACTTCGAGAGGTGATCTTTGGTTTCTCGAGTCGCCCCGAGACAAACTTCTTGCCGGATCCAGACTGGTACTGGTTGAGCATCTCGCTGCTCATGGTGAGGTTGCCGTACTCCTGGGGATGACTCTCTTCCGTCTCGCTCCTGACAATCTTAAACTGAGCCTTCAGACTCTCTTTGTTGAGGTCCTCCTAAGGAGCAGCAAAAATCAGTCAAAGAAAAGACGGATGGTTGCATTCAAGAGGCGACTTCAACATAGAAGCAAAGACTAGTAGTTGTACAGAAATTAATCATTCCTTTACTCAATACAGTTGATCTTTGCAGTCACAGATTCTGATACAGGCCCGAAACATTATGGATAAATGTCGAAGCACTCTGAGAGCGCAGACCTCTGCCAAGCAGCTCGTTTCCACCATTGATCTTGACCCTACCTACCAAAATATTGACAATCCTTCATAAATCCATAAAAATTCCCTTATCACTACCAAAATTTAATCACCTGTTCCTTATGTGATTCTCAACCTTCTCTGTATTACATAAGTATCATCCAAATCCGTTCAAAACTTTTTGAATCATCTGGACATACATTGTAGACAAACAAACAAATTAGCTAACAAACAAACATAGAAGGATGAAAACATAACCACCTTCCTTGGCAGAGGTAATTACACGCTATTATCTTCAGCTAGTACAGCACAATGTATGTGTAGGGTTGGCAAAATCCACAAGTCAAAATCAAGGATGTTGCAAAAAGCGAGTAGGGAGAAGTTTGTGTGTTACCATCCATCAAAGTGGGAGTGTAAGTTAGACAGAGAGACAAAATAACAGACAGACAGAGGGAGAGAAAGTGTGTTTGTTTGTCTGTTGGTGTTACATAGTGTATGGAGTGTGCATCTTTGATATAACAGAGAGACAGACATAAAGAGACACACAAACAGACAGACAATCGAGCAGACTCACAACATCAGAGTCTTCCATCCAGTGCACACTGTACTCATCCCCCAGGCAGTTGTCCATGGAGTTGTTGCAGTAGGTTCCCCACGAAGACTCATCCGGGTTGGCTGCCGTCGTGGCATAGATGCTGAGATTCTTGGGGAGCTTGTCAAACATGGAACCACTCTCGCAGGCTTCCAGGTAGAAAACGAGCTGAGACAAACAAGATGTGAGACAGATAGACAACTTCATACATCTTGTCTCGATATTAGAGGATACATTGAGCTTTGAATGTGGCGCAACTTATCCAACAATCCCCAGAAAGAGAAAACCTGGGACAAATATTGCAGACAAATTATACAGGCTCATAGTCCTGTTTTAATATGAATTAATTTGGCTATGAACTCGATTGATAAATCCTGTCTTAATGAAGGAGAGATCTGACAATGAATTGACATACTGTAAAAGTGAACATTTTTGCATGGTTCCTGCAACCAGAAACTAGCACGAAAATAAAAGTGTGTGACCATTTTTGCTTGCCATATGTTGCAGTAGTTGATGTCTTGATTCAGCGGAATTAAAAAAAAACCGAAACTCTTCTTACTGGGACGAATGAGTCGTGTAAAAAGATCCACTTTAACAACACATATCTTATTTTACATCAATGAATAGCAACTATGAACCTTTGAAATCTAAATTATTTCATTGTGTGAACATTTTTGCTCATTGGTATCAAGCTACATGGTTACTCCCTGTACATGAGGGGAAAAAAAAAGATTAGTCTCTGTGACAGAAATCTGTTCTGGTTGAAGAGAAAGTAATCATCCAGGCTTCATATATAAGAGCAATATCTTGGATAGTGTGGAGGCACATAATTCAAGCACTTTAAATGTGATTTCACAAAATCATCAACAACAATATGAATCAATGTAATTTTCCTTGTTAAACTACTCACCTTGCCAAATTTCTGTTGTCTGTGCATACGTTTCAGTGTCTTCATCAACTTCTTCTCATGCAGCTGTAAGGAGAAAATACTTTACATTAATTTCACTAAATGCAAAAACATCATCATCATCATCAGCTATGATTGAATACGTAAGTTTATGCACGAATTCAAGAAACTCCGGACCCCCCAAAAGTCAGTACAACAAATGTCACATGTACATCTAATGTCTAAAATGAATTATACTAACAAACATTTTTTTAGACTAAAACTCCTCTACTTTTGAACAATACAATGCAATGCTCTTGCTAGCCACAGATATGAATGATTTCACTTTCAGAGCTGATGCATAAAAATACTAGGTGCACTACTCAAGTTTTCCTGTCATGAGCTCTAAATCTTAATCTCACAATCTCTAAGCAGTCACAGCAATTTGTCCATAGGTACCACTGTTAACTTGTATACCTGCTCCCACACAAAGTCATTTTCATTCTCCGCACTACTGTCATGATGTATACAGTAGCTGCAATGGTAGTGTATCAAACCTGCTGAGTAGGATTCTTGGCACCCCAGAAGACTTCATGTGTTGAATGTATACACGATAAAATTGGTAATCAGGTTAATAGCTCTTTCCAAAATCATTTCGATTGACCAAGAGGTACTTGTGACTAACATCACACTTTACCAAAAGATAGGCTCTGCAAGCTACAGGCAAAATGCACACACAGGAACAAATGTGTGGGACGACATGGTGCCATCACGTCCTTCAGGCTTGCCTTCACCACAGCAGGAAATAGCAACAAAAATGTTATACATATACTTTTAAATAAGACTGTATTCCACAATATCTTATCAAAGAGTAATTTGAAATCATAATGTGATGAGGAATATTTTTCATGAGGCCAGGAAATCACATCCACCATGGAAGACCCTGGATTTTAAAAAAAAAAAAAAAAAAAAATCCCCCCCCAAAAAATAATAATAATAAATAGATAAAAATGGGAGAGTGTAAACAGGCTAGGAGCTTATTGAAGATATAGGAAGAAGAGAAATGAAAAATACATACCTCTCCAGCTGGGAAGGCGATGAGATCTGTGGCACCATGGTCAGCAAAATACACAAACATGTGATCATTGCTGTCACTGGAAACACAAGGAGGGAAACACAGAGAAATATTTCATCAAAGTACTTTTCAAAACAAGGGAACATATTTCTCATAATATACAAGTTTATCAAATTTGGAATTTTTAATTTGATCTTGTTGTTAAAGTACAGCTAAGATATTATTGATTTCAATTTCAATAGAAATAATTCATCAATCATGATTATTATTATTGTTATCACCGTTCTTATATAGCGCATAATACCTTTGGCAAGGTCTCTATGCACTTATCACTGCAAGTTTGTCTAATGAAGTACTGGTTGCACAAAACACATGATTCTTGTGGTGAAAGTGATGTAAGCATGCCACCTAATGATTTGCTACATCACCACAGTTCACAAACAAAAAATGACAAACACAATGTAATTCTATTGCTTAACTTGTAATATTAGTTTCTTGATCAACTGTTTGTTTTTCTTCCTCATACCAGACTTGAAACAGTTGTAAGTTGTCATAGGAAACACATAGATATACAAAACAAAATACTCCTATCAAACAGAACAAACAAAAACAAAGTAAAGAGGGAAAAAAATTATTCCTGTGGAGAAATAGCATGACAAGTTTACCTTTTGAGGACTTTGCCACTACAGTTCATACAAGAAACTGGCTGGTCCCCTTGAAGCAAGGCTAAGAAGTTCTCGGGAGTGACATCCTTTGGATAGGAATAAAAATATGACACACAAACCACAGAAATAAGGTTGGTTACACAGGTTTTAACTAAAACCATTACATATCAACATGACAATCAATATACACAAACAAAAACAAAAAGAGACAGAATTTGAAGCTAGGTGATATACATGTAGCAACTTCAAAACCATACTGCAGATGTATAACTTTAAAAACAATTATCAATATCCATAAAGAGGAGCTATAGAATAATCAAGGAACAAAATATGAATAGAGAACAGTCATTTGACAGTTACTTACCAGAATCATCATATTTTGATGACACTGAATATGGATCAGAAAGTTTAGTTGTTGCTTTGTTGGCAAAACTAATTGATAGCTCCTTGCAGTAGTGCCAAAAGGAAAGTCAAATAAATGGGTCTAATTCATTCCATCATGCTTTCAAAAGACACTCAGTGCCTGGTTGATACTGTAACTGATTACCAACTACTGGTTGTAACATGGAGTGGATACAGCTAGCTAGCCACATGTGTGTGACTGGACTGTATCCACACATGGAGGATCGACAGGCTGGATATCGCTATACAGAGCTGCATCAATCTACACCACAAACCACCTTGCCAAGTGAAGAAAGCAACTTCATTTTTCATACCTTCTTGACAACTTTATTTCCTACAATATATTTTTCACTCCATTATCACCATCTTGGTTTTTAAGGTACATGTAAGATGGATTTGAAATGGTTAGCAAAGTTGTGACTGATTAGGGGACTTGCGACTGACTAGAATCAATTGCAACACTATTTTTAATGCAACCTTGATTCAGTCATATCAAGTCTTCAGCCATAGCTAGTTAGCTGTATATATACAACACCAAAACATGGACATGCGATTGTATGCATTTATAATCAAAGTGGCTGCATATTTGATAACCAGGCCACATGCATTCAGTAGTGCTTGTAACTGAAATGCTGTGGATGAGCTGAAGGGCCATTGGACCAGTGAGCTAGCATATTAAAGTTAAATCCCAACAATCTAAATTTTTCATGTGGCATCATTTTGTGGAAAGGTGTGCAGACTGCCATCGTCATTGGTGCCTTTGCTCCAGCCACCAACAACACACTTCACTTCAGCTTTTTCTTCAGATACATCCTCATATTAAAAAAAGATAAATAAATAATGCCTCTGGTACCCTTAGGGCGGAGGCATAAAAATTCCTTGCACTGCAAAGTACACAGTTTAAAGCAAGACAATCGCAGCACTTTCCCTGTGCTAAATAACAAGTCACCTGAGAAGTCATGTGACTGGTCCCTACTTTGTTTGTTTGTTTGTTTTTGTTTTTTTGGGTTTTTTTCGGGGGGGGGGGGGGGGACAGACTTCCTGATAAATGAGCTATTTTAGGCAATTTCAAAGAAGTCTGAGAAGTACTCAGATCTTCTTAATACAAACTATAAGCGAGTTCCAGCAATACTGACACAGTAATACAATATAGAATTAATAAGGCTCACCCTTTAAATCATCAAGCTAAACTTTAAGTTTGGGAACATCAGGTAAACAAAACTAAAGTTTCTTGACACAATGAATGCAAGGGTAAGAAGAATGGACTATTGCGCATGAAATAAACAGAACCACAATAGGGTCCTTGAAAAGTCCAAAATGCTTTAATATAGACATGGCTATTATCTGAAGTACAATGACAATGACAATGTAATCAATGCAGGGAATCACTCATGTGCATGTCCTTTGGTTGAGCTGTTTGTGGGTATGCCAATACAAAGAGAAACGAGTCATGTGCGTCCGACGTTCAAGAGGGTCCCAAATGTTATCAACAAACAAAACAATCCCAAGCGAATACCAATACGTCCCTTTTCTTCATAATGTCTTGAAAACTAATTGAGCTTCCAACATCACATTACAGTCAGGTTGGTACTGGTATTTGTCATGTGATGTGATCTCATACACAAACAGCTTCTATCAATGTATCACAAGGAAATAAGATAGGAAGCCCTTCTACACAAAGACGGCACTACGGTAAGTATAGCTACACTACGAAATGAAACTAAAAATACATTGCCTGCAGACTGCCATTACAGGGAAATTAAACCCCGTGTAGATTGAGTGAATGCAGCAATATCAGTAGAGCACATCAGTGAAATTTGAGGACAATTTCACAATCTGTTAAAAAGTACAGATGTTTTGAAATTTTGGTGCTGCCTCCTCTGGATGAGACTACAACAGTTTATGACATCACTACAAGACAATGATATAAACAATATATTAACAGCAATACACATAATCTAAATTTTTTACAAAACCTACACATTCCTATGACCTGTCACTGACATTATGGCCTTAAGGGTGATATTATTCCCCTGCTTCTGAAAGAGGGAAGTCAATTGATCTAAAAGTATGCAGGAAAAAGTAACTTTTGGGAATTCAATATATCGCTGTTCTACCATGACATCACAAACTGCTGTAGTCTTTTAATCTGATGATGGTGGGATGGAAACTTTAAAAATTCACAACTTTAGAATGGATTGTCCCTTTTTTCTTCAATGTGTTCTACTAATATTGCTGCATTCACTCACTCCACATATTTGGGAAAACTTCCCTTTCAACCTGTACACTTCCGCTTTGGTACCTGCAGTGCTATCAATCACTTCATGCTTACACGACAGAATGATTTACAGTGTATATCATTCCAAATATGGGAAAACACTTGCATACAACATTTTCACATGTGCCATGATTCTGTTTTAATTTGATGTCATAAAATCCACTTGACAAGTGGTTCAAATACATCTTGCAATCTATGATGCAAAAATAGCCATATTTTTCTCTCATAACTAGGATTATGAAAAGCTTGTACTTGAGCAAGTAATTCCATGTGTGAAAACCTGTATGTTTATATTGTGCCCTGTATGTTTATATTGTAAAGAAAAGCTAGATCTGTACTTGGCAAAAAAAAATAATAAAATATGAGCCCCAGATAAAGTTACAGAGGTTACATTATAAGTGTAAATGAGGTGGCTTTGACCAGGGGGTAAAAATTTGACATCTGTAGGCCTATACAATGTAAATGTTTAAAGGATAAGTCCACCTTCATATACATGTGGATTGAGTGAATGCAGCAACATTAGGACACATCAGTGAAAGTTTGGGGAAAATCGGACAATCCGTTCAAAAGTTATGAATTTTTGATATATCTGTGCAGTCACTGCTGGATGAGAAGACTACTACAGTGTATGATGTCACATGCATACAACGATATAAGGAAGATAGAAAGAGGATTTCACAAAACTTTACTTTTTGAATAAAGTGCACATTTCTTCCACTTGTTACTGACATATGTTAAGGGTAATATTATTCCCCCTGCCTTCTGAAAGAGAGAAGTCAAGTATTCTTTTGTTATGCGAGAAAAGTGAAAATATGTTGAATTTTCTTTATTCTTTCTTTATATCGTTGTACACATGTGACATCACAAGGTATAGTAGTCTTCTCATCCAGCCATGACTGAGCAGAAACTTCATAAATTCATAATTCTTTTGAACGGATTGTCCAATTTTCCTAAAATCTCACTGATGTGTTCTACTATTGTTACTGCATTCACTCAACCCACATGTCTATGAAGGTGAACTTGTCCTTTAGATGTCTAGAGGGTCTAAATTAAGGGCCTGGTTAAGAAGTTGTACAATTTTGTGAAAAACCGTAAGTATTCAGTTCTTGTGACAAATCCCATAATGGAATTTCGAATTTACCTACTGGCCAGAATTCACAGAAGCCTGTGATTTATGTGTATTTTCAGGATGCAATTGTACAATATGTATACTAAACAAAGCTCTAATGATGTACGTAGGCACACAAGGGAACTTGCTCTAAAATTATTTCAGGTTCATAACACATTTTGATGATTTGACATTAACCACCATAAAACATTTTTCCTGCATCCTTCAGCATTGAAACTTCAAAACTGATTTCTTACTCACAGTGTGCATTTCTTTGTTCCTATGGAAAATGATGAAAATTTAATTGGAGCAAAACATGATACGATCTCAAAGTTTTGAGACCTAAGGAGTGAAAAAAAAAATGAAGAAAGCAATGTTTGACACCTTATGTGGCTTCCATGGTAGCCATTCACTGTAGGCCCATTCACACACAAGAGTTATACTATTGGCATCTGGATCACGATCCAAAAAATAAATGTTATTCACCTGGTACTACACACAAGAATCATCGGTTTTCGCATCATGTTGCAAGAATCATTTTTATTCTAAACTGTTATGTTGAAGGGGTGGGGGGGGGGGGTCTGCCTGAAATTACCTCACTAAGTTTTCTCCCAGTCAATATTTACCTCTGTGGTGTAATCCTTGGGCACCCCAGAGTAAACATTGGGACCATCTGGCTTGTTGATGATAACACCTGGCTTTGGATTTCTATAGATTTTAAAAGGAAACAGAGATGATACAAAAATACATTAGAGATGCAACCAAAAAAACTAGAAAAGCACTCTTGAGAGTGCAGACCTCCACCAAGCAGCTACTTTTCACGGATGATCTTGCTTTTCTCAAAGAGATTTTTCTCCTCTCTACCACCGTGGAAAAGTTCCTTGGGCTCACATTTCCACCCATAGGTATACATGCTGAAAAATCACCCGATTTCCCAATACGAAGCCTTTGTTACGTCATAAACTCTCAGCTGCGCTGTGCGCCTCGCCTTAGCAGAAACCAGAGCACGCACTTTAGTGCACGTTTGAAAAGTAAAAAATGCGCAGCTTGAACTCCCAAGTTCATTGACCCTACCTGTCAAACTATTGAAAATCCTTCATAAATTCCCCCCAAATTCTTGGATCACTACCAAAATTTAATAATTTGTTACTTGTGTCATTCTCAACCTTTCTTGTAAGTGTCATCCAAATCCGTTAGCTGCTTTTTGAGTTATTTTGCACACCGACAAACATACAAACAAACAAACCAATGGTAACAAAAACATAACCTCCTCCCTTGGTGGAGGTAAAAATAATTCGTTCATTTCTGAAATTAGCAAATTTTACAAAATATTGGCTCTCATAACATAAATGCATTGCATTACATGGTGTATATCATCTCCCGGTGGAAGATGATAAAATGCGAAAACATTTCTATCTCATTCCATTAGTGTGTTTCTCAATCATGGATTCAATCACTCACAAAACTGTCTTCCAATTCCCAATCAGCCGTATTCCTGAATTATATGTGAGATATTCAGTCTTTATCACCTCACTTTGATTAAGTTTCCAGTGTCACATATCACCCACTCAGCATCTAGACGAATTTAATTTGCATGCTTTGACACTAATATTCCATCGATTCTGTGGCATTGATGCTTCAAAATGTACCCTTTCTTTTTAGATGTCATTTGGATGAATGATTAAAATAAACTGACATGTGAGAGGAGGTTATAAGTGAAGTGTCACATTAGTGTGGTATCTTGTCAAATCGGAGTACACTGGCCCCCCTTGACTCACTCTTCATTGTAGGCGATGTCGTCATACATCATGACAATGATCTGTTCATCTGGGATTCCATGCTGGTGGAGCACTTGGTAGGCGTGGCATATATCAGCCTGGTATAGAAACAGACAAAAAGGAGCATCACAGAATTAGAGCTTGATATCTTCACATTTCACCATTACAGATATTCACTACGCCTTTGTGCTATAGGAAAACAAAAAACAAAACAAACCAAAAAATTTTTTGAGAAACTCACGTCCATGCAACAAAATTCTATTAAGCCAATAAAGACTAGTCCTGAATATACTCAGGCATGTGTCTATGGGAAATGTGTGTTATAGCAAAATCAGCCTGCTCTAGATGGGTTAAGGAGTATCAGAAGACTGCCACTGAGAGAAGAGAAATATTGAATACGTGTTAATTTCCTTCAGTGTGGCATATTCTCATATGACATAGCTTCCAAAAATAATATCACGCTCCAGAAGATATAAGTTGTGATCACATACTGAACAGGATGGTGCATGCACATCCATCGTGTGTCTATTCCAATTCCTCTTTCAGGAGCCACTTCCTCGATAGAATCCCCTCACCTTGAAATATGAGAGTGCTGCTCTTATACAGTGTCCACATTCAAAAAGTTATCTTATGAAGTCAATTTAATGTTAGTTTATTACCTACAACACGTAGCAACTACTAGATATTAATGGTCACTATTAACTGTCTTAACCCTAAAAAGACTGGGCTATTTTGGTAGCTCGAAAGACTGGGGGGGGGGGGGGGGGGGGGGCCTAAAGGGCCCCCCCTTAAGATCTCGGCCGCAGATCACGCGATCACCGCGGAAATTTGCACAATGGTAGTGTGCGATGTAATCTACAAGAATGTAGAATTTTCCAAAATAGTCTTCTTTTATTTTATTTTGATTAATTATGCTAATTTATGCGAGAAATCAGACTCTTTGATCTCAATCAGTAAATAAAGCTCCAAAAGTGCTCATTTTTGGTCTAATTATTCTTTGTGGCATTCTTGGCAAATGCACTCGAAAAAAAAATTCAGTATCAAAATTAATTTCTTATTCATTTCATTGTTTTATGAATTTCTTATGTATTTCTTTGTTTTTTCGACCTTTTGTTTTTGTTTTTTTAACAAAATTTGTGGCAGACACTTTTTGAAGCATAATACTCCTAAAACAAATTAATTTTAGCCATTGAGAGTAAAAATAAGCATATTTATATGAACCATGTGAAAAAACTCAATTTGCATTGACTTTGTACATAAAATCACATTTTTGAGCCATTTTCGGCCTCACGTGCATGTACAAAAAGTTATGTAACTTCAGAACCGTACCCCCGGGCGTCACAAATTTGGTGTCAAAATGTGCGCGAAACTCGAAAGAAAAAAGTCATAGAGCATTGCGTGTTGCAGAGTAATCGCGCGAAATGTCGAGGGGGGGCCTTTTAGCCCCCCCCCCCCCCCCCCCCCCCTCAGTCTTTTTAGGGTTAAAAGTACTGGTTGTAAAATACTACATACCAGTACAAAAAACTTAGACAACTTTCTACAATTAATTAATATACGGGAATTTAAATCAACTCACTCACAGGGAATATGGGCAAATACAGAGCATATATTATATTGTTCCAAAAAGACACACCTCCTTATACAAATAAAGATCACAAAATACTGATAGAAGAGGCCATTGTCTTCCCGACCAAATTTCTAAGAAGTTTGTGCAAACACCGTACTAGTGCCCTAGCTTTAAATGGAATTGGTGGTGCACAATCTCAGGCCATAAAACTTTATACGGGAGAGGCAGATTCCTTCGATAGAATAGCACATCCATCCCTACCTATTGTAAGTTTTTCACTCACGAGACTGTAGTTCCTATCATCAATTATTATGTAATGTGTTGGCAATAAAACTCATTCACCATTTGAAGACACTTGCTTCTCTCCGATAAAAACATAAACAGGTTGAAAAGTAAATGAAGAGAGAGCGAGAAAATAAAACAAACAAAGGGGGAGGGATGTTGAATTCTAAGGCAGCGGACAAATTCACTTTCTTACTATCCCAGTACATGTGATATTGTTTCCGCACAGTTTCAAATGCAATTACATTCCTTCACAGCACCTTTACAAAGCAAATATGTACACTAGCTCTGCCATAGTATACTTTTATCACAAGACAGAGATAAGCTCTTTTATGGATTGCTTGTTTTGTGATAAGCGGCAATAATCACAAGGATAATGTCCCGCCAGAACACAGTCCACACAATGCTTAAAATTTCTTTTATTGTCATTAATGTGAGTGCATATCATCACAAATTGCTTAATCATGGCTAAAATATGATAACAAGGGCAAGGCTGAGCGCAATAGGGATGAGTCAGAAGAAGGGTAAGAGTATCACACAAATATTCCCCCCCCCCTTGATTTAAAAAAAAAAAGAATGCTTAGTGTCACATACAAGACAATCGGAGTTCTTTGGTCTCTTTATAAAGAGATAACTGGTGCAAAATTTTTTAAGGATAGAGATGGCTGACTCTGTATAATCACTTATAACATGCCTAAAATGTTGAGGTTTTTTTCTCCTGAAATCCTGACTAAATTATGTAACGTATTACTGTACACAGCATCTAGAAACTTATAATGTATCATAACAATGATATATGATAAAGATTCACATCCATCAATAAGGCTTCGATATACAAAAAACCATCAATAATATGATCTCATTTGTACCAGGGCCGTAGACCTGTTATTGTCACTGGCCTTATATCACTGTAGGCCTACATATTTGTAGTCCTTGGTTTCGAGAGAAATTTGGGGGTAAGAACTTACTCTAGTTCTCATTTGACAAGCGCTCCTAGGCTTTTCAATAAAGATTATCTTTTTTTTTAATCAATAACATATTTCAAATCAATATTTCATATTTGGCCATATAGGCCTAAAGACATTGCGTATATCACACTTGAAACCATCAGAAAATGTATTGCCCAATGATAAGGCAGAAATTACATTTAAACTATGTGTGTGGGAGATTTTTTTCATAAACACCTGGTCATTTTGACCATGTGCGATAGTCATAAAGTAGTGCTAACAAAATTGTGACAGTTTCTGAGAAGGTATTGAACAAAATTTCGACGCTCACCAACTGAAAATTTCCAGTGGAAATAATGAAAAATAAGTTCCTATACATATTTGTAATGACATTTTTTCAGCACAGCAAATCTTCTAAGCATATCTTTTTTATATTTTCATATCAACTTTGCCTATTTACCAAATGATGGACACACTAAAAGTGCATTAATTGCACCACTCCAATGAACACACAGCCAGTTTAACACAGACTAAAAGATTTCATTGTCCTTCATCTTTATAAAAAGAGAGGAAGTGAAAGACTTGTGAACTCATAACTGAACTCAAAGAGTCGAACCCAATTCCGCTGCACCTTTGCAGAACCTTGTAGTCCACGACATTGATGAGTACACTGGAAATCTATCCAATACTTGCTAGCTGGACACACTTTCACCTATGATATCACACACCTGAAGACTACACATCGACTAAAACAAGCCAGCTATGAGTGAAACTCTTAAGGACGTTCCTCAGTTGAGTTTGTGCGCATCCTAGCTGCGCAGGTGTCAGTGACGTAACAAAGAGCGTAGAAGCGCACTGAGCTGAGCAGCTGCTAGTAGATCGAGCTAGAGTGTGGTATGTGTACGTACGGATACCCGACAGCTCCCCACCGCAGCCACGCCGGGCAGCGTTTTTTTTTAAGACAGCACAGATTGGGGCATGGCGCGTGTTAAACCTATGGGAAAAACGTTGGGTTAGGGTTTTTGGTTATGGTTATGGTTATGGTTAGGGTTAGGGTTGGGGTTAGGGTTAGGGTTAGGGTTAGGGTTAGGGTTAGGGTTAGGGTTTGATGGTTAGGGTTAGGATTAGGATTAGGGTTAGGTTTAGGGATAGAGTCCCTGATAGATTTTTAGTTTCCCCAATCTGTGCCGTCTAAAAAAAACACGCCGCCGGGCAGCCGCGCTGGGCGGCCTCGCTCGGCTCGCGTGCCGACTGTACGCGTTACAATCTGTACATACCACGCAAAGTTCAGCGGTCCGAGCCGCATATATGGTCATTGTACCACAACACTGATTTACGGAATCGCGAAGCTTGGAAGTGGAACAGAGCTGTTTCCATTTTCAATCCATAGATCTGTTTTGTGACATGAAGTTCATTATCCGGTCATCAACATGGTAAAGTCGAGTGCTAAGGTACCAAGGGCCTATAGGCCCTAGTCGGGGTCTAAGGCTCACTAGTCTATTGGACTGTGTTAAAACAACAACAACAACAACAACAACAACAATAATAATAATAACAACAACAACAACAAAACAAGCATATGACACACATTTCATCTTTAGGTCTAGCAGCTAAAACAATCCGAGTGTCTCTGTTAAAATCTAAATTAGATCTAAACTTGTCATTACTAGTAATACAAAATATTGTTTGTTTGTTTGTTTGTTTTTTGGTTACAAAATACAAGGTCACGAAAATGTTATCAAACAAGACTATTCATCACTTTCACCATTCATATATTATTTTTTTTATTACCAAATCTGGTGTAACAAAAGGAGAATCATTTTTTTTTTCCGGGGGTGGGGGGGGGGGGGGGGAGGGGGAGGTACTTCTCCATAGCTTACAACACGCACTTTACCAACCACTGCAACAACCAACACATGCAATCTACAATCAATGTCATTGTATTGAGATTTGTTTTTCATTTGGAGGACCGTCAGACTAATGCCAAAACTCCCATTTCCTTATATTCATTCTTCTTCCTCCATTATCACTTTTTGTACATGGTTACAGCAAGTGGGTAAAACAAACAAACAAGCGTGCATATCAATAATATGGAGTTTTCCACACTTGCATCCACATAATATCATTATGGCTGTGGAAGGGAAATGATAACAAAAACGCACATGGACCTTTCTTTCTGAATATTTTTCACCTTATCACTGCAATTGTGACATGTTTTTTTGTTTGTTTGTGTGTGTGTGTTTTTTTTTAAAGAAAATGGGGTTTCGAGTGAACCGCATGAGATTCATGCATCCTAGCAGGGTATATCCCTGCATTGGTTCCTGACCAGATTTGGGGGTCTCAGTTACGATGATTTCCGTCGCAAGGAGGCTCTGCAAGCACTAAAACGAGCACATGAACCCCCCATTTTTACAATTCTTCTGCATTAAGTAACCCTTCTTCTACAATTTGATAAAGTTTCGTGAAAATGACATGGGTTTTGAATGAACAGCTAGCATCAGTTTTATGAACCCACTTGTCAGGGTATCCCTGCATAGGTTCTTGACCAGATTTTGGGGACTTACGATGATATATGTCGCATGGGGGCGCTGCTAGCACAAAAACGAGCACATGAACCCCAACTTTCAATTATTTTTCTGGAATTAGTAAGCCTTCGTCTACAATTTGGTCAAGTTTGGTGAAATTGACATGGGTTTTGAATGAACAGCATAAGCCTAATGAACTCATCTTGTCAGGGCATCACTGCATAGGTTCCTGACCAGATTTTGGGGACTTACGATGATATATGTCGCATGAGGGCGCTGCTAGCACAAAAACTAGCATATGAACCCCCACTTTTAATTATTTTTCTGGAATAAGTAAGTCTTCTTCTGCAATTTGGTGAAGTTTCGTGAAATTGACATGGGTTTTGAATGTACAGCATGAGATTTATGAACCCACCCTGTCAGGGCGACCCTTATGTTCCCTGGCCAGATTTGGGGGTCTTACGTTGGTGTATGTCGCATGGGGGCGCTGCTAGCACAAAAACGAGCACATGAACCCCCACTTTTCATGGTTTTTCTGGAATAATTAGGCCTTTTTCTACAATTTGGTGCAGTTTCGTGAAAATGACATGGGTTTTGAATGTATAGCATGAGATTTATGAACTCACCCTGCCAGGGCGTCCATGCGTAGGTTCCTGACCAGATTTTGGGGTCGTACTATAGTATATGTCGCATGGGGGCGCTGCTAGCACAAAAATGAGCACATGAACCCCCACTTTTGATTGTTTTTCTGGTATTAGTGAGCCTTTTTCTACAATTTGGTCAATTTTCATGAATTTGACATGGGTTTTGAATGTACAGCATAAGTTTTATGACCCCACCCTGTCAGGGCATCCCTGCATAGGTTCCTGACCAGATTTTGGGGACTTACGATGATTAATGTCGCATAGGGGCGCTGTTAGCACAAAAACGAGCACATGAACCCCCACTTTTGATTGTTTTTCTGGAATAAGTAAGCCTCTGTCTACAATTTGGTAAAGTTTCGTGAAATTGACATGGGTTTTGAATGTACAGCATAAGTTTTATGAACGTTGTCCTTTTGCTCACCCCTAACAGAAAACGTCGATGAGAAGGATTTGAGAGATTTCGGTGTTTTCTGCCGCGTGAGGGCGCTGCTTGCTGAAGAATGAGAGTGTAAACCCTAACTTTAAAACCTTTTCCTCGTTTTGGGTACCCTTTTCTGCAATTCTGGCAAATTTGGAGAAAATAACATGGATTTTGAAAGAATTATGGGGATTTACGTTTGTCATTGCATATTTTGTTGCCGATCATGGTCTTGATCATGTAACGCTATCATTTTGGTACAGGACGGCAGATTAGTCATATTCTTCAAAGTCCCGTAGAAGAAAAACAAGCACATGAACCTATGGTTTTATTTACATATTTGGGCTTCGGATGGGTCAAAGTTACGGTATGGAAAGTTTCAAGAAAATGACATGGATTTCACTTTAACTGAGGAACGTCCTTAAATGATTCTTTTTTTTTTCTTCTTCTTCTTTTTTTTTTCTTAAATGCCTAATGATGGTTAGTTACTTGCTGACCCTTGACATAAATGTGTCAAGCAAGGGTTAGAGCAGCCACTGGGCACTAATATGGCACTATACTTCCTCTGGAAGGCTGTTCAAGAGGAGTGTCCTAGTCCTAGCTAGTGTAGCAGAAGTCCTAGGATTATTTGGGCGTTATAATGTAATTACCTATACCCTATCCATGTAAATTTATATCTCCAATTCTACTGAACAAAACTGCACCAAATCACAATATATACTTAATAGCTTATTTCCAATTACCAACATGTTTCAGATTTAGATCGATGATATTTGGGTATTTGTTCACGGTGAGCTTCTTATATTATCTAACGTTGGGACATGAATGGTCATCCGCCATCACCTGACCATTACTACATGTCCCAACGTCATATTATAAGATTAAGAAGCCCACCGTGAAGAGACAAATATCTCATATCATCAGCATCGGTCGAATTTCAGATTGTGCTGACAGTGTTCATGTTGTGATCACTCGTGAAGAGCGAGTTAACAAGCGACGACATGAAAGCCGACGTTGATATCAACATTTGAAGACAACCGATCTTGAACATATTCATGTGAGTGATTGGAAATTAAAGTTAACTACAAACTAACGTTACATGTAACGTTACATCTAAACGTTGGTCGTTTTCTATTATAGATCTATTTTTTGTATTCTGCATCCTGTGATTTTGGCAGAATGTGGATTTCCAGAATTCGAGCTATCTGCCAAATCTGTAAGGATGCAAAACTCATTTATAAAAGCACCATTTGTTGTGGCATAAGTAAGTGAATTCATGAAATCATTAACTGCATACACGAATTAAACTACAGTTTGAAAATTATGCAGAAGAGTGAAAACGAATCCGTCTATCAAAAAGTTTAAGACCCACCCTGATTTTTTTTTTTTTTTTTTTTTTTTTTTTGGGAGGGGGGGGGGGGAGGCCGGAGGGGCAATTCAGGCAGGGGTTGGGTTTATCTAACAGTTTAGAGTCTGGTGTTAGAGAGCCCTGATAGCCCTGATTTTTAAATTTTATTTTTGGCAAGGCTAAAAAATAATAATAATAATTAAAAAAAAAAATGATACATTGACTGGAAGTAGCTACCCAGTAATGGAGGAATGGATATCTAATTCTTGTTATGTACAATGTAGTTACCTGATGTCGGTAATTATACCAGCCGTTCGAACCTGCGACAAGCAGGGCCCAGTGCTTCACGTCGGAGTCGGGGCTCTGCTGGGGAAACAAATGGTTGGGAAAGGCAAGAGCCGTGCCTGCTAGAAACAGGCAGAGAATGTGAACACTAGCTATAAATCTTGTCATGATGTCCCGTTTCTCTTTGGGTTCCCCTGCGCGGTGAGTGATCTGTTAATGATGAGGATGTTGTCTTGCGTGTTGCAGTTCAACGCAACGACATGAATGTGAATGAAAAAAGAGAAGGTGAATAAACACACCCAAGCCAGCTCCAGGCAGGGCAGACAACAATAGCTTCACTTGCACCGTTTGCTCCGCTCTCTGACCTCACTCGATATCGAGCTCTCTCTCTCTTCTCCAACGTACAGCGTAGCGCAGCGTGTCCTCGCCAGCATAGCAGCCCACACTCCGTCTTGTCGACAAGAGAAGTTGTCTCACTGCTCTGCGTCACGTGATTGGCGGACTTCTCAGGTGACTGAGGTCTTGCGCAGTTAGCCAATGGGAGTAGATGCTTGACTGTAACTGGAGAGCAAGTCACGAGGCTTTCAACCTCCCATGGATGATGTCATTTTACCGCAAATAGCGATGATGAGCGAAGACAGACGAATCGAATACAAGTATACGTTAAATATTAATGATAGAATATTCCTCCCTCCATACAGCATACAAATATACTTTGCCTCGAGGGTTTCTGGGTAAAACTATGGCAGAGGGAAGTGAGATGAGGTGAGTTGAGTTGAGTTGATTACACCCTGTCAACCTCTTCCAGAACGCGTGTATGAGAATATACGGACCGTAGGCCTAAAATATATGCATTGATACATTTAACATGAGACGCGATAAAATGCATATACTTCGATAATATGGTCAGTCCGACATATACAAAGAAATAAACAAACTAACTAAATGACTAGACTTTACAGTTTCAGTTTCAGTTTCAGTTTCGATTTCAGCCTAGTTTTATTTCCCCACTTGTATATAACAGAAAATAAGTATAACGATATCAAACATATTATTCACATCCAAGTCATGAAAATACAAACAAGAGTTCACATTACAAGTATACAATCACGTGAAATCATCCACAATTTTCATTACAAATCTTTAAGTATACTAGGTGGGGGAGACCGTTATCAATAAGCAAATCGCTTTACTTGGACAACTGCCTCTGAACATAAACAACGCTAATACAAAAATATTATAGGCCTACATATTAAAAACTTACAAATAATAATACATATTGCAAAGAAAAAAGAATACATACATATGTATATATACATATATTAATATACATATGTATATATATATATATATATATATATATATATATATATGTATATATATACATATATATATATATATATATATATATATATATATATATAACACATGCTCTACTGGCTGCTCTACCACTGTATGAGCACTTGCACTATACACCCGTACATAATTATGCATAAATAATGGTGCATATTTACAGGGTTTTATAAACAGCTCTACCGTCGCACTATATACGTGAAACCTTCCTTGTATAGGTACGAATAACAGTACATGTTGGGCTGTTTGGTAATTCTGAGAGAAATGTACAAAGCAAATTTGATTAGTTTTATGAGCTGCTTTTGGAAAAAAAAATGGCAAGTACTGGTGGAACTGGAAAGGATTCGCATTTGTAGCAGACATGGATTTCTTCTAAGCTGTTTAAGATACCTTTGTTTTTCTTTTGCAAAAAAAAAGGTATAATGAGTAGGTCTAAAAAGATAAAAGATGAAAAATGGGTGCTTAGAAATATAGGGGAATTAATCCCCAATATCACTGGTTGAGCAAAGATATACCTTCAGCATACTCACTGAGTGCCGCTGTCCATTTACTAGTAAATATCTTGGTACTCCGAAAATGGTGTTATCTAATGAGACTCCGAAGTAAAATGTACTATTGGAGGCACCGAGGCCCATTGTTTAGCGATAATGATAACAATACTTCCAGTAGGGTGGGCCCTGTCTATAATTTCCCTTTCTACTCTGTCTGAGTGCTCAAAGGGTACGAAAAATTCTTCGCCGCAGCATAAACGAAAAATAACTAGATAAAGGAAAGAATAAAAAGAGAAAGAAAATGAAGTTATCTATTAATCATATTTTAGTTCTCAGTTCTGTCAACTGACGAAAATTTTAGCGCGAGTATGGAAAGGAAGGTTATTCCAGAGAGAGGATCCAACATGAACAAAATACCTGTCACCCTACATGGTCATATAAGCCGTGGGGCAAAATGAACACTCACAAATGTTATTACAGTATTATAAGAAAAAAAATAGGCCTATAAAGGCTAAGGCAGTGTCCCGCCAATTGAACTAAAAGCAAAATGAGGTTGTCCCATGGCCTATTTTTTGTTTGTTTTGTTTGTTTGTTTGTTTTGTTGTTGTTGTTGTTGTTGTTGTTGGGGTTTTTTTTGGGGGGGGGCGGGTTTTGGAAACAATCAGGAGGCCAGTGTTAGAAGAACGAAGTGATCTATACTGGAGTGTACTGTTGAATAGAACTACCATCAGGCCTACTGGGGAGTAGATATATTTATACAATGAAAAAGGAGCAACACTTTGAATTTAATTCTGTGCTGGTAGATCACAGTGGAGTGACTTGAGTATACAGGAGCGATATGAGTGTATTTTGATTTAAGAGTGATAATTCTAGCTATAATAGTTTTGAAACTTTTTTTGCAGTTGTGACAGCTGCCTGTGATACAAACCAAAGAGAAGGGCATCATCAAAATCTGAAGAGAGATGAGATTGAAGCATGTATGTCTTTTCCGTAAGCAGAGCGAGTGAAGTTATTAGAAATAAAATCAATGTAAAATCCATCTATCGAACAGATATACAGACGGCGTTTATTTGAGGAGATTATAGACATGCATGATGAAGTCGAACGTCATTCCAAGATTTCTACAAACACTGCGGATATAGTTAAAGAAAAGTTACCAATTACATTGTAATTTGACTTTGGATCGATAAACAACATCGTATAAGAAACTCGAAATTAGGCAGAGTAAAAAAAGGCTTGTTTGTTTTATGTTCATTTTGGATTAAAAATTAAACCAAGAGAAGGGAGACAAAATAAAAACGGGTTACGGCCTTTTTATTTTTGTTACATTATTATTATTATTATTATTATTATTGTTATTATTATTATTATTATTATTATTATTATTATTATTATTATTATTATCATTATTATTATCATTATTCTTTTTTTTTTAAACAAATTTATGTCCTATGTAAGCTGGCCCTCTATCGGTATTCGGCCACCGGCCACGGACTGACAGATCCAGTGATCGGAAACTGACAAACGGAGTTAGCCATGATGACACTGCAGGAGTTGCCCATAGCAGGTATTCATGCTCTCGTACGGCCGCCACGAATGTTTTTGGGTGAGTTGATTGTTTATCACAAAATATAGATGTTACATCAATTCAAAAATAAAGTACTATTTGGAAAATGACGACATAAAATGGTGACGCCATTTTTGAAATAGTACGCCATCTGACCATGGAGTGTAATAAAAAAAATAACAACATTCTGAAATACCTGAAAATGAACAAAGCTCTTTCAACGCAAATCACCCGGGCAAATCACGAGGACAATATTTTGCGCTATCTTTTGCTTTCTTGCTTACAGGCAAAATTTGCGTGATCTTGCAATTTAGACATTTAAAGGGATTGTACAGTTTTGGTTGAAATGGGGCTTCAGATTTCCAACATTTTTTTATGATGATATTCTTTCTTTTTTAAGATACTGAGACGCCTCTTATGAAATATAAAAGAGCACATAATTCTCAGAGGAATTCAAAGTTTATTTGATGAAAATAGGTTTTGAAATTATTGAGAACATCAAAATTAAGCGATCTCATAAAAATTGGGACTCACCTTTTATTAGGATCGTTTTGTTTTACTTTGTTTTTTGATATCTCAGGCACTTTAAACCCGATCTTCGTCAAATACACTTCGAATTCCTCTTAGAACTGAAAGATTTTTAACATTACATAAAGTGAGTTCTAAGTATGTCACTCAAAGTTAAAAGCTGAATCCTCAACTCAGCCAATACTATACCATCTCTCTAAGTCATAGTCGCTATCAAAACTTAATTATTTACTTCTTTATTTGCCAGGTCCAGAGAGCACTATGGATGAGATAAACTTCACGTTACTTTCTGTTATGACAAAACAATGTAAATGTTTATGATGTCATAAGACGCGTGCACAGGGAGGAGTAAAAATGGAATCCATTTACAGGCTATAGATATATAGTTATAGAAGAATAGAATAGAATATTGTTATTCAATTTGTGTTTACCTTGGACTCCTCAATTACATTTCATAATTGGGCCTACTTTTTTAATCAAGCGAGCCTCACATAACAGCAATCTGATGGATGTGTTAATAGCTTACCGTGATTTATCATCTGTTTATTTTAATCATTTTCAGTGTCATCCCTTGTGGGGGAAGGATCAATAGCGTGAAAACTGTTGGAAGTGTATCTCTCTTTGAAAGAATATGATGTAGAAAGGAAGTTTGTTTGTTGATAATTCTTGAACTGAACAAGGAAATGTGTTGTCATTTATTTATTCTAAGATAGGCCTATATACAGTGCAGGCATTCATTTCTTATACTATTTTGGAATCTGTCAGGCAGTAACAACAACAATAAAAACAACAACAACAACAACAACAAAGATGTCGTGATGGAAGCATAATTCAGATAGAAAAATTGTACCAACAAGTATACAAGCTGCCTAGAACTAAGCTATGAAACCAATCAAGGGGAAAATTCTGATATTCGAAACGCTTTGTTATAGAACCAAAACATCAACATAAATGTTAATTTAATTGGCGTCATTATTATCAAAAGAAGGAATAAAATATAATTGGCAATTGTGTTTGTTGACCCGTATGAATACACTATGAAATGTTAATTCAAGGTGGTTTCAGTTCAAAGTATTAAATAAATTTATGTGCAAATGATGATGATGATGGCGCTAATAAATTGTTGAACTTACCTGGACTCATTAAAATAGCAGAATGTTCATTTTGTAAAGTATATAGATATTTCTTGAACTTAAGAGAAAGAAATCAATATATTTTCTTGATTAGAAATTATATTTACGACAGACAGCAAGTTATTTAGTTTCATTGGATCAATCATATAGTTATTCGGCATTGAAATCCATTACTATGCTTATATGAAAGAAAATCTATGATTGAGCAGTGCCTTATCATTCATGCACGAATATCATAACAATGAAAATATATTGCAAGAAACAAGTATTTCAGAAAAATGTTGCTTGCTCAAACACTTGTTTTCTTGATATGTATTATTATGAAAGCTTTGTGATACAACAGTCAACTTTATGTTTCCATAGTGCCTTTTGTTGAATTGAGATTTTAAGATATGTATTTGCTTTGATGAATTATACAAATGAGATGGAATGATAAGAATCCCAGTGGCATAGTGAAAAAATGGGGGAAAATGCGTTGGAACAAAAACATTTATGATAATTATATACAACTTTGTATATATATTGCAGTTCTTGGTTCGTTTGTGAACTCTCATGTTGGTTTGTGTGTGTGTGTGTATGTGCGAATGTGTGTGCGTGCATGATGTGTGTGTGTGCGTGTGTGTGCGTGTGTGTGTGCGCGTGTGTGTGTGTGTGTGTGAGTGTGTGTAAGTGGTGTGTGTGTGTAAAAGTAGTGTGCTGTTGTCATTTTGTATTTCTATAATTTATTCCCTGTCTGTCCATCTGTCTGTCTTTGTGTGCTTTCCTGTTGGCTTCCGTCATGTGAGAAGTGGTTCTCACAGTCACTGAAGGAAGTATACACTGATAGCAGGTCAGCCGACAGTGACATTCATTTCTAGAATTACTAATCCATTGCTAATATCACCTGATATACCTTGGTCTCGTTTCCACAGCATGGGAGAAAACAGACACACGCACTCTGTCTGGCTATACTCTGCTAAAAGCTGATAGGAATCCTGGAAGCTATTTTACTGTTGCTATGGTTACCGCTATTGCAGAGGAGTTTAATGATTACAATATAAGTCTACGCTCTATGACATAATCAACACCATGATAAGTGTAAAAAAAGAGATATATATATAATGTATATGTTGTAGAGCTCCATGTCATATGAATCATTGATTTCAGAACCCGCCTTTTTTTCTCCTCTCATCTTGAATATTATTGTTCTCCTCTTCCCGTTCTCCCACTTTTTCCTTTCATGTTCTCTCTTTCTTTATTTTACTCATCCTACTGCACCCCTCCTCCTCCTCCACCACCACCTCCTCAGCTCCTCTAGATATTCAATCATTAACAATTAAATACATTTGAATAGTATCTTATTCTTTCCACACAATAATGTCATTATTATAACCTCACACTTGTGTACTTTGTCCACGTTTATCATCCACATAACTGGCCTTGCATGATTATGTGTCATAAATCCAGTGTCGTTTGCACACTATTTCCTGGTGTCATTCAGGTAACTTTGCAATACAACTTCTTCAAATCACCCTAAGTCGTATTTTGCCCTTGGAGTCATACCGTTGATCCCTTTTAAAGTTTCACGTTTGCAGTAAAATAATAATGTTTATATAATAAAGTTTTCTCCATTTTACCTCCGTTGGCTAGCCACTATTGAGTAGGCAGTTTTCAGCATTTTTTTTTTTCAGTACATCTCAAGTTTTCGTTAGACAAAGGCTTACGGTAGGATATGATAGCATGTCGATTGGTACTCTTCACTATACCCCACGTACATTGGGCGGAAGTTTTCCTACATGTGGTTGTATGTTTGTTTCATTCGTTTGTTTGTTTTGATCGTTTATATGTTTTTGCTGGTCATTTGATCTCTTCCTTGGTGTTATGACCAATGGATAGTAAGGTCAAGGCGAAATATTACGTTCACATTAGTCATTCTGTTTCAGGAACAACATTATAAGAACAATGTGTGGCAAGACGCGATTCATCTGTCACAAGTCTTTGTTCCCATAGCGACATAACAGTGTACTGATTGTTGAAAATGAAAGCAGATAAAACTTCTCATTTGTTCAAGAGGAATCTTGTGGAGAGGCTGGATCGTACAGTAAAGACTTTACAAAGCTAATTCAACTTTGTGATGGTAAAGTAAGATTAGTGTATGACAAACTGCTTGTGACTACAATTTTTGTGCCCAAGTCTTTGGTGGAAAATGTGAATACATGTCTTTTGTTTGTTCTGTTTGTTTACATTCTGAGATCTTGCTTCTAGTCTGCCTTTATTTGTTTTTCCATTGTTGTCTGTAGTTGTTTATTTTTGTGGACGACTATGAATTCAATGAAGAAAGAGAGTAAAAACATATGTTTACAAAGATATCACATTTCTGAGCTGTGCTTGCCCTATGTCCCTTGCAAGGGCCTGGAACATTTTATTGATTTATTTATACATTTATTTATTTATTTATACATTTATTTATTTATTTATTTATTTATTTATTTATTTATTTATTCATTCATTTATTAATTTATTCATATATATATGTATATTAATCAAATATTTTATTTATTTATTTTTATATTTATATATACATATATATATATATGAAGAGTTTGTTTGCAAAAACCGATAAGTCCATATTTGCCAAATGGAGATATTTGCGATTAAAGGTCAAGAAAAATAAAGAGAATAATAAGAGAATTTTTGCTTCTTTTGACCATAACTTCAAAAATATACCTTTATAATGTAGTGACCAAAATATATCATTTAAAAAGTATTATTTTGTACATTATGACAGAAATCGTACTTCAAAATCTTTAAAAATGGACTTATCGGTTTTTGCAAACAAACCCTTCATATATATTTATCATTTTATTTTCTTTTTTTGAATGATTGATTGATTGATTGATTTATCTATTCATTCATTTACTTACTTAGTTATTGAGGGGGCTTGTGGGCCATAGAGGGAGTCAACTGTCAGTGGTTTCTCCCCTCTACCTTCCCCTACTTTGAAAGATTAAGGAAATTTCCAAAATGGCAGTGGATGTGCTGAATCAGCAGAATTATGGTTTATCCATGTGAAGAGTATGTTTTAGCACGAAAACATTTCTACAAGCCCAAAACCTGAAAAAAAAACAATGTTCATCACAGGGACTATGTTTGTACTGGCTGCAAGGTGCTGTAAAAAAATCCCGTCAAAGTTGTAAAGCTATAAAGTCATGTGTCTCCCTTCCATAGTACTACACTAGTATCTAATGTTGATATCAAACCAAAACAACCAGAAATTGCAAAGGGATATTCAATATCAAGCACTATATTGAATAAACCACAAATTACAATGGGATATTCAATATCTAGCACAATATTGAATAAACCAGAAACCACAATGGGATATTAAATATCAATGATATTGAATAAATCTGATATCGCAATAGGATATTAAATCTCAATGATATTGAATAAACCTGAAATCGCAACAGGATATTCAATATCAAGTTTGACAATGCAAACAGTCTGCATGGACAATCCATACTCAATCATGAATCCAGGCCAACTACAGACAGAAACTCAATCATCCCTGGTTTCTACGATTCCAATAGGCTCATACGAAACTAACTCCATGACATGACTCTCAATTATCATTCAAACATTTTCCTCATCACTGCAGTGTGAGCTTTAAATATATTTAATGACATATATCTTTACTTGTATTTTACAAATCGCTGAAATAAACTTTGTACACAAATTTATGCAGATATCACTGGAAAGATTGTGTATTGAAAACTCTGAAGTAAAACCTGTTTTGTTGGTCTCTTACATTTGCATGAATAGGATGGACTGTAGACTTATTCAGGAGTATCATCTGAAAGACAATTGAAAAGTATTCCATCACATTCGTCAATCAAGACAAACCAAAAAATCTCAGACGAATACCATAAACATTCATAATGGACTTTACAAACATTCACTTTTGACACTTCCTATGTACACATATAAAATACATTTGCTACAATTTCATACAGAACTGAAATGATCAAGGTGTCAAATCCAGACAGGATATTAGGAAAACTGCCTTCAAAATTTCAATAATTCAAATCTCTATACAAAAGGTAGATATTTACACTACTTTTATCAATCAAATATAGATCAGACTATGCACTTATGATGTGCACTTTAAAAAGTATCTAAACTCACCAAAGGAAACAACATTTCACTATTTTGATATGCCTGACATTCTGACCTCCGTCACTACTGTTTTACGAAAGAAGAGAGAGAGAGAGAAAAAAAAAAGAAATTCCTCTGGTTTCTTTTTTTTAGAACTATCACATCCTACATCCTACAAAATATTGGGTACATACCACCATACCATAACATTCAATTTTGACAAAATTCTCTCATACGCGATTTACACATTGTTATTGCTCTTTACTTCTTCAGACAATTCTCTTTCCCTTTTCATTAACATTCAGAATTCCTTTCAGCTTTACATTATTAGAAAAATGTGAAAGGGCATTCATATCATGCAATTACTCTTTTTCCTATTTCATCACTTCAATATTTTCATTATATTTACAGAACAATCAAAATAAACTCTTGTGATTTCAGACTGAATTGGAAGCAATACAGATGAACATGAAAGGACGGATATTGAGCTATTGAGAAGAAAGACTATCAATGAAGTATAGTTTTGTTTTTGTTTTTTATGTATGCCTGTTAATGAAATTTGTATTTTTTATATTGTAAACTGACTGTTTTGAGTGCACCAGGTGGGTTGGGGAGGATGGCCTGAGGGCCTAAGTCATTTAGTTGGCTCTTTCCAGACCTGGGCTACCCAACCTGGTGCCCCCTTACCACTCCAATGTACAATTTTCTGATTTCGAAAAATGTATTTGTGATTGAAAGCCAAATAAAATAATAATAATAATAATAATAAATAGCATGACATTTTTTTAACACATGTTAAACCTACTTGTGATAACCACAACACTAAGTACATTCCCCTCTGAAAATTTTGACCATTACAGTGAATCCTCTCACGCTGTATGGGATAAAGATAATCATTTGTCTTGCGGAGAAATCATAGGTATGACGTACGATGTATCATCTTTAACCTACTGCCATATATTCCCCTCATTAATATTATCATATTTATTGCCATCATTTGATACTTCAGGAAGAAATTTGCTACAGCATTCTGCTTTGAACGAGTTAACAAAACACACCATTGTTGAGCATTCAAATACATTACAAGTTATTCATACAGAAGTGAAATACACATGACTTGTACTAAAAGTAGAATCAAGTACCATATATATATCAAGTACCATATGAACTTGCTTGACATTTCACAAAGCCATACATTTCATAAAGACCTATTTTATTTCAGATCATTTTTTTTTTTTACTATAAGAAATTATCATTCCTAGTTTGAGAATTGTACCCTGCATACTATATTAGCTAAACAATGCCCCGGTAATGGAACTGTGGAGGACGAACATCACTTTGGTGGGAATTGTTGAATGGATGAGACTTGATGACAAAGCACCAAAAGCTGAAAATCAGATCTGATCAATATTCCGACAGGAGCACCAAGCAAAAGCCACAATGAAGAAGTCAGTTATCCATTTTCTAAACAGCAAAAAGATGTACACATCATTGCTGTTCATGCTGGAAGCCTATATACACAATAAAACATGGAACATGGGAACAGTGTCATTACCTCCCCCCCCCCCCCCCCCCTCCCCATATCTTGTCATGGAGATCAATGATGGGCTGCTGACACTGGTATATAACTCATTGGTTCTGATATAACAACTTCCAATATATGTCACACATGGCACATCCAGGTATCAGTAAGCATTGGATGAGTATGAAAGACAAAATGGTGCAAAGTCACTTGTGACTTTCTGTCACTGTGTTGAAAACTAACCTCTTTCTATCTCAGGTTGCAACTCAAGATGCAGTCACATGCTAGTAACCTTCCATATATCACCAATGGCTCTGATAAGATACATGATTCTTATGGCCTTCAGTCACAAGTTTTGACTGCCTATTAAAATGTCACTGACTTCTCACATGAGTGTACAATTATAAACCTTGACCATCTTTACTAGTTTCAACACTTATTCAAACACGTTGCCACAGATTCAATCGCATTCAAATTTTGATGCTCATAAAACTGTCGGCTTCTAGTAAATTTTTTCTCTGAGTGAGAGTGCAAGAGTACACTAGATCATGGACACTTGGATGTAACACAATATGCCGCTATTTTCGCGAATTTCGCGAGCTTCGGGCTGATCGCGAAATTAAAGACACGCGAAAATATTACCCCGTCATACCTTATGTACAAATTGATGACAAAATGCATCCAACGCTGGCTAGACCAGAACGCGCCTGTTACACCGGCCAGTACAGTATGTACACATACTATATTACTAGTACCTACGCTACGGTGCGACCGATTGTGGAAGTGCAGTTTGATGCTAAACATGCATTAAAAATGTGCAATCTCCGTGCTACGTTACCCTACGCGAACGAACACCGGCTCGACGTGGTTGGGTGAGGCCTAGGGATGCATGTAGCCCCACCAGACGCCGTGTGCACAGGTTATGATTCATGTTAGCCCGACCAGACACCGTGCGCTAGCGCGACACTTGTGTAAGAACAACGACATATGGCAGGGCCGTGTATAATAGGATGCATGTAAAACTTTCGCTAGCGCTAGCGCAGCTCTGAAACTTTGTCGTCTATCTATTTTGTTGCAACATTTAGTAGGTAGGCCTACTGAGTACTTGTGAATGCCGTTGTTTCATTTTTAAAATCTTCTACTGTGTCTTTTCTATTTTTACGTTTGGGAAGTCACAATGTAAATGGAAAAACGTTACAAGTACTTTGGCAAGTGTTTGAACGTGTTTCTCGGGCTTGGCAGTAGACCCTACTACTACCTGTACTAGTCTCAATCGCGAATTTAACAACACGAGAAAATGCCACTGATACCGTGATTTGCGAAAATATCTGTACGCGAAAATATTGGCGTATACAGTAACACAATCCTGGAAGATAATGAGAATGGATACTAGAGTCAGATAAACTTCCGTCTCAGAGTATCTGATAGTAATAAACTAAACCAGTACGTCTACATGTAACTGCAAAGGGAGGAAGAGCGACATTTCATCAATCATTCTCATATAGAGAGTCTTTGAATAACATGGACAACTTGAGCACTGCCCACACAGTGCTGCATCAGAGAACTTCATCGTATCCCACGATGCCTTGCAAACAGTGACGTCTCCCTTTAACACCCTCAGCACTACCAGTCTAACACTCTAGTGGCATTGTACATATACACATTGCTAATTGGAGTGAAGGGGTTAACTCAGACTAGTCATCCAGCTGGCACAGGAGTGCCACGCCTCTCCTGATCCAGAAATCAGGTGACTGTTCGGTGGGAAGGTCAATGGAGGTCACAAAGTTCGTGGAGAGTCCCGTAGAGGACAGAGTGCCCGAGCGGGCCGATGTTCGGTACAGCGGGCACTCGTACACCTGGTAGTTCCGACGCCTGCCAACCGAGGAGCTGGCCGATTGGGGCGGGGTTGGGGTGGGTGCGTTGGTAGAGGGCGTGGCAGGGACCATGCCTTCCGGTGGGATCTGATGGGAAAACAAACAATGATTGCACGAATACTGGGATACATATGTACATCACTGGGAATCTTGGTCACAACATGGGTAAGAATTGAAAAGAAAACTTTTGCTGGGTATGAAAAATCAGTGCTCTACAGAGACAGGTAAAATCCTTTTCATCATTCAGAAGCTCTGTTCAAATGCATTATTAATACTACAAGCATTACGGTTTACGTGACTGCTGCTTAGGATTGTATTTTGTATTTGTTCAAATAAGGTTATACAAACATTCTTTACTTCAAAGACAAAACCACTACTCAAGGAAAAAATCACACCTTAGGGGTAAAAATGGGAAAAGAGAAAAGAAATACAACTCTGTGGGTATTTTGAAAAAAAAAAAACATCATCATGGTTACCATCATCACTGTTATCTTCACCACCATCAGTTATCATCATCATCATCATCATCACAGGATAACAGAGTAACGACAATGAAAATGAGAAATGCAGGAGGGAAGAAAATACTACGATGTATGTCTTGGTTGAAGATAAATAACGTGTAGAGAATAGTGATTAGGAGGAGGAAAAAGGTTTCAATGGCATGTCACATTTGGGCTTAGCGCTAAGCGTACCTGGGTGGGGATGAAGTGAACTTCCGGTATGCGGCAGAACCTCTCCTCTGGCCTGGAGTCTTTGATGGTGTGGTTGACGGGGTCAAATCTTGCCCCATCCAGGAACAACCCAAACACCAGAACACCATCCCCTGGAGGGTTGGGGCCCTGAAAAATAATGTTGAGACGTGAGAATCTTGGATGATTGCCCATTGTTTGTGACACTCAACATTGATTGGACCTACAGGTTGTACAACATTTTCAGGATCAGGGCATATGAACTCTGACTGCACTTTTGTTGTTGATTAGCACAGTCACCGACTTGCTTTACTCACAGATTAATGCAGACGTGAATAACTGTGGGACCGGTCGATGGAAAGAGTATTCTTGACTCTCCCTCCCACCCCAAACTCACTATTGTATTACCTTTATTTGCATGGAGGGCAGTGCAAATTTTAAATACAATAATCAATTATTAAACTATGACAGAAGTTGACCTTGAATGCAGCCTCCCGGACGTTGATGTCTTGCTTGATGTTACTAAGGCTCTCCTCCGTGTCGTCGGATGCGGACACGATGCGGAAGTCAAAGGTCAGAGAGTCTACAGACACTCCTTCTCTCCTGGCATGGTTCTGCTGCACAGCGGTCAAGAAGCCTACAGGAGACAAACAAACACCGGCATACGAAGGTTACATATCTACTGACAGGCCTAGATTGAATTGATAAGGGATATCTTCATTACAGACACTCTTGTCGTCAGAGCTCACACATGCGATGTTCTTAAAGGACAAGTTCACCTTCATAAACATAAGGATTGAGAAAATGCAACAATATTAGTAGAACACATCAGTGAAAGTTTGAGGAAAATTGGACAATCGATGCAGAAGTTATGAATTTTTTAAATTTTTGTGTTGGAACCGCTGGATGAGGAGACTACTACAGCTTGTGAGTCATATGCGTACAACAGTATAAAGAAAATGTAAAAGAAAATTCAACATATATTTACTTTTTTCGTATAATAAAAGAGCACTTGACTTGCCTCTTTCTAAAGGCAGGGGGAATAATATTACCCATAACATTTGTCGGTAACAAGTCAGGGGAATGTGTACTTTTTTCAAAAGATGGAATTTTGTGAAATTCTCTTTATGTTTTCCTTATATTGTTGTACGCATGTGACATCTAAGTTATTCATACACTGCAGTAGTCTTCTCATCCAGCGGGTACTGCACAAAAACTTCAAAAATTCATAACTTTTGAACGGATTGTCTGATTTTCCTCAAACTTTCAATGATGTGTTCTACTAATATTGCTACATTCTCTCAATCCTTATGTTTATGAAGGTGAACTTGTCCTTTAATGTCATCACATATCAATATCATTGTGCACGCATGTGTGATTCTCTGAGATTGTGTGTACAGGGATAATGAATAACAAAACACAAACATGGTTTTCAACAAAGTAGAACTATATCTACAGTATCTGGTAAAAAGCCAGTTTGGTCTGTTCATTCACTCGCACACACACATCACCCCACATTTTAGATGCACACACATTTTTTTTTTCATGTTATTTATTTGCTGGTCCTGTGGCAAGAGTGAATTTGATGTTGTATTACATGGACCAGTCACCTTTCACCATAGCATGTGCTGCCAAAGCCATTAACCACTGTGGCAGCTGTGAGCTGTTTGAAACACTAAGTCTCGTTTGATTCTTGTGAGCGTCTGCCAAATCAAAACAAATTCATGCGAAATTCATCTCATCTAGTTGAGCATGAAATTTTACTTGCACAGAAATGTCTACTTTTACAGTACCTTGTGGGAAGAAGAAGCCTGGTAGCCAGAAGCTCCTGGGCTGCTCCCTCTGGTTCTCCAAGTCCTCTGGCTCCTGGGGGGCACCCTGCTGGATCCCCTGACTGGTCTTCTCCCTGCGCTCCTTGGCGGCCTGGATTTGGTCTGACCACTTGGTGAAGAAGTCTACCCTCTGCTGGAGGTCTCGGACCCAGGATCCGAGGGGCTTGCAGGACTCATAGGCTGCTTGCTGTGGATATAATGCAGTGATTATACAAAGACTGTGAATAAAATTTACTGAAAGTTACACGCTGGAACTTTGATTGAGAAGGAAGAGTGAAAGTGTAAAAACTGGAAAGGCACAAGAAAGATGATCATACTAGCACAGGACATGCTTCAGCCAGTGGCAGTTCGTGGTTCATGCCTTTAAAAGACACATGCATAAATAAATGTACGAACAGTGTAAAATAACAACGGAAATTAAATATATTCACATTATAATAAAAATAATGCCTCCAGCGACACTTCGTGGCGGAGGCATTAAAAAAAGAAGAACACGCTACATTGATGAAGAATGCAAACAAAACCTCAAAGATATCTGCCCCAATCCACCCCATGGCCATAAACACTATAAACACTATACACCATAGCAAACACTGAGTCTTCAAATATCTGCACAAATTCTTAATCATAAGACATATTTCATGAATAGTGAGTTTACTCTCTCTAAAAGATTATACCCATACTGTTTACTTGACATGAAATTTCTTCATTTGTGTTTTGAGTTTGGCAATATACTTTTTGGCAATGCATTTATTTTATGAGCAAGTTACCATGAGACCAACAGCTCTAAGTCCCCTCTAAAGGACAAGGCGGTCAGGATAAAAAGCTTTGCCTGAGGGCACAACCACTGCTGCCAGGAGACTGGAACCAAGGACCTTGTGACTAGGAGTCTATGGTTTTATCCACTGAGCCCCAACGGTTTCTAATTGAACCTAGGCGGGGGTATGAGAGATTATTGAGACTGTTTGAAGTGATTATAGGAGACATGAGGTGAGGGTCTGCCTTTGACGTCTCACCTGCCAGGTTCTGGGGACCTTCTGACTGAGGAGGGCCTTGAACATCTCCTCAAGCTGGTCAGACATGACCACCTCTCCCTTGATGGCCAGAGCCAGGGAGGTCAGAGAGGAGTGGATGACCCCGAGTAGCCGGTTGAAGCGGTCAATCTCCTGACGTAGGATGGTCAGCAGGGCAGATGGGGTTTCTGGCTCGGCAACTTTCACCTCTGCAACAACTGTGAAAGAAAAAAAAATGCATCATATTTGTAAATGTTGTTACTCTATGTCCACCAGAAGTTTCACAGAAAGACACCAGCACTTTCACCATTGTCATGACTAATATGCATGCATGCACAAAATCGTGGCCAATGGCAGTAAATAGACAATACAAGTATCTGAGTATATTTCCAACACTAAAATAACTATGTTAAATGATTCAAACACACCATAGTAGCAGAATTAATGTGAAGGAACATAAAAAACTATTTTTCATCAATGTCACTTTATCAAAGTAATCTCTGTACACTCTATATTTGGCATCTGCACACCAATGATTTATAAAATACTGAAATCACAGTCCATGGCTCATCTGTACCCCTGACAATATGAGACCTTCTGTTATAATGAAGAAAGTAGAAATGAAAATCCATGTATATACACAACTTACAACCAAAAAAAAAAGCCAAAACAGCTTTTGATCAGTGAATGGCAGACACCTACACTTTGTAATAAGCATTCACAGAACCTTAGAGTAATATCCACTATGCATGTTTTTAACCTGTTGAAGACGAGTCCTGGATACAGAGTATATTCGGGCAGGTGTCTGTGGGAAATGCATGTTTTGTAGCAAAAAAAAAAGCCCTCCTCAACAGGTTAACATACATGGATCATCTTGGCACATATACATATGTCATGAGATGCTAACCTTTCTGCTCCTGCTTCTTGCCAGCAAAGCCACCACCCATGTTGAAGCTCATCCCAGGGAACATGCCCCCGCCTCCCTGCTCCTGCTTGGCTCCGTGCCGAGACTTGCCCCTCTCCTTGTTGGTATCCTCCTCCTCCCCCTGGATACTCTCTGGAAGCTGGTGCTGGATGTCCTGGGCCAGCTCTAGGACTACCTCATCGTTGGTCTTACCAGTCCTGATCCACAGAAGATTCGAGCAACATAACATCACTAGTCTTACACAATGCCCTTAAGGTATTATTTACCATTTGCAGATGAAACAAAAACCTAGCTCTAGTGCTTCAAAATAGTTCTAAATTGTGAGTTAGGAATAGAAACAAGCAATGTAAAAAAGTTTAAGCATTATAATCAATGTAAGTGTTGCTAACTATGCAAAACAGAATGTGAACAACGGTTAGAATAATATTGTTTCTAGACTGAACTGTCTACAGTTATGCTTCAGCAAGAAAAATAGTGATATCTCCCTATATCTTGGGCTTCATTGCAAAAATTTTATAAGGTAGGATGTTTTGTTATACAACTGACCTATACATAAGCATCAAATGTGATAACTCAAACATTTTTTAAATCACTGCTCCCACTGGTAAACAATACCTTTAAAACAGTACAAAAATTCCTCCCCATTCAGCAAAAACAGCACAGATTCACGTAATGGCTTGAAGTATACTCTCTGACCAGGGGATAACTTGTGAAGTGGTTCACGATTGACTGACTAGGGCCCTACTTTCTTCTGGAGTTAGCCACCAGTTGCATTTAGAATAACCACACCCAGGCAAGAGAGAGAATCTAATAAAGTTCCTGAAGACAATTGCAGCTGTATGAATCAATCCCATCCTTATTTGTGTGTTAGGCACCTGCTGAAGTTTTTTCACTAATGCACAAACCACAGTGCTAAAACTAATGACAGTGACAATCAACATCCTGCACACAAATGTAACAAAGCCCCTTTCACTAATGCAGATGTTTTCTTAGACTTCATTCAGAATTAAAAAGTTAAACGTGGACAATAAAACCCGAATACACCTTCAAAACTCACCCCATGATCTGCATGCCAACTCTAGGCTGGACCGTAAGCAGCGTGTCCACAAGCTTCTGAGCCTCACTCTCCCTGTAAGCCTTCTCTGCATTGGGGTGCATCCCAAACACCTCTGGTCGGTCAGTGTCCGGGAGGCCCTTGATGTAAGTCTGGCAGGATGACAGGGAGAATCCCTTGGGCAGAGGGTGGTACACCTATGCACATCAAGGACAAAAATGGGAGAAAGTTAATGGACGCATACAGTGTTATCACATCTTGATTCATGCAGGAAATTATAAATCATACTTGCAACCTTAACTAATAATCCAAATGGAGGAGATAATGCTGGTGAATATGCAAGGATTCAAAAGCTGATATGAAAATCTCCATACTTTGTCATCTCTATCTTAAGAACCAGATACATGACTGAGACAAATTAATTTCAATGCATTTTACCTCCACTTTATGCTGACATAATGCAATTCAGTGACTGATGAAACTGCAATAATGCTTCATTATGACAAAGCATTCTCAGCATATGATGTTGACCACATTGTGCACCGAGCTGATAGAGCATTAGATGTGCTGCAATAGATTTTCGGCTTCTTTTTTGTTGCCGTCTTTTAAAAGGAGGACAGGTGGCCCTTTAAAGCACTCAATCACCACTCCAGTGTTCTGGCTATCTCTATTGAATCTAGGCATTATACAATGTACATGTGCTAACAGCAACAGAATATTTAGAATATGCTTAGTCTCACATACCTTATCTGGTGAGTAGCTGTACTCTGGCAAGAGAGCATCAGGGCAGTAGAAAGTCTGGAGGATGCTGAGAAGACATCGTCGATCCCAGGAGTCAGTGACACGCCCACCGTAGACCACCTGACCAGTCAGGTACCTCAGGGCCTCCCAGGGCGTGTCCTCATGCACCACAAGCAGCATCTTGAGCAGCTGGATGGAGACCTGGTACACAAGAAGGGAGAGAGGAGGACAAGTTGTGTTACTATGAAAGGAATGTTTAATAGTGAGGATCCATTTACCGGCTTTACATGTGCAAATAAGAGAATTTCCACAAAATGTCATTTTTCCTGAAAAGTACACATTCCTTTGACTTGTAACTGACATATGTTATTAAGGCTAATATTGTTTCCCCTGCCTTCTGAATGATGTAAGGTATAATGCTCTGTAATTATGCTAAAAAAATGAAAATGTGTTGAATTCTCTTCATATCATTTTTGAATTGTTGTCCAACTGCAATTTTGTGAATTGCAGTCTTCTCATCCAGCAATGGTGGAATCGAAACTTCAATACATGAATAATTTTTGAACAGATTTTCCACTTTCCTCAAACTTCACCGATGTGTTCAACTATAGTAGTACTCATGCATTCACTCATTCCAATATATGTACATATATTTGGGTATAATTCCCCTATAACCCTATGAATATCACTTCTCTTGCTGCAGTGAACATGGCAATGAATACATTTACAGATAAGGAGGAAATAGTTGGAAAGCAGTGCATGGGTGACAGTTTTGTCCAGTGCCTCACCTCCAAGTCCGAGGCATTGAACTCGTAAGGAATGTTCCACCCGAGGGCGCCATACTTCTTCCTCTCGTTAATGACGGAGTTAAAGAAGCAGAGGCCGAAAACGAGACTCCTCCAGTGTTCTCCCGGTCCCGAGTCCTCCCACGTCTCCTCGGTGATGGCTCCTGCTCCGCCTCCTCCAAAGGATCTCAGGAGATTGGCCTTGAGACCCTGGGGAGACTCCACAGTCATCTGGGGGGTAAGAGAGACACGCGGACAGAAATCACGGTCAATTAGTACCTCTACCAAGGAAGGAGGTTAAGTGATCATTGGCAATGGTTTGTCTGTTTGCAAAATAACTCAAAAAGTTGTGAACGGTTTTGAATGAAACTTGCAGGAAAAGTCGATAATGACATAAGGAACTGATGATTGAATTTTGGTACTTATCTGGAAATTGTTATGGATTTTTGAAGGATTGTTTATCTTTGGGCATATAAGGTCAATGAACTTGAGAGTTCAAGTTGCACACATTTGAAGTTTGCATACGCACTCTAAAGCGCGTGCTCTGCTCGGGAGAGGTGCGTAGCTGGACTCTGATTATATAAACAGAAGGCTTTTTTGTATATTGGGAAATTAACTGATTTTCAGCATACACGTACACATATAATGGGTGGAAATGAGCTCCTTGGCGGAGGTCTGTGCTCTACGCGTGCTTTTCTCATGATTGTTTTTGTGGAGGTATGTAGTACAATGGTTTTACCTTCACCAAATCAATCTGAGATCAGGCATTCACAGAATAGTGGACAACACATTTATATCTTTTAGACGGTTGTCATTGTTCTTTAATTTGTAGATTCACTTTCATGCTTTCCCATTCTATCAGATTCAAAGCATGCATGAGATGACTGACTGAAACATAGTATGAGTCCTTTTGTGTAATATTTTTCCATCTGCATGTGAATCATATAACAATTTATCGGGTTAGCAACAGCATTCTGGGGCAGAAAGCAATGGTGAACTCTTTAATCAGTGCGCTTACGAGCTACATGTACACAGTTGGAGCAACAAATAAACATTTTAGCTAAATCACATCCATATCACACTCTTTTTACAGACAGGTTTTTCTTTTTTTTGGGGGGGGGAAGACAAAGTCGTTCAACATTGGCACGGTTCAGGCCGCAAATCGATCAAAAATATTTTATCAGGATGAATCACACAAATTGTTAACAAACAAAGTAGCAAGTGAGTGCATAGTCCTGGCACCCACTGACCTTTAGCCCTGTCTGCAGGATGGACGTTGGGAAGGATGGGTCGGGTTTGGAGCTTAGCCAGAGGCGGAACTGAGGATCAATCTCAGTGTGAGGCTTGCTAAATCTGGGAAAAATCAAACAAAAAATCTATTAATTGAATTGAATTGAATTGAATTGAATTGAATTGAATTAAAAAGGTGTTTTATTGATCAATATCCATCGCAGCCTGGAGGCTGAATTACAGACATTGTTAACAAATGACCATGAATACATTAAAAATACACACAAGATACAGCGTAGTAATGAAAAAAAAAAATGCATAGAACAACAAAAAATCAATCCAATTCATCTTAACCACTGCACAATGAGATCAACCTATAATACAAAACAAAAACAAATATTAGAATTACAATATCTAATATCACTATTCTCAATAATTATCACAAATAAATTGAGTTTATGTAAATTGTATATGCCGGTCATTAATGACAAGAGTTTTGGAGGATTAAACATGAAGACGATATGAATCAGGAATTTTAGTACCTGCTAAATCGAAACCACAAGTTTGTCATGGCAATGATGCATTTTTGTGTCTGATTGAGAGCAATGCTGCATTAAAACTTGCTATAGATCATATAAACATGGAAAAAGTCTTAAATTACCTTTCTTTAAATTTCCTGATAGCCATTGTGCGATTTTATTATTGCTCTTGTTTGTCGTTTTGACTTACAATTAATCACAACATTGTGCATGGAAACCATCAAAACAATCGAAACCACAAGTTTGTCTTGGCGATTATGCACATTTGTGTCTGATTTAGGGCAATGCTGCATAAAAACTGCCTATAGATCACAAAAACATGGAAAAAGTCTTAAATTACATTTTTTTTTGAAATTTCCTGATAGCCATTGTGCGATTTTATTGTTTTGTTTGTCATTTTGACTTACAATTAATCACAACATTATTGTGCATTGAAACTATCAAAACAATCGAAACCACAAGTTTGTCTTGGCGATTACGCACATTTGTGTCTGATTTAGGGCAATGCTGCATAAAAACTGCCTATAGATCACAAAAACATGGAAAAAGTCTTAAATTACATTTTTTTTTTAAATTTCCTGATAGCCATTGAGCGATTTTAATGCTTTTGTTTGTCGTTTTGGACTTACAATTAATCACAATATTGTGCATAATGAGGCTAATGAGACTAAAAGAAAAAGAAAAGAAACTAAAAAATACTTAAGGAGTATAGGCATGATTTCATTCGCTTTATCTATAACAATACATAACATTTCAGACACTTACAGATACACATACCAGGGGCGGATCCAGGAATTCTGTAAAGAATTTTACACAATTAAAGGGGGGAGGGACACGCACCCCTCCCCCATTTTTCTCTTTATTTCTTTTGTTTTAACAAAAAAATAAAGGGGGGTGCATGCCCAGTGTGCTCCTCCTGGATCCGCCACTGCATACACTTGCATCAATTGTCACTGTTGCCTCACATTAAACCAGTCTTATCCTTACAACATCACATGATTTCAGACTGGATAACCAAGGCTTCATATTGTTACTTCCAAACTGTGTTTTTCAGGACTTGATCAGCCATACCAATTTCATCCGTCCTAATCAAGAGCTGGTTTGGAAGACACACCCACCAGCCTGTTTAAGATCGACTTCTCCGGCGATGTTTAGGACAAGAGGTCTGCAGCCACCGAGAGGTGGTACTCACCCTTCCACGATGGCTTGAAGGCGGGGCATGAAGGAGGCTGCCAGGTGGCAGTTCTGGAGGAAGATCCAGCGCCCTTTCAGGATCTGTGCCTTGGAGATGAGCTCCTCCGCCTTGGGTCCTTGGCCCCGCCCCAAGGAGATGAGGTCCACATGGAGGGTGCTTCCCCTCATTTCTCTGGCAAACCGCATCAACTGGGCAGTTGGGTCAACTCCTGCAAGAGCAAATTAAACGTATACAGTCCAAACAATTGACCATATGCAAATGTACGATGTATGTACTGGCATCTTGCTCCCTTTCGTATTTAGTTGTATTTAGATACATCAAGTCATGATAAAGCTTTGGTTAGGTAATACAACAAATGTTTAGTAAATAGCTAAACTGAGAAAATAATACCTGAAACTGCATGGTGGGGTTGCAAACATACCAACCACTTTTTTTCTTTTTGGTTCATGCCAATAATGATACCAGCCCCTTGGCCAAAAAGTGACATGAGAGTGGTATTCATGACACATATCACATATTCATACTGCACTGCACTTTCTGCTGCTAATTTGATACCTGATGTTTCTATTGTTGTTGCTTTCCCAACAGATTACTAAAGCCTCTCTTCTTTTATAACAACAATGAAATCATGCTTTGACCTCTCCTATGATAATGATATCAATTGTTTGACCTCTACCACTGACCTGGTGAGAGGATAAAGATGAGGGGATTGACCGCTGTGGATCCCTCAAAGATCTCCTTGAGATCGAAGCCACCGCTGGAGAGGAATCTCTCCCCCATGAGCTCGTCGACAAAGGCCCTGACGGAGGAGACCAGGCTGTCCGGTCTCAGCACCTTGATGAGGAGGAGCCTCTCAAACGGCTTGAGGATCTCCCAGCTGAATGGGGTCCCTGTGGAGGGGGAGGCACCGGAGGAGGAGGATGGAGAAGCACCTGAGGGGGGAGCCAGGGAAGGATGGAGTTAATCACACTGACCAGTTGCTTGTCTATGCATTGATGGTATTATATGGTTTTTACAGGGCATCTGAAAGTTTGTGTGTCCCTTTTCCAATCCTGAAAATTAGATTCCTTTCATAAGCTGGTATATTGTAGAGGTACATGTGCAGGCAATTCCATATTTTCATTCTTACCATATTATACCATTACCATTATTACCATAAGACTTTATACACGATGGGGTCATACGACCTTCAAGCTTACAAAGCAAAAGATGACCTGGTAAAATGACCTGCAAATAAACCACATTTTATCTTCGAGTTGGCTGATCACATGGCTGATCACATGATTCTATTCATTCTCTTTGAATTCTTCAGGACATTTGAAAAGTAAAGAAAGCTAACGAGTGTATGGTGGCAAACAAAGAATTTACAGCAGGAAGCACTTGTTTGTCTAATCACATATTCATATATCTACATGTACCTATCAATCAGACAATCAGTATGTCTGTCTATATACCTACATGTATCTATCTATTTATCTATCTATCTATCTATCTATCTATCTATCTATCTATCTATCTATCTATCTTTCTATCTATCTGTGGGTCTACACATTTATCTATCTAGCAGTGAGAAAATAATAACATGAAAATCATGATCATACATTTTTGAGTTTGAATACTGAATATATGCAAGTTTTTACGCTATCATAGACAACAACGATATCCCTAACCCTGAAAACGATGAGAACTAAAAAATCTACCTTTCTCTGAAGATTGTTTGGGGAAAGGCTGGCACATGAGTTTATATGGGTCCTCCGTCTTAGCCATGGCTGTCCACTGGTCCTGACAATTGAGGATGTACATGCAGATGCCTTGGTAGGGCTCCAGGTTAGATGACAGGTACTGGCACTGCTTCCAAGCCTTCTCCGGTATCCACTTGGGAGGGGTGGAGGTGACACGCCCTGTGGGACCGTTCCTGCTGCCGATGGAGGAGGTGGAGGAACCTGGCCGAGAGGTCTTGGCACTTCCTGCTCGGTTCTCCAGCTCCAGGCGCTGGAGTGGGGTCAGGCCGTCGTGTTTCTCGAGAATTAGGGGGTCAGCTGTCTCGGCTAGGACCTACAATGTACAAATGGAACCAAGAACCATTTTGAAGTAGCCCACAATTTTACATCTTTTTCCACTTTGTTATTTTCCCCCAAAGAAAATGTTATGATTTAATGACATGCACTCCCAAATCATAAGAGTAGAAGTATAAAGAAATTATGACAACTGTTCAAAAGAAATAGACTGGATGATTATAGCAGCTATGTACCAATAAATTATACATTTTTCCAAATGGTGGCCTTGATATATGGAGAGTAAACAAGTGCCACTTGACAAGAGATACACAAAATTACGTCTGAATGAAACTAAGTCAAGACACATACACTAAGGCAATAACAACACACAAGTCAGAGTAATGGATGACCCTTTACAGAGACACATGGTATCAACAGGCTGGTATAATGGCATACTGCAAGGAGCAACAAACTAAGTTACTGAATGAAGGAATAATGTTTTTATTTTCAGCAAACAAACATTACAAAGAAATGAAATATGAATCAGATGTAGACAAACATTCACTTGCAAATGTTCATGCCTTACAAAGATAGAAATTCTACTAAAACTGAGAAATGAATAAGAAAGGGAAACACGTGAGGAAATCAGACAAAAAGTCGCTACTTGTATTGTTGGCTGACACCAGAAGGACATCAACACTGCACAAACTCTGTGGAGTTTGTGCCCAACTGGTCCTCAGCGAAAAGTTATTTTAAGACTGTAGCAGAAATACGTTGAGGATTACCTGTCCCTGGAGAAAGATCTGCCACTCTGTGTGTGAGATGCGGCCCATGTTGCCCCCGACCTCATCCAGCTCATTGCTCTGGATCCGGCCATTGGAGAGCATGATGCTACTACACAGCATGAAGGAGAAGACCAGCTGGTGGTGGTTAAACAGGGCCACGGATACCACTCTGGGAGGGAGAGGCAGATGGCATCACAACATCCATCATCTTCCAACATCATTTACAAACAAGTCAGGCCTACCACATTAAACTTATTATATCCTTCGCATGTGTGATAATTGATTAGTGTGTATGAGATAAAATATCTTTTCACAAAACTTGCTTTACACAATAAGCTTTACTGTAAGAAAAAGATGACTTATAAGGAGTTGGCAGTGTCCACTGTGGCAACTTTCCAATGTACATGAAGACTTTCAAGTCCAATGACAGTCAACATATGAAAACAAATTCAATCTGCATTCACTGAATTCCCAACAAATAAGAAATCATGTGATTCGTGAACAATAAAAGGGCTGCTAGGGTAAACATTTTTGTATTTATGTACCACATGATGAACACTATATTTCCCTGTTATAAAAATGACATTATTGCTCAAATCTGAGACTGCAGAATATACAATTAAGACTGACTGACAGACAGTCACAAAAAGTGGGATTATCTATGACATTAGGAGAAACTAGATATGAAGCTCTTTGGGAGGAGATCTCACTTGTAGATGGTTTCTGTCAAATTCTGCACCATATTTTGCAGATGCTTCAGGAGGTCTTTGCCCTGGAGGGCCGGTCTGGAGCTCCCCCTGGACTCCAGGGGAGAGTCACGCCCACTGGCTGACGACTTGAGCAGGTCCGGGCTGTTCCGGGCACTGGAGGGGCGCAGCCGGCCACTCAGGGGCCTCCCGCTGGACGCTGACCCTGACCTCTGGCTAGCAATGCTGGACAGGCCGTCACGGGATGAGTCTCGGATGCACTTGCCAAAGAGCATCTGGAACCAGGGAAGGGAGAACTGGTACATGACGTCGATGGAGGCCAGGTCGGCTAGGACGAAATACAGGACTGCTCCACGGGTGGCAACCTGGAGGCATGGAAAGAGGCAAGGTGGTTTAATTTTATTCAAATTACATTTTATGCACTCTCCAACATTCTACAACATAATGCTATTCAGTACTGGATTATGGTGTCATGAATTTTTTCTCACAAGACAGGCTGACACACAGACTGATTATCCAAACAGCCATGGGCCCTGCATGCTTAACAAATATCACACACCAGAAAAGAAAAAAAAAACAACAATAGTGATTTGAAAGGCACTTATGGTAACTTGGCTGTAAAATTTAAACTTCACTTCATAGTATAGCAGCTAAAAAAAAAAGAAAACACACACACACACACAACTAAAATACATGCAAAAAATACATACATGCTCTTCGAATTTGGCAATATACCAAGAGGGGCAAAGATATACAAATATTTTCTGTTGAAGAGAGTAAGAAAGCAGTCAAAGTTTGATACATCCATGGTGTATGGAATCTACTCACTGGTAGGTACTTCTTGCGGGCAAGTTCAATCTTCTCCTGAGTGACCTCAGATTCGCCAACCCTCTTCTGAATCTCCTCCGACATCCTCTTACTCTTCTCCAGGGTATCAACCAAGTCCTGGTCATCCAGGATGTGACCTATGACATGTCCAGAAACACACAGGATACACAATAGTAGCAATTCTAGATATTCTAATGTCCAACAACTAGGACACATAAAGGGCATTACATTAGATGATTGTGGTAATTTATTTCAAAGCATTTGTCGCCAATGTGCAGTTTTTCTTACATTTTACCAATGTTCTCAATTCTTAATCCTTAATTCTACCTTTCCTTAACATGCTGCACTACAACACCCATGATAAAGTAGACAAGAAAAATATGCTCTTTCATGATATTTTCAAAGTACCCATTTTGGATTCCATGGCACCTCCTACATTTATGTAACCTGTTCGACCTGTACAAATAGTGTACAAAAAAAGCATATCATGATTATATCACAGTTGTGTTGATATCCAACCAAACTTGACGTTTGATGTGAAGAAACTATTACCCTCTGATTTCTGGAGGAGACTGAGAGATTTATCCTCCAGGTCTCTCAGGGCCGTCAGGTCTCTAGCGATACTCTCCAAGAGCTCTCCTCTCTGCTTCTCCAGGATGGGTTGCTCCTGTCAATCCAATAAAAGATTAATGGGAGGAAAGTGGTTCATCCTCATCATCTTAATCATCATCTTGAATGCTATCTAACAAGTTACAAGTCTCACCACACTAAAAGCGAGTCACCAAAATTGTACTACAAAGGCAAGCTTTTCACACATGTTCTTCTAGAGGTACGTACTAGGTGAAGGGCCGCCGCAAGAATGTTTTTTATTTGTTATATAATTGTTAAACTGAGCAAGCAAAACTTCATCATATTGATGACAAAGTTAGGAGAGGAAATATATGGTAAACTGATTTCTACATCAACATTACATGTTTCACCTTGATCGCTACCTCATGATATTAATCTTCACTGACAGAGTGCTAGAAAAAAAAAAAGCTACGTGCCTCTACTTCATCTTCAATATACTTTCTTCCTTTTCTTAAAAGCAGTGTTCAGTCATCTTGGATGCATCCTACTTTTCACAAGCAACTGAAAATCATAGATAACATCACACTCTCTATGCTTCACAAATAATTTTAGGACCTGTTCTATCCCACTTCTCAGCACGCTAATGAGACAAGATATATTGCATCAGAAATGAGTTGATACTACAACAGTCCATCTAATTTCCATATCACACCCCAAACGATTTTCAAGGACGTACTTGATGAACCACTGTTGACAGAAGCTGATCCTGCAGACCCTCAAAAGTGACAGTGAAGTTGATGAGGGTGACCCTAATGCAGACGGCTGGTAGAAAGTGAGGGTTGGCCATGCGTGTCGTCATGTACAGCCTGACAGATGGAAGAATGCATGAAAAACAAATCATCAGCAAACATGGTAATGACTACAATGAAAATAGGAGGGGGCTCTGAATGTCCTGATGACAACATAAGTGAAAGATTCCTGGTAAAGTATTTACTATTTCATGCCCTACAGTACTCTTCTGTTGACTTTGCTTCTCCACAGCTTCAAGGAGGGGCGTATCAGGAGAGTCTTAAACAGGTCACACTGTTTAACAAGATTATGGCATTGGTAGTAGTCATTTTCCTACATATAGCGCCCTTCCACTTATCCTAGTGGTTAAGCACTGGTCCCTGGAATCAAACCTGTATCATCAGTGTACTTTCCCAACTCCCAGGGAAGCAATCTAACCACACTGTTACTCACATATTCACATAAGCTAACTCCAACAACGAAGCAATAAAGTTCAGCTATCAATACTTTTAATACCAGGTTCCCCTGTATACATCAACAAAGAGGGAAGCTTTGTAGAAAATGCGTCTTGCTCTAGGACAAGAGTGCTTGAACCGTACACCTCCAAATCAACAGCATAGTGTGCAATCCCCAAGACCATTGCATCTCAGCATATTATTAGAAGCACAATGTAATCAGATTATGCTATTGAATGTGGTTGTTGAATATGCTTACCTGAAGTTGTGGTTATATTCAATCTCTGTGTCTCCAAGCTTTATGACATCCTGTGCTCCACGTCGGACAAATTCTTTCAGCAAGATGGGCTTGAGACTGGGGTCAAGAACCTCTGTCACATTCTGTCATGATTAAGAAAAGTTATGGAGTGAAGCAATAAATCTTCATCACTTTTAATGACTGAACAAAACAGAAAGGCACTGTGAGGTAAATAGATTTATAGCATGTCTGTTTAACTTAAGGTATAATCTCACGTTACTGTACTCGATTCCTTTCATGAAGTTTGGGTTTTTTCTTCTAAAGTACAGCTGCAGCAGTGTTCTATCATTTTGCTGTCATGTTTTACAACAAAAGTTGACCTGCCCCAGGAACTTTGATACAGCAAAAACCAGGTCCCCTAACTGCACATGAGATAGAGCCTTGATATACTAGGCAAGAAAGCCAACTTAATAATTTCTATATAGTTAAGAATAATGTGCACTCTCTAATATGTGATTTGTCCTAAAATGTAGAAAGATATGTGACTCACCTCCAACAAGACAGGTTCTCCCACTCGTACAGCTCTCTCCATGTCCCGAATGAAGTTAGGGTCATTGGCCTGAACTTTCATCAACCTGTTTCCTTCCATCTCACAGATCCATCTGCAAGAGGTCAAAGGTCATTGTTATGTAAATAGGATAGCTCAGTGCCCTAATGAATAGGAGCCCTGCCTGGCAGTGCAGCATAACTGAATAATAGATGCCCAGGCCTGAATGAACATTGGAATGCCAGTGATATACCCACAGTCCTGCAGTTAAGACAGCATGCTTTATACTTCACTTCACAACCAGTAGCCAGACTACAGAGACACACCCAAAAGGTAACTCCAAGCCAGCATAGTATATAACAGTGGCGACGAGGGGAAACTGAACACCACCACCATGAATTTCGGCCGCATTGGGGAATATAATCCTGGAACTGAGGATTTTTCCACCTACATTGAAAGATTTGAGCAGTTTATGGTGGCAAATGATGTGCAAGAAGGGAAGAAAGTTGCAGTGTTTTTTAGTGTCATTGGTGCAAAAACTTATGCACTTTTGAAGAGCTTTATAGTGAGCCCAGATCTACCCGCCCAGAAGAAATATTCTGAATTAATTTCAGCTTTGACCACCCACTTGTCTCCTCAACCATTGGTTATTGCGGAAAGATTCAAATTTTATCAGCGTAATCAGCATTCACATGAATCAGTGTCAGAGTATGCTGCAGAGTTGAGGCGTTTGTCCGACACATGCAAGTTTGGTACATTTTTGAAGGAAGCCCTGAGAGATAAATTTGTTTGTGGTCTTCAAAGCACAGTCATTCAGAAGAGGTTGTTAAGCGAAGCGAATCTCACATTCGACAAAGCACTGGATCTTGCATTAGCCATGGAGCTTGCTGACAGAAATACACGTGAAATGAAAGGAGAAGCTGTTGGAGAAAGTGAAGTCAAGAAAGTCAGTGGTGGCTACACTGGATTCCATTCGCGTGGACCACCAAGGAAGAGAGAGCAGCAGTCAAACTTCTCAAATTCAAGGGAGAAAAGAGAGTGTTATCGATGTGGAAAAGGTGTTCACAATCCAGCAATGTGTAGATACAAGTCGTAAAAGTGTAACAACTGTGGAAAAGTAGGTCATTTGGCTGCAAAGTGCAAAAGCAAATCAACTAAGTATGTTGCATCTGAATCATCCATAGATGACAATTGTGAAGTCAAGGAAATGCACACACTGGGATTGTTCACTGTCTCGCAGAAGTCCGGTGAAGATGCGCTCAAGGTTACAGTTGAGATTAACGACAGACCACTGGAGATGGAAATTGACACAGGTGCATCAATGAGTGTCATCCCAGCTGATCTTTATCGCAAGAATCTGCAACACATCAAATTGGAAAAGTCTGCATACAAGTTCAGGACATACTCAGGAGATGCATTGCCTGTATTGGGACAAGCACAAGTGAAAGTACGATACGCCGACCAGATCATATCTGATGTTGTTGTAGTGGCGGATACTACAGGCCAACCAGCAATTTTTGGAAGGAACTGGTTAAAAAGGATCAAAGTGGATTGGAAGTCACTGTTTACTGTTTCTCCGAAGTCACTGAAGGATGACTTACCGGGGATCCAGTCAAGACACAAGGCAGTGTTTGAGCCTGGACTTGGAACCATGACAAATCACAAGGCAAAAATCAAAGTGAAAAGTGAAGCACATCCTCGCTTCAACAAGGCAAGGCCTGTGCCATATGCATTGAAAGAAAAAGTGGAAGCTCAACTCGATAAACTTGTCGAGCAAGGAATACTCATTCCAGTTTCACATAGTGAATGGGCAGCTCCAATCGTAGTTGTTCCCAAGACGGATAACTCAGTACGCATTTGTGGTGATTACAAGACAACCATCAATCCGGTGTTGGATGTCGACCAGTACCCATTACCAAATCCACAGGATTTGTTCTCAACTCTAGCTGGTGGATGCTATTTTACCAAGCTAGACTTATCACAGGCTTATCAGCAGATGATTCTGGAGGAAGACTCTCGCAAGTATCTGACGATCACCACTCATCGTGGACTTTATCAGTATACGCGACTTCCATTCGGTGTTGCAAGTGCACCTGCTATCTTCCAAGCCGCCATGGAACAAGTCTTGCAAGGACTGGATGGAGTTGTTTGCTTTCTGGATGACATGCTCATTTCAGGAAAAACAGAGTCGGAACATTTGGAGAGATTGGATGCTGTACTCCAACGTTTGGAGCAGAATGGTCTTCGACTTAAGTTGGCCAAATGTGAGTTCATGAAGCCAAGTGTAGAGTACTTGGGCTACATCGTGGATGCTGAAGGACTGCATCCCACACCAGAGAAGGTGCAAGCAGTGAAAGATGCACCTAAGCCAAGGAATGTGCAGGAACTACGTTCGTACTTGGGCATGTTGCAGTACTATGCTAGATTCCTGCCAAACCTGTCTTCTATGATTCATCCACTGAATGCATTGCTATCAAGCAGTACACTGTGGAAATGGACAGTTGACTGTGACAAGGCATTTGAGGCTTCAAAGGACCAGCTAGCATCTGCTGAAGTGCTTGCTCATTATGATGCAAATCTCCCCCTGTGTCTTGCATGTGATGCTTCACCATACGGGGTAGGAGCTGTCTTGTCCCACATCATGCCAGATGGAGAGGAACGTCCGATTGCTTTTGCATCTCGCACATTGACCAGCAGTGAGCGGAACTATGCACAGCTAGAGAAGGAAGCACTCTCACTGATATTTGGAGTAAAGAAGTTTCATCCATATATTTATGGACGACAATTCACCCTTGTGACAGATCACAAACCGTTAGTAACGATACTTGGACCCAAGACTATATAGCGGCAGCTCGAATGCAGCGCTGGGCGCTGATCTTGTCAGCCTACAGCTATGACATCAAATACAAAGGCAGCACACATCACAAGAACGCTGATGGCCTGTCTAGACTTCCTATCAACGTGGATCATGCTGATAGCATAGAAGAGAACATTTTCCATTACACACATGTAAATGAACTGCCTTTGACATCTAAGGAAATTGCGGTTGCCACAGCCAAGGACCCAGTGCTACGACAGGTGTTAGAGTACACCAAGAGAGGATGGCCCAGCACAATCTACGATGAACGTCTTAAACCCTACTTCTATCGTCGACATGAAATGTCAGTGGAACAGAATGTTTTGATTTGGGGATTAAGAATCATCATTCCTGCAAGTCTGCAAACTCAGATGTTGACAGAACTACACGATGGGCATATCGGTATGAGCCGTATGAAGAATCTGGCACGCAGTTTCTTTTGGTGGCCTCGTTTAGATCAAGACATTGAGTCACTTGCAAGGAATTGCCACATTTGTCTTCATACGAGGAATCAACCACCAACAGCGCCACTTCACTCATGGAAATGGCCTTCAAGAGTTTGGGAGAGAGTTCATGCAGATTTTGCAGAGCTAGATGGTCAGCATTTCTTCATACTTGTTGACGTTTATTCAAAATGGATGGAAGTGTATCCAATGAACACTACGACGACTGGTGCAATGATCGACATTTTGAGGCACATTTTCGCCATACATGGTCTTCCTGAACAATTTGTCTCAGACAATGGACCACAGTTCATTTCTGCCCAATTTGCTGAATTCATGAAAAAGAATGGTGTGAATCACATCAGAGTTCCGCCATATCACCCTGCATCCAATGGAGCAGTAGAACGCTGTGTTCAAACCTTGAAACAATACCTTAAGGCGTACAAGCAGAGTGGACTGTCGATCCAACATCAGATTGCCAATTTTCTTTTTGTTTATCGCAACACACCACATTCACTGACTGAACATACTCCAGCTGAGTTACTACTGAAGAGACAACCACGTACACGCATGAGCCTCATCAAACCTTCCTTAGCAGAAACCGTGGAGAGAAAACAAGAAGCAATCAAGAAGAGTCATGACAAAGGGAAAACCAGTGTTCGGCACTTTGCACCTGGTGATCATGTTATGGTACGTTCATTCAGAGGGAAGGACAAATGGGACCATGGAGTAATTTTGCAGGCTTTGGGACCAGTTGGATATGTTGTTCAAGTGGGTGATAAACAACGTCATGTACATATTGATCACTTGATTAGGGGAGCATCGAACATGCAATCTACAGTGACAGATGATGAGGAGGATATCCCCTTTTCACACAATGTGCAAAGGAAAGACAATACACCATGTAATCAACCTGAGGAACCACCTGCACCTCAGACTGAATCTGAATCGGCACCAAGCCTTCGCAGATTCCCAGTCCGGAATCGACGGCCTCCGGACAGATTGGATTATAAATAATCGCAAAGGAAAAGGAGAGCATGCATTGTTTTGTTATGTTTTCCCAGGAGGATCTTTGAGTTATGCATGCAAATCACTTACTTTTAGTTGGGAAATGATTGTTTATTTTGGATGATCAACAAACAATCTGATGAAGGAGGAGTGTTATGTAAATAGGATAGCTCAGTGCCCTAATGAATAGGAGCCCTGCCTGGCAGTGCAGCATAACTGAATAATAGATGCCCAGGCCTGAATGAACATTGGAATGCCAGTGATATACCCACAGTCCCGCAGTTAAGACAGCATGCTTTATACTTCACTTCACAACCAGCAGCCAGACTACAGAGACACACCCAAAAGGTAACTCTAATCCAGCATAGTATATAACAGTCATAGGTTGAAAATTCCACATGTAGTCATTTCAATGCATGTCCACTAACTACCTCTAAATAAATCAGGAATATTGTATGCCTCAATAGGCACATAACTTCAAGTGTCAAGTGTCAAATTTCCAGTGCAGATCTTGCTGATGCAGCATATCCTCTAAATAAACCATCTATAATACAAAGAATATCCATCCATCCAGCCACCTTTTAACTCATCCTGTCTTCAACTGACAATTAAAACACACAGCATTGATTCAATGACAGATCCCATATAAACTGTGCCATAATGAGTAAGTTCTAGTTGGTGTGCAAGTAACTGAAACAAACACTGTTTTTACAAACGTATGGGTCCTCAGATGGTGGGATGCTACTGAAGGGTAAACTGGACACATTCCATCTTTCATGACGATATTTCATGACAAAGAATGCAGTCCATAAGTTTCCCAGAGTCTACAGAGGATAAAAACTTGGAAAGTTAATGAAAAAATACTACTGTTAAAAGTGAAAATTTTCACGGTGTTGAAACTTTCGCGCATTTCGCGCAACCAGAAACTAGCGTGAAAATGGAAGCACACATATATTTTTGCTTGCCATATGTTCCAGTAGTTGATGTCTTGATTCCGCGGAATTAAGAACACGCGGAACTCTTCTTACCCGGCCGAGCGTGAAAAATTAGCCGCACGAATATATCCACTTTTACAGTATAACCAATGTGAACCCTTTCCCTTCCCAAATTCATCAATCTCACTCTCTGATGATAGTAAAAATGGAACAGGTTTGACTTACTTTTCGGCCTGACCCTGAGGGTCAATCATGAGGGGCCAGCGATGTCCTCTCTTGACAAAGATGGCGTTCTCCGTGGAGTGGCTGTCCTGAGGGAGGCCCTCATTGTGCCACTTCCTTACCTGTTTGTGAACACAGAGAGATAAATGGTTTACTCTTCATGTCATTAATTTTAATAGATTAACTCTTTGCATTCCTCTGTGAATGAATGGCACTTAAACATGAATCACATAGTTTGAAATGTGCTCTCAAAACTTACAGATCCTCATATGAGATACCGACTGCAAAAAGACACACAAAGCAGGTACAATCTGCCATTTCATCTGCACCTTCAGTTCTCCAAGCATTTTCTTCCCTGAATAATCCATTATCACAATTACCTGATAAAATATTTAAAAGAAGCAATATAACGAAACCTTGATGCAGTCTCGTTTTGTTGCCACTTAAGACATTCTTGGTCACTTCTTGAATAAATATCAGAACACAACACCATGATACTACATTTTCAGGTGTCAGACTTTCAGTTCTTCGAGGCATTTTCCAATAATGCAAAAACAAAAGTCATGTATCATTTAGAGTGCTGTGACTGCATGAGGGTTGCAACTGAATGCAAGCCAAAACACAACATCACACTTGGTTGTAAGTCAAAGGGAATCAATCAGTTGGAGACTCCCAGCTTATTTCTAAAGTTCTAATGAATTTTCAGCCGATACAGAGAAAACGGGTGTATGGTACTTGCCGTGTTTGGTTCGGCCATGGAGTTGATGAGAGTGAAGTCATGTGACAGGGGGATTTCCCTACTCTGACACATCCCCACCCACTTGTTGATCATCCCCCTGCGGTAGGAGGCGGTGAAGACTCCCAGGTAGGCGATGCTGGAGGCGGAGACCAGGGTGTCGCCCACCACGCCCTGTAACTTCCCTTCTAGATCATCCATCGACTCCGCCCAGCGGATCTAAGAATCAAACATTAGATCATTACTGGCATGAATGATTGCATATGATGCATCCAGCTGTCAGCCATATTTGTCAGGGCATTGAAATATTTCAGATAAACCAGGAGTGTTTCTAAAAACAACTCACACATCAATCAGTCGGTCAATCAAAGATACTGGGTGGAAGGGCAGCACTGCATCACAGGTTGTAATTGACTGATGTAATAAACACATCACTATGTTTTTACGGTATCTTAGTATATATCTCTCAATTTTCAATGAACAAGAATGTTCCCCTGAACAGTTACTGTTCATTCTTCTTTACCGACAAATGGAAGACATATTGATGTCATACTTACTTCTATAACCTTATGTACAAACGATCACAAATGTAACTGTGAGAGCTAACTCAAAATACTATATGACTGTGTCGGTTTAAATACGCAAAAATGTGTTAGTTCATGTGGAAACAATGAAGACAAGAATTCCCAGATACCTTTTCATCTGCCAGGGCTGAGATGAGAACAGACGCCCTCTTGAGTCGGAGAGTGGTGAGGACTTTCCTCTCCCTCAGTGACTCTCTCTGGTGCACGCTGTCATCGTACTGCTGCTGCAAGACTCGCAGGTGCTCTTGAATCTAGAGAACCAGAGGTTCAAAGGTCATAAGTCAAGAAATGAAATAGATTATAATAGAATCATATCTACTATTCCTCAGCATTGATCATCTCACATCATTTCTGTTCATGTCTTTACTTTCTAGTATTTTACTTCCTTCTTTTTCTCTTTTTCTTTCTCTCAATCTACTCTATATCTACCTTTCTATCTACCTCAGAGTCTCTATCTCTACATGCAAATCTCTCTTTCTTTTTCAGCCTACTCCATATCTACATTTCTATATATCTTACTATCTCTATATGCAGAATTCTTTCTTTCTCTAAATATACTCCATATGTACCTATCTATCTATCTATCTATCTCTACATGCCAATCTCTCCTATTCATTCTCTGTCTAGATATATTCCATCCTTTGTATCTACCTTTCAAACTATCTCTCTATCTCTTTTTCTCTATATGTTGCACATCTCTTAACTCTTTCATCTTTCAAGATCAAATCGTCAAATTGGCACGATATGGTTTCTGATTTACACATCTGACACTAATATGGTGATGTCGGATGGAAATTGTGGAGAGTTCATCTAAATCATCTCACTGGAGTGATGGTTAGTCTTACCTTGGCCAGACTCTCCTGTTTCTCCCTAAGTCCTCCCTTAGCAAGGTTCAGAGCATCCTTGGCCTCCTCCACTCTCTTCTGCTTTGGTTTCACCATCTGTCCAATCACAAAATTTGACATGAATATTCTGACCTCATTCAAGAGGCAGTGGTTTGATCACATTATTAGCTCCCACATTAACAATTAAAAACCAACTGAGAAAATAAACATTTCCAGGAACAGTGATGAAGGAATATTCATGTTACTTTCAAGGAAAATATAGAATGATAGCTCTTCTTTAAGTGTAGAGAATTGTATCTGATGTAAGTCAACTTTTCTTGTTTACACGAGGGGGCATTACAGTAAAAACACAAAAATATCGTACAGTTTGTGGTGTGTTAATCCCTTACACCACACAGCGATGATTCTTGAAATCAAATTGCAACCATAATCATACGCAGATTCTCTGCACATATACTGAATCATTATATGCATATCATTTATTGTAACATCTCTGCTACAATTATGTTCCTCAACAAAAGATTCTTCTTCATAGAGTAATTTGGAACCAACAATGAAATCAACAAACATCTGAGTTAATCCATATTTTGAAAAAAAAAGAAGAAAATATGTAATTTTGTATGGACATCAAAATGCAGTACAACATCTTGTTTCTCGATGATATCTATTTTCAATATTTTTTGTCAGATTCAAAACATTGGTTTGGGACTTTGCTGTCAACTATCTTTAAAAAAAAGTAAAAAACCTCTCTCGGATCTAGATGACCAGTAGCTGCACTTACCTTTGTGACCTCCACATAGTGCTCTAAGGCCAGGACCCACTGACAGATGGACTTGCAGGCCAGAGAGACCTGGCCCACCTTCTCTGGGACAAAGTCTGGTAGGGAGGTGTACTTCTTCAGCTGACGACCAATCTGATTCAACCAAGACAGCAGGTACAACTGTCACTTTACACAAAACTTTTGCAGAAATAACCTCATAGGGGACACAGACACTTCCTGTTTTATCAAAATGTTGTGTCATCAAGTCACAATCTGATAGATGGCAATTGCATTTAAAAGGAAATATATAAAAACAACAGAGCAATAGTAGAACTTGGAAAGAGGAACCAGCAAATATTATCTTTTTCAAACCATATCATATCAGCTCTTATATGTAGTTTGAAGATCACTGAACATTGCAGTATGACTTTGTGACATGGCCCACATATAAATCTATTGTAACTAAGTTTTGTTTTGATCATAATGAGTAAATATTGTCCATTCCTAACATACATTACATAACAGACATAATCTTTTGGCAATGATTTGGATGGATTTTCCCACTCAAAAAAGTTCTTGCTGCAGTGGTTCTACAAAACTAGGTACTTCAATTTTAGTATTTGTGTCTACCTTTAAATGTATGTCATACATTGTATTTAAGTAGATCTCCACAAAAATTAAAGAGTTCACATAACTGGTAGTCTAATTGGTGTTCAATTTCTCATCAGAATCCATGTAATGGTAGAATGTATAAATTTTGTAGACTATTCAATAAACTTCTATTATCATTTATACGATATATTTCCTGCAATGATGGACATGACAAAAAAAAAACATTATCATACAAGAAACAAGACCAAAGTACCAACCTTATCTGGCACATTGTTCTTGTCAAAGTTGACCATCTTCTTCAGGAAGCCCTGGTCTGCCAGCAGGTGTTTCGCTGTGCTCCAGTCTGGCTTCTGTCTGAACAGGATGCAGACAGCAGCGAAAACCTGTGTGACCAGGGTGGGGGGCTTGGCGTAGACGCGAATCTCTGAGATGTCAGACTTGTCCAAAGAGTCCAGGGCGTCGATGGCCTCTTGCAGGGCTGGGATCACGGACTGCAGATCTCGCTGGGCTTGCTGGAGGGACGAATGGTAGTCACAACATACGAGATTTAGAGACTAGAACTGGTGTGCTTGTTTGCTTAGTGTTGTTACATTGTATCTTATGTAACTTTTTGCATGTGTGTATTTGAGAATACATAAAATATTTCTTGATTGCTCTTCCCTCTGTGGCAAGGGTTGGAGGAAGGAAGTACTTTGACATGGCTACCAGTGTTGAAACAGTAGATGAGGTTTGTTTATACACTAATTAATTTTACAGCTCGTCAGCTCCCCTGCATGCAAACTAACACTGGTTTGATAGCAACATACAAAATGTACAATATGAGACTTTGATGACGAGTTTAATATTATCTATGTTGCCTGAATGTCTGCCGGTAAGATGTAATACAGTTTCTTCTGATCTCATTGAATTCAAAAGCAGCAACAATTTCTTCTACACTGTCACACTAGTGCAAGGTTTTTCGTCAAATTTCACTTGTTCTGTTATGGCAAACAAAATAAATATATGGCTATTGCTGTACCAGCAAGCCCTACAGCAAGCCCTAGGTTACCCAAGAGTTTTCTGATTGTGTCCCCATAGAATCAATGATTTCCTGATAAAAGGGGTGTGGTCTTTGAATGACTCACATCGGCATAGTCCTGGACTATCTGGGCTTCTCTCTTCATGATGGACTCTTCATGCTCCACAATCTCCCTGACCTGTCCCACGGCCTCCTGGTCCTTGGACAGCTGCTCCAGCAAGAGCTCAGTATCCTGATGGAGACATAACAAAAGTTTCAATTAATGTTTATTCCTTTAGCTGATACACACCTAGGAAACATTTACTGAAAACATTCACAGTAAAAGGGACGATTGTAGGTTTGTTCAACTGATCAAGTATGAAACATATCATAAGGCTAGAAATGTTTGTGGCCTGACACTTTCCTGAATTGGAGCTGATGGCTGTTATTGCGACATGAAACTTTTGCAAATTGCCACTGGCATTCAATGCATTGTATAGACAACACTTTCGTGCATCCTGGCTCCTTGCGAAAGTTTCATGCGCGTTAAAATTTCTGGTTCCACATTATGTGTAAAAATTTGCAGTAAAGCTGGAGTTTCAGATACTACTAACAGAAATACTAAATACTGATATATACTTTCATCACATTCTCTTACCCAATGATATCACTCCAGTTGCAAATGTCTGCAACAAACACGTTTTATTCTCACTGCCATGATATTGCGTATCAGTCGCTTAAAAATATGCCTCTATCGAAGCAAGTATTTCCTTTTCCTCCAGAGTTGAGTCATTTCACTAATGCAAGATTTATCAGAAACAGACACTCACCTTAGCTTTCTCCTCAATCTTGGGTCCTAGAGCCACGAGTTCATCCTGCATGGCATCTACCAGTGAGTTAGCCTCACCTAACTTGGATAGACCAACCCCAAGACGGTTCCTGTCCAGAGAAAATAACGAGGATACCCACCGTCAATTTCTGCGAATGCTATTGACAGGGTGATGGGTAACTCACGTAATTTTTACACACACAGAGCAAGAACATGATCCTTCTGTATGTCATATGTAAATAACCGAAAGGAAGACGTACTGTAAAAGTACAAATTTTTGTGGTGTGGAAATTTTCGCGCATTTCGCGCAACCAGAAGCTAGTGCGAAAATAAAAGCACGCAAATATTTTTGCTTGCCATAATGTTTTAGTAGTTTATGTCTTGATTCCGTGGAATTAAAGACACGTGAAATTCATCTCACTGGGCCAAGCGTGAAAAATTACTCGCGTGAAAATATCCACTTTTACAGTAGTACGAGTGTGTGTTTTTCTCTTTTTCTCTCTCTTTCTGTCTACATATCATGGCATGTATACACTGTATAATGTGACCAGTGTGACGGCCTATTCAACTAGGAAGGCTGGTTTATTTTGTTTTTCTATTTTCCCCTTGCTTCATTCACTTTACATTAACAGCCAGGTGGATTGGAAGAGCACTGATTTTGAAAACTCCACTTTTATTTCTTGACCTATCAAAAACGTTGCTCGATTGTCAAATTCTACCTGTAATCAACTCATCATTATGAACACGTATCAACACATATTGGAGTATTATATTTTCTGTCAAAAGAAGTGATGAAAATCTAACATGTACATGTACATCTCACCATTCCTTTTGCAAAATGAATGTCATGAGTACATATAATGGGAAAATAAATTTGAAGAAATGGCAGGACACCAAACGACATAAACAAAAGTGCAAACTGCAACACATGGTGCATCACAATCAAGGCAAGTCTTTGGTCAGCTGCCTGGACTCACTTGTTGTTCATGAAGTGCCCCTTCTGTTCCCCCAGCATGTTGGAGTAGAGCCTGATGAGATCCAGGTAGCTGCTAGGTGTGGTGTAGTAGTGACGCCTCATCTCGTTGTAGTACCTCACCGACTCTTTTGTCACATCGCCATGGACACCAACGCACACTTGGGCAATGTTTTCCTTCAATTTCTGTAAGGAGAGAAGGTCAAAAGTGGATTGAAACCCTCACTATCTTACTATGCATTTTCAGCTTCATTAGTCTGTGTACCTTAGAGTAAATGTCATAACTTAATCTTGCCCTTTTCTTGGAGTGCACAGAGAAATGATTCATCTTTCATCACAGAATGGTTGAAAATGTTTATCAAACTGCTTTTAAATTACGTCTTTTGATAGGAAAGATGTACATCTGTACTGATTAATGGTATATTATTTCATGAACTCAGAATATTCTAATTTTCATATGCTGCCATTTGACCTGCTTTGATAATTGATGTATACATACAAGTCCGATATGTTCTATGATATACATTGAGTCAAGAAAAGTGTAATCCAGGCCAATGCTTCCTCAGAAAATCACTTATGCATGTTAACTCAAGAATCACCCAAAATTACCCGGTATTTGTCACATTCTTACCTGTGGGTCTGAGTCTCCAGTGATCCCTTTGAAGTCAACCCTCATGAGGAAGACATGGGCCACCCTCAGCATGGCCTCTGTGCTCCACTCATCATACCAGTCCAGTGTGCAGCAATTCACCAGGGAGGGGTTGGCACGGCAACGCTGCCGGAAGGCATCACCTGCCGGACTGGTTGCCAGGACAACATGAAGCCTGGTTCTCACTCTCTGGAAGGAGGAGGCAGAGAAATTAGAATCATCTCCAGTGTTAATATTGCATTTTCAGTTGACTTCATATTAGTTTTCTAAAGGTGACTGTAAACTATTACAGTCATAAAACTGCATACTATGTCAACATCGTCTTCATGTCAGTGCACTCAAAATCAACTTTTTATTCTTTTATGTGACTATAAACATAATTCATTATTAAGAGATTAGCATCCCTGACAGGATGGTGGTTGACAGGATTTTAGTAATAATAATAATAAAATATGGAAAATTTATATAGCGCTTAAGACAAACATGTTTTAAAGTGCTTTACAATTATCAAAAAAATAGACAACATACAAATCAACTACGAATACAGATAATTTTAGTCAGTTTACACTACCGAAACTGAGACTATTCAAGCCAAAATGAGCCTACATATGATTGGAAAGACTTGGACATAACTCTTATGTAACAAATTATGAGTCTGATGAGCTTTAAGTCAAGCAATTTTGAAAATGCTCAATGAGCTTTAAGGCTTAGTAGAAACATGAATATCTTTATTTGGGAGACTGAATGCTTTACATATAGAAGAGCATTGGTGTATGTAAGGGCAAACTATGCTTGACAGGGCTTATAAAACAAAAGCTCAGACAAACAGTTTGTGATCAAGTCTGGGACATGACACTTTGAGCTGACCTGTATGAAGAAGGAGTAGACAGCCTCTCTGTTATCAGGCATGTCAGCATCCTGGGCAGCTCTCTTCAGCTCCATCATGATGGCCTCCATGTCGTCATTGTCAAAGAGGTCAGGAACCTCACCAGAGTTCAGCACACAGTTTATATCCTCCAGGAAGGATTCCTGGATAAATAAATAGTGATATGTGGTGAGCAGTAATACTCATCATATGTTGTGTTGTATTCAAGTAAATTTTAAAATCAACCTTTCAGAAAATCTTAATATGATATGAACGGGACACTTTGTTTGGAATCACACATATATTAAACACAGGCAATATATTCATCACTATGAATATTTTTTTTTTTCAGTGAATTGTCTGTTTTATCAACATTGCCTTCACCACAATACATTTAAAAGTCAATACAGAAACCTTGCCATTAAAGTACAAATACATGTAAATAAAACGTTACTATAGTATCTTCTATAAACAAACAGATTATATTTATACAAAACAACCTCATATATATCAAACTCCAATGTAATTTACCATGATTTACAAAGAGACACCACACTCTCATTATATATATCACTAGCATGATGATGAAACGTCATGACAATCAAACCATACCACACTGACAAATTTTATCACTACTGACTGACAGTTGTAGAGTGGCTTACAGTGTAATTATCACACATGACTACAAGCCACGCCCACACGGTTACCTTGACGATGTCACTGTCAGTCAAGAGAAACACCACGTTGACCCCCTGCACTCCGGCCTTCCTGAACACCTTCTTCAGGTCATCCCTGAAGTCCGCCTGGCCGTAACCCCTGGTCAGCATCAGCTTGAAGAGCTCACAGCCGGCCACGTGACAGGCCAGCTGGACGGTAGTGGACTTGCCCGTGCCGTCCAGTCCCACCAGGACCATGTGACCGCCCGGCTGGCGGAACACCCTGGCCGCCCTGACGATGTGTTCCAGCGCCTCGCGGAAGAACACAAGCTATGACAGACAAGCCAAACAAACATAAAGCATTAGCATAATGTAGGTTTAGCGGTAGAAAGGTGCAAACACAGAAATCGTAGTTTCTGTACCTAGCCATGACACGATTAAACTATGCTCCTTGATAATCTTAATTCACAATAATTCTTGCTATCTTCTGTTCATCAAGAGGCACAGATCTTGCACTTAGCCAATTGCCAATACCACTCACTGCAAGCTACAGCTATTTGCACGAGTGCATTACTACTCAACACAGTATGCTCTATTCAAAATTGGTGTACAAAATAGATGAATAAATTCCGTTTTCAATTTAGTCACAGTAAGATGGCAACTGAACAGCACTTTGTGCCAAGTTTTATCCTGGCTTACCTGTCCTCCGGAGTAGTTGATTCGGACGAGGTATTCCTCAAGGATGGTGGCAAGTTTGTCGTAGTCATTGATTGGTCTGTAGATACGCTGTGCTGATGGTACGTTCAGGTCTAAGAAGTCCCCAAACAAGAAAGGTTCATCCCGCAGCTTCTCTGCCGACCATTTCACCTGATTCACAAAGATATTGTAATGCACAGCTTCATGCAAATGACAATCCAATCGGCTTCACTAATCATCTCAGACAAACTGCATGTAAAGAGTTATTAATCTTTAAAAGTCCCTGATACAGAACCTCACATTATGAAAAGTGAATTATACACGCATTGAGCCATATAGCTTCACTGATAGAATATACAATTGTAGTTTCTGTTGCCATTGATTGTCAAATTGCCGTATATCAACATATGAAGGATGATTTGCCAATCAGTAACACAAGAATCATGTTGTTTGTTCATGTTTATAGCACTCAACATGGACAATGAATATATTTAGCTTGGGGTAGGTTTTATCCAACTGGAAATCTTCCAACAGATCATCCTAAAACCAGGATTTTTGTCATTCTGGCAATCAGATATCATTGCTGCATAGTCTTTAAAACAACAAATGAACAACTAAACAAGTACTCAACATACAACAGCTGCAGATACACAGACACTTAACATATGCCCAAAGGGGAGCAATTCAGCGATATACTTTACTTGTAGAGAGTTATGCTATGCAATTCAGCAGGTAAACTCTTGTTTAATTGCACTGGGTGCCCCATGACTGCATTGAGTGTTTACAGGATACATGAAGGAAATTCCCCTCATGTCTTACCTTGAAGTAGTTGTGCATGTCATCAGCCAGAAACTCAAAGAACTTCATGCGGTCAGTATCGTCCACCAGTCGGTCATGGAAGACCCGCATGGCTTCATGGGCCAATAGCTGGGCAGCGGAGTTGGTGGACGTTACAGTGGACTCATCGGCCAGCAGTAAGCCCTGGATCACCTGTAAGAATGACCATCATGCACATACCCGATATTCAAATAAACAACTTATCCCCAAATGACATTGATAGATATCGATATTCAGTCTCTCATAGCATAGAAGCAATGAATATGAATTCTTATTATGTTGTGCACACAACCTAAGTTGAGATACACATCTATTATCTATGTAACTGCTTTCATATCTTACGAAGATTACAGCATTCCAATAATTAGAATCATCACAATATTGATGAGGCACATGAAAATATACACAACCAAATTATTTCATTGTCATAGGCTGACCAAGGAAAAAAAGAAAAAAAAAATCAGCTTTACAAGAAAAATTTAAGTTCACTGACTTCAATACCCCATCTTGAGTCCTGAAATATCTTGTGATTTACAGATTGAGCACATTATCCAATCAGCGATCTGTTTCAAGGCAGGGGGTTTAAGAAAAGAGCATTTCTGAGTGAGATGTGCTTTAAACACCATCTTCTCTTGTTGTGGCCATAGTCTTTCTTCAAGGAGAACTCCTTGCAGAACAAGCAGAAGACAAACATCACAAAAACTTTTCAAGTAATCAAGCCAGAGGAAAACTGAAGGCTGGCCAGCGATTAACTCCATTATCACCTCTTGCCAAATGTAGGATATGAGATGTCACTGAGAGTTAAGAGTCATGGTTCTAAGAGGCTTAATGGGAATTATACCTTGGACAGATCTCTCAGATTGAACGTGTAGTGTGACTTGGCGGGCGTGGGGAGGATGTTGGCACACATCTTGTAGTAGATGGCGATGGAGGCAGAGACGAGGGGGTTGAGGAGCTCCCTGACGTCTGGCAGGAAGTCCCTGTTCTCCAGGAATTGACCCAGCTCCACCTGGTAGATGTGCTGCAGGGACCGGGTGGAGGGCTGGGGCAGGGACAGCATGCTGGTAGGCAGGCGGGGCACAGAAGGGGAGAAGAGAAACCAAAATCCACAGGAAAACACATAGATGAAGAGTGCATTTGTGTTTCTACGGCAGTAATGAAAATAACTCATACTTTCATTGAAGGAGGCATGCACACACAACAAAATATATTTTATGCATCTTCATTGGGCAAGCTCCCTTGGAGTGCAAACAGCACTCAAGAGGTTGAACATTATTACAAAAACATTCCTGCACAGCGTAATTATGACAAGCAAGGTGCACACTAATTTAGTGCACACATGCATCCTGCCTGAACAGATTATGCGTGCATAATTAATGAGCCTGTGTATGCATGTCTCCCAGACCACAGACATAGATTGGGGCTTGAGCAATGTTTGCTCTTTTTCAATACAAAGCATTTCTTAAAATATTCCTCTCTACTTTTTACAAGTTAATAAATAAAACATGTAGCAAAGCAGGGGCGGATCCAGGAATTCCGTAAAGAGGGGGGGGGGGGGGGCGTTTACAAAATTAAAGGGGGGCGCACGCACCCCTCCCCCCATTTTTTCTTTTTATTTCTTTTGTTTCAACAAAAAATAAAGGGGGGGCGTGCGCCAGTTGCGGTCCTCCCTGGATCCGCCCCTGCAAAGTGTTGTCTTTCATGGAAATGAAAACTACAGAGTGTACGCTTAACAAAATTAACTACTGTAAAAGTGGAAATTTTCGCGCATTTCGCGCAACCAGAAACTAGCGCGAAAATAAAAGCACACGAATATCTTTGCTTGCCGTATGTTCCTGTACTTGGTGTTTTGATTCCGCGGAATTAAAAACACGCGAAACTCTTCTCACCGGGCCAAGCGCGAAAAATTAGTCACGCGAAAATATCCACTTTTACAGTATAGGGACATGCTTGGAAGGCATTATGCAAAATGACACATGACTGAATTACATTTCAAACTTGTTCCCTATGTCATAGATGTGTACATAACAAAAGGATTAAGGTCTTAACTCACCAAAAGTGTTTAAGGAGGCGAGGGCTGACTGGATTCCGTCCCCCTCCCAGGGGGGCACAAGCAGCCACCACTGTCACATCAAGAATGTTCTGTGTAGGGGGAAGGAAAAGGATTCTTGATACAAGAACTTGTCCTCTTGTGTGTACAATGACAATTAATATGACCCACGAAGTTTTTGTAAAGTTTTCAAGTAGTTTTGTATTTCTTTTTTCAGAAAAAAAAAGCACTAAATAGAGAAAAAAGTACAGTTTGTTGTCATTGGTCACTGCTTATTACCATTACACTTGAAGTCTGCTACTTGTAATAGGGCATTCAAGGTTACCCCATCATAAAGCCACAAGGTTTAAAGCACTAAAATTTCATATATTGATATATTCAGATTTAGTGTAAAGCCACTGCACAATGCACAACACCATTGTGATCTATAAAACCTATGGGTTAAACAAGAAAATGCTACAGCTGAATTGTGAAGAGTTTTTTAAACAGCAGATGGACCCCTTAAATTCAAATTAAGTGGTCCCATGCATCATTGGCACCTCACCTTCCATGCCAGCCTGGTGGTATCATAGAAACCCCTCAGCTCCATAAACTGTCTCAAGAGCTCCAGAGGGGGCTGGGCTCCGTACTGCTCTGGGGCTGGCAGATTGAGGTCATCCACAAACACCAAGACCTGTGAGAGACACCGTCAAACATTTGAATTCAGACTGCAGACATCTGAATATATGTAACACTTTGGAGAGTCATGAACAGTAAGGAAATAAATTGCATGTTGTTATGATTACAGTTAACAAGTAATTGCAAACTAAAAGTGAAATAACACACACGATCAGAGATAATTTGCAATGACGATGAATGATGTCAAAAGACGTTTAACTGTTCTATCATAATAATATTACATAAGTAGGCATAACTCCTTATGTCTTTAGTTCATAAAAGCACATAAATTCTTTAATCACAAGAAAAATAAACAAACTAACAAACAAACAAACAAACAGACATCAAATCCACAGACAGTCTATATATTTCAGTGGCTTCCGCTGATCCTGTCTGGACACATTTGTTGATGTTACACTGTTGTGGAATGGTATTGATATATAAATGATCTATAATTCAAATATTACCATTAGCAGTGTGTCAAGACAAACATGCCCACATCAATATCAAAGTTAGATATATGAATGATCACATGCATATAACACTAAGAGACAATACACAGAGATGCATCTCTGGAGAACTGACCTTTTTGCCCCGAGGGCCCACCATGGTATCCCGGCCCCTCTTGACCAGCTTGTGCTGGATCTGGGTGGTCACTCTGGCCGGAGAGGTCTGGGCGCTGAGCTGCAGCGTGGTGCTGACCACTCCACTGGCCTGCTTGCGCACCTGACCAGTCATGAAGGTCAGATCAAGACTTCCGCCTCCAATGGCACCACCTGAGGAGAAAGAAGGTCAAAGACATTAGTGCTATGTGCTACTTGTAAATTTCATATTCTTGAAAATTTCATAATTTTCTTTCTCAATTCTCATTCTGTAGATGCATAAGTGACAGCAGCAGGTGGAGTCATAAATAAAATATTGCAGAATCAAACTACACAGTCAAGAATCAAAACCACTTCTTTTCGCTATCGAGACTCTTAAAATGGTCTTGGAAACACCTCAAACTTTTTAATTCAATCTTGGAAGCCACCTCGCCGCCATCTTACGACACACATCACCCATACACTTGTGTACGGAACTCATGAGGTCGTGTAATCTTGGTGACAGTCTCTGCTGGAAGATGCATGCAAATCCCCAAAGAGTGTGCCTGGTAAGATGGTGGCATTGCAGTTTCACTTGTTGGTGCAGCATGAAAGGGCCGATGAGATATCCAGATATGTTCTACAGAGATCAGTGGGCTGCACATACTTGAACATACATTGTACATGTACAACTACACAGGCAAAATTCATAAACATGAGCCTAAATGTGAATGATAACTTTGATTGACATATCCTCATCTCACTTGCACCTACCTGCATCTGCATCCTCGTTGAGTACGCTGGCTGTCAGAGCGGAGATGTTGGATAGGATGTTGGTTCCCCGGTCGCTGTAGTTGAAGACTTCCCCGAGGATGGTGCCATGCTCTGTGGATGTACCCTTATCTCGGCACAGGCGCTTCAGCATGTGGCTGATCAGGGCTGACTTACCCACCCCGGAATCCCCTATGAGACAAGGATTATGATAGAAGGCACACGAGCATGGTTACCTTCAATAAGTTTAGAGCTTACAGCAAGATTTTACCTTTCACTTAAAGTACAGTAATGGCACCCACAGATTGTTTGAAGATGCACAAGCTAAGATGTATGCCTAACTTTCATACACTTTTAGTTCATTATTAGAAATTCAGCCATGAAACACACGCCAGGCACTAGCATATCACGCATGAAAAGGGAGTCTGAGAATTTTCAACCTACTCTACTCTGATGTCTAGATTCAAGAGACATGTATGTATTCATCTGTTCCAAAGGGCAGAAATCAGAACAAAAAGCAAACATACAGAGGTTACAATTTAATCCTATTCTAACTGGGGGGGGTCAAATTGACCCCCCCCTCGACATTTCTCGCCACGATTCCGCGACGTGCAAAGATTTTGCCGCATTGTTTCATGACTTTTTTCATTGAGGTCTCCCACATATTTTGAGACCAAATTTGCAACGTCCGGGTACACCGTTCTGAAGTTATGTAATGTTTTGCATATGCACGTCAACCCGAAAACAGCTCAAATTCATGACATCGTGTGCAAATCCAATGCAAATTGTGTTTTTTGGTTAAATTGATATAAATTAGATTATTTCAAGTTTTAACCATTGAAATTAATTAATTCTAGTGTAGATAAGCTTGAAAAAGTGCCTGCAACAAATTTTGGAAAAAAAAAACAATCGAAAACAAAAGGTCGAAAAAACAATAAAATACATAAGAAATTAACAAAACAATAAAAAACAAAAGAAAATGATTTTGATTGTGCTATTTCTTTACAAGAAAATTGTTTGATGTGTCTTGAGGAACTCTGACACAAAAATTTAGCAATCCTTCAGTCTTTTTAATGGAGTTATAGGTGAAAATATGATTTCATGCACATATTTGCATAATTCATTTATCAAAAATAGAAAGCCAATATTTTTCTATTGTATGACCATGTAATCTTGTAGTTGACATCCGGCTCTGCCTTTAGGCAAAATTTTGCACGATCGGCGGGCCGAGATCTGAAGGGGGGGTCAAATTGACCCCCCCCCCCCCCAGTAAAAACTTGGTCTCAAATAGCCCAGTTAAAACAGGGTTAAGTCCTTCACTACCTACCTGTAAGAAGAACTGGCTTCTTGTTGAGTATTAGCAGGCTTGTCAGGAATGAGTACCTGATGGTATCCACTGTAGTAACTAGCTCACTGTCTTCAAGTGAGACCTGGAAGAGAAAGACAATACGTTTCAAAATATTCCTTTCTAATCTACACATCACACTATTCTTTATAACACTAGCTGAATTGTTTACGTTTGGTTTTCACTGGGTTTCTCAGTGCAAAAAAAATTCAACCTCTGGTTTAATTACAATTCAACAGAAAATTATGCATCAATATCAGGTTTTCAGACAGGAGAACAGAGTTTGATGACTTAAAGTTACATTATGACACAAGATATACAGTATAGACAAGAGACATATCACAAAGCGTTGCACAATTCACACTGAAATGGCCTTATAATAGTAAGACGGCAACAAAACGAGTCAATTTCAGGACAAGACGATATCATGAATGTGAAATAGCAGCTTGATGGCAGCAAGTTTGGTTTGGAACTCTAGCTTGATAGTACAGGGAATGGAATATATTCGGTTTAGGAAAAACACAGACTCTATTGTCCATTTGTCATCTGCATTGACTGCTAACAATGATAACGTATTTACAGTTATTGCATTTTCCTTTTCAGCAATCATTAGTAGTCATCATGCATACCCTACAGCCATCACGTAGTACAGTGCAGTCCCATTAAATGAATATGCTTATAATAAAAACATCATTGCAACAAAGTAAATATTCAGGTTCCATAATCATTGTCTACCAGTATGTATCTTTATACACATTACTATTTGGCTATAACGAAGTTTCAACATAACAAAAGAAAACTGCCAATCCCAAGGACTTCATTATAATGAGAGATGCCTTAAATTATAAATTTGCACATCAGTCTCAAGAGACCACTGAATGAATGTACAGCATTGGCCTGAAAACATAAAACTTAACAGGAGGAAAAAACAAGCAAAAAACTAAGCCCATACCTCTTTGCTCATCTGATTGGTAACCCCCAGCTGCTCCCCCAGGGAGACATGGATCACACCCTTGTCGATGAGGGACTTGGTGCTGGGAACCAGCTCATCCCACGGCACAAACTTGCCACTCTCGAGATTCACAAAGTAGTGGAAGATGGTGCGGCTTCCCGACGGGAGTCTCACTCCTACAAGAAAGCAACGAAGTCATTGAAATATAGGTATGTGTACAAACATGGCAGCGAAAAATAGTATAAAGATTTTGGCCGTATCATACCATTTATGTCATGTACTCTAGAATAAAATTTCTACAGATCGTGACTCATTGATCAGATGTTGAGAGATCATAAAATTTTATGATTCACTCGCAAATATAAATATTTGAAATAATTTGACTTCGTATAATCATACTTTTAGTCATACATATAATTTTTTTGGAGATGAAAAATCAAATGAAATGAAATGAAAGATTCCATCTATTTACTTTTTTTTTATTTACAAGGATGGAAAACACGGTAACACAATGTCAATTTACATGTGCATCCTTTTTCTGTTTATTTAAGTTGAATCATCACAAATGGATGCATGGGTAGTGAATCATTACAATGCTCATTTCCTTGATGTCTGGAATCATTACATAATAAAATCAATGTTTGAAAAAGGAAAAGTATGATCATCACCATTCTTCAAAATGGTCAAATATCCTGCAGTGTGTTGGCTATAATCTGTAGTTAACATATTTATTATGTTAACATACATCAGAACAGCATTCACTAGAGTGATGCTCTTTAACTGCTTGAGTTTCAGTTGGAAATTTGAGTGAAAGAAACTTCACTAGTGAAAAGAGGTCAAAATCTTACCCAGTGGAGGCTCGGTGTCAAACATGTCATGCACAAAGCCGTCAAACTCGTAGGAGAGATTGAGCTCCACGACTTCGCTCTTCTTCCCTCCTCCGCCTCCTCCTCCTCCTCCTCCTCCAGCTGGTCCAATGGAGATACCCCCATCATCATCACTGTCATCCTCCCTCTTTAGGACGCCTCCGATGGACCAGACGTAGCAGAAGACGAAGATCTTGCCCAGGATGTTGTGGAACTGGTCGGGGTATTTCTGGAGGTACCACTCTTTGGTGCTAGAGGTGATAGTGAGAAACAACAACACCGACAGATTAATGAATAGATGACAAGTAGATTGACACGTAGACTAGCATTAGACAGACATATGACGGTATTGATAAATATACAACTATATATAAAGGAAATTAGAGAGATACATGACAGAAAGATAAACAGTCTGATGAATAAGCAAAGAAGAGATAGCTTAAAAATCAAGACAATGTCACTTTTCAGGCTGTCTGTTAAATGTGACAGCACACATTTATCCTATTTTAATTTCTTTAGTGTATACATATACTCCAGACAAACAAACAAAATATATCACAGCAACTATGGTGCAGTAGTCAGTTCCAAGGTACAATTTGGATTAGTATGTACACTCACTGTTAGCACCAGTGAATCACAGGTACCCCATATCATTTGATTTTGTAAATGAGATCAATCATTTTTCACGATTTAATCATCTCAGGTGTGATGAGCCAAGGAAAGTTTAGGATATACTGAAACCCAACTTTCTTTGTTTCCTCCAGTATATTATGATAACAAGAAAAAAGCAGGATGAGGATCAGGCAGTTTGCTTACCTTGCCTTGTTGGACTGAACTTTGGGCTTCTCTGGGGGCTTCTTCTTCCCTCCCCTCCTGTTGCCTGCTCGGGATGACCGTCCAGAGTGACTGGACAGCAGGCTTTCACCACTGGACGGTCTATCATCATCTGCCAAATACACAATACAGGCAATATTACTTGTGAAAGCATGTTTTCAATTTTATTCAGACAACATATGAGATGGCTGGCTGCATAAATACACTTGCTACTCTGTCTACAAAAGCTTGAACACAATTGGCATATGGATGCATAAAAACCTAAGGAAATATTTCAAAGCCACTGACTTAAAGACTGTGGCATCTCTCGCCATTTGAACATCATGGAATCTATACTTGGTCACGTACTCTGTCAAGCACTAGCCTGAAAGATGATAAAGTGCTTCATGTCAAAATGTTCAAATATCATAAGGAAATATGATTCAGATATTAGATGTACACTGGTATTAGAATGATATACTCTTGTATATTTATATCCCTTCACTGAGAGGATTATTGTGTGTTCCGCTAAATATATCTACAGCTGTATTTGTATTCACATAATGACTATGGGATTTGATATACTAAAAATTTTGAAATGCTCCACATATTTTGTTGAAGTGGACAAGATATGAAGAAAAAACATCATGCAAAGTTAAAAATCCGCGACTATCTGAAGCACGAGCAGGAAAGAAGCATGACATACCAGGGTTGCCATAGCCACCATTCTTGCCGATGAAATCGAGGAAGGCTCCCAGGAGGTTGCAGCAGGTGCTGACGATGCTGGTGTCTGTGGCGGGGACGTGCTGGTAGCTCCTGTACTCATGCAGGAACTCCAGTCCCTTGTCAAGGCTCTTGTCAAACAGGGCCTGTAGGTGATGCTTCCCACTCTCTGGAATCTGGAGGGGTGCATGATACCAGTACCAGTCAGAAATTTGGTACTACAACTGAGGATTTCATCGCAGTGTCTTCCATTACAATTTACATTGGGTACAACTTTTGATACACACAAAACATACACATACTATGCGAAAGTATGAATGTTACCCTAACTGCACTTTGTTCGCTGATTAGTGCACACACTGGAGTATTTTCTTTGCCAACTGGCACAAATATCTAGGAACTAACTGTCAATGAATATATACTATCTTATCCCCTATTCCCTTTTTCATCACCGTAGCCTTCCTGTTGAACTGAGGCACACTGCTACACCTGAGTGGGTTTGCTAACTTTACTACTAGGGCAAGTTTGGATGGATTATTGAATGCTGATGAAAAAGCTTGGAAAGTTAAGCTGTGTGCCTGGGCACACTGAAGAAAGAAGTAGCATTACACAATATCTTTGTATTGCGTTTCAGACAACACCATAATGACATATAGTATGAGACTGAAAAGAAGGGTCTCCCTGTCAGCTTTGAGCAAATAATATATGACGTATACATACAGTATACAGCCTCTTAAGTTGATAGCTTCTGGAAACAGTAATATTCTGCAGCTGTATCAGTACCATGCCACTCACCTCTTTTGGAAGCTTTGAGATCCAGGTCTTCACGAAGGGCCTCCATCCAAGATCAACTGGGTCCTGAAAGAAGAGCAAAATTAATGATTTTTAGGACCGTTAATCACAATAATGACTCAAAAATCCATTACTTTATCTAAGTGGATCCAAGGCACAGGAACAGTGGGTGAGGAATGATGAAGTAACTCACCAGGTAGACCATGGCACATCTACTGATGGTGGCTGGACTGGCCTGAGAGAGGTTGTCCACCTCGAAGAGTAGCCGCATGCCAGTGGTCAGACTGATCCTCTCCCCATTGGCCAGGCAGAGCAGCTTGCTGTCATCCAGGGCGGTGTTGAGGTTCTCCACCCACAGCGTGTCCACAGGACCGTCCAGGACCAGCCAGTGCCAGTCGGTGGGGGTCTGCTCCCCGTGCACCCCTTTCTCACTCCGGTCCTCGGTGACGGGGCGCACGCTCTCCCCCGCCGTGGACTCCAGGACGGACTGGGAGGCAGCGGTGGAGGGCGGGATGGAAAAGGCGCGAGATGGACCCCTTGACTCTGATTGTGGGGTAGTCCTCTGTAACCAGGAGCAATATGGAAAACCAATTCAAGAATCTGCTTTGAAATTTTGATCTTATGCAGAGAATCAAAGTCTTACTCTATTTAAGAATTACTTTTCAAAATTTGATTCACTAATAAAACTCTTAATCAGTCACTTGATAACTTATTTTATCACAAAATCTCCTTTCATCTCCTTCTCTCTATCTTTCATCATGTTAATATTTGTCCATAGTCTGTAATGCAATGCTATATTCACTTTCAATACAATATTCAATGACAATCTTCACACCCCAAAAGAGATCGCACCCACCCCAGACATGGACTCCACATCCTTGGAGGTCCCACTGGCGATGGTTCCGGGTCTCGCCTCTCCGTCCTCCCCCGTCGCGATGCTGGCACTCTCCCTGGAAAACTTCCTGACGGCCGAGGCCAGCAGTCCGTCTGTCCACTCCAGAGTGTTGGGGTCAGTCTGTCCGTACAGCTCTCCCATCTTCACACACTTGGGGTTCAGGGTGAAGGTTTCTATGCGCCCCTTCTTGCCATAAGTTTTCTGAAATTGAAACATGGATATGAACGAAAAGTTATATGCAATACTGTTACCACAGCACTTGGAAATATAACATGAGCATTACTCAACTTTGGCTGGTTCCACTAACATGGCACAATATTTACATGATGGATATAAAAACAACCTTTGAGTTGAACGTGCTTCTGAAATGCATTTCTAACTTACCCAAATTCATGTGATGAGCATTTTTGGGGTGCATTTTTTCCCTTACACACTGCCATTATTCTGTCCAAAAAGCATTAATTGTGGGTGCTAAGATCTAAACTATCATTTGACCGTTTGGTTAATATGGCTACTTACCACATTAAAAGTGGACAATATTCCACAGTTTCAAAAGTTGTATTTCATATAACATTTTAAATGCCATGTGACACAGGCCCCATGCAGTAGTGCACCAAGCTCTGTCACGCTAAGGAGAGAGAAAGAATCGGCAAAGAGGAATACAATTTCAGCTGTACTTATTTCATTTCTTGCTTCTTTTCTCCGTAAAGGGAGTGAAAGGCACTTATTGGGATGACTATACAACATGTGTACCTCATCAAATCTGAACACCATTCATCTCTGACAATTCATCCATCCCACCCTCCCACTCCCCCACACCCCCCCCCCATATACACAAACACATATACACACAGAAAGACATAAACAAACACAAATTGCTATACATGCAAGATGTGTAAACTGATGAAAATATACAACTGTTCCCCAGTTCTACTCACCATAACAGTCTTGCCCTTCTGTGGTCCCTCCTCCATGTGAATGGTGGGAAGTACGACTAGCGCCCTCTGTAGGATGCTCCGGACCGAGGTCTTCCCTCCACCGGATGGCCCCACCAGCATGACGCCGTGCCGCACCAGGATCTGTGAGTGCAGCTGTTTGACGTGTTCGATCTGACTCGGCCAGTGCTGCATGCTGAGGTCCCGGATCGCCATGGAAATCGCTTTCTGGATGGTGCACAAGATATATATGTACACCCACACATTTAATGAGGTATTGGAAGAAGAACTTTAATGTTGCAAACTGTTTCCCAACACGAGTCAGGAAAGACCACAAAAGTCCATCAATATCTTTTTATCATATTCAACTCACAATATACACCCTCATGAAGAGTCGTTGGTTGCAATTAGGGAAAACAGCTGTATCAGTGATATTCTAAAATTGTAACACCCAAACATTTCGAGAGTGTGCAAGAATTGCTCCTTAAAATACATGTTGACTGAAGATGTGTGTGGATATTCTTGATTTCTTTCTCAATCACACAAAATCCTAGAAAGGATTTAAGAGAACTAAGGTAAAACAGAGACATCGATTGCTGTTGACGAGTCACTAAACTGTGACACACTTTTTCAGATCCACTGAATTGACATAATATTTTCATCAGTGCGATGATCAGTTGCTTCATTCATTTTTGTGTGTAGTCTCATCTATACCACAATAATGATTCATTAACCTGTTTATAAAAACAGTGATTGAAAAAGGCTTATTATTATGGGGAACTACAATCATATATCTTACCTCTAGCACCCCATTATCAGGTTGTGGTGGGTCTATGCCAGGGAAGAGATCAGCTAGGATGCTCTCAAAGAGAGGGACATCTTCAGCCAGGAACTTGGGCAAGTTGGCGTCCTTCAGGGCATGGATCAGGATGAAAGCTTCCTCCAGTTCAGACAAGGGCTTAGCCGCTTTAGATCTTGCAACAAAGTAGAGATAAATAATATTAAAATGTCATCAACATTCAGCATATTTTGATAGAATGGCTCAAAAGGAACTTCGAAATATGACCTAGGGTATTTGCCATTCAAGCATTCATTGACCTCAGATCATCATGTTCCTGATCAAATAAAGATACATGAATAAAGTTCTGTTTCAGGGAAAATATCTGAAGTATTAGCTTCAATATGTAACTTTCAAGAAATCTTCATGACTGTGTTTTGGGGTGTCACCCCCAGGTGTGTATGATTACTTGGCTTACATCCTATTGCTTATCTTTCTGGAGTCACAGGACAGTAACCAAAGCACATTAACATTATTCAACATGACAAGAAGCATTTTAAAACTTGCCCATGTGAAGCAGATCTCATTAACGGGACATAAACAGAACATTATTTACCTGTATATCTTTTTAAAAGATGGCCCACATTGTGAGTCTATTGGTACACCCTGTTATATGATATCCTTCTATAATATCATGAAATCAATACTGATCAATCAATGCATATAAAGTATGAGACCAAACATACAAAAGTGTAAAGATTTTCCAACTCAATTCAATTTGTATCAAATTCTATTTGCAATATCAAAAATTCTTTCAAATACAAGAATCACCCCCTAAAAAATGATATAATACAAAGTATATGAACATAAACATAAAAAAGAAAGAGAAAAATGAGCAAGTTAAAAGCTGTAGTAACCTATTTGAACAAAATCACTGTGTAATTGGAAATGAGAGGCCAACATAAAACACAAGCTTATTGAGATGTGGACTACTAGACAAGATGATTATCATTAGAGTCTGTCTCCCGGACCAATAGTGGACACAGAGTGTGACCGGCACACGACTTACTCCATCTGAGCTTTCCTCTTCCTCTGGCCAGCCATAACCAAGACAGACTTGATGGCCCTCATACCAAAGTCATAGTGATCCTTGTAGGAGACAAAAAGAAGACAAGCAAAAATCAAAATGAATATCACAAGATCACTGCATGCATATTCCCATAACTTACTGCACCATGATTCAACAGACTAAACTAAGACCATAAAACTCAAGAAGATAGAAAACCGAATTTGCACAGATTGCCAGATTTCAAATCACCAGATGACATCACCCCATGACAGTCTCCCACCTGTTGTGAAAGCTGTTTACTGGCCAGCTGATACAGGTTGACGATCTTGTTGGAGAGGGACCGGGCTGAGGTGAATCCCTCCGAAAAGAGCATGATCTCAGCGATGAGGGCGTAGTCTGGCACCATCATGGAGACGGGACGGAAGAGGGACTTCAGGTTGTCTGGAAGCTCCACACGACCGGCATAGCTACAGCAGAGAAAAGATAACTCAGTCAGACCTTATGTCTAATAATGACTTCTTTAAAACATATAACAAATCTTTGCCTTCTAAATAAAGATCTGTGGCCCATTCTACTAGAGGTTTGTATTTGTTCTAAGTTAAGGCAGTTATAGTTGCCATGGTAACAATGTGACTACTCACAGATGATTGGTTGCATTTAGAAACCACAGAAACTGCAACCACTGTATTAAAACTAGAATTGTTGAACACATCTTTATGAAATAGTACTCTGATTAATCAACACTGTAAATGTGAGCAAGCAAAGACTTGCTTTGTTTTTTTCCTGCAACTGTACAGCAGTTTGATCTGTATTTTGTCTTGGGACTGTATGACTCGAGAAAAGGTTGCTGATATTGAAAATCCTTACCTTGGATTCATTGTGATGAACACTCCACATGTTGAGTTCAGTCGAATGTCTCTACCCTCAAACATAAACCTAAAAGAAGTAAGCATGCAATCAAACTTAATTTCACAGTTCAGAAACAAAGGTAATCTCATTTTACATCCACATATGATTATATTCACAAATACATATTCTTTCATGTTTTACATTTGCACAGAGGGAATTTTAGAACAGTCTTTGAGTAAAAAGATTAATGAACTCCTCACCAAAAAAAAGAAAAGAAAAGAAAGTCATTGAGGATTTAACCCACTGACGACGAGCTGATTTTGCTATAACACGCAAATCCAATAGACATCTGCCCGAGTATACTCGCAACCAGTCAATGGGTTAATTATGTGACTGTCTTTTCATGATGCAGAAAGAGTACAGCTCTTAGTGTGTGGACAGACATGAATGTGAATGTTTATCTGAAATCAATTACAATGATTTAGAGCCACATCACAATGATTAGAAGTAAATTACTCACATGCCCACACCCTATGCCTGTCAGTAGTATCAGTCTGTGTAACATCAATACCTCAATTTTAATAAAAGTTCTGAATTTTAAAGTTCTGTTGCTGCCACCGCTGGATGAGAAGACTACAGTACATTTCATGTCATCACTGCAGAACGAGCTGAAGGAAATTGTACTCATCATAAAAAGTGACATTTTGTGGAATTCTCTTCATATTTTCATTGTATCATTCTTCTGTCACGATGTCAAGAACTGTAGTAATCTTCTCATCCAGCGATGGCGGCATCAAAACTCTAAAAATTCATAACTGTTGAACGGATCGTCCGATTTTCCTCTAACTTCAATGATGTGTTCTACTAATATTGCTGTATTCACTCAATCCATATGCATATTTAGGAAAATTTCCCCTCTGAAACATTTGAGTTTGGCACAGAAATCAGCGGGGCTCACCGAAGTGCGTTGCCATCTTTGGCAGTCTTGATGCTGTGAAGCTGCTGGGCTATGACAGAGAGCACTTCCACATCAATCCTGTTGAACTCGTCAAAGCAGCACCAGCTACCAGACTGGGACAAGCCCGAGAAGAACTTGCCCATCATCTGCGCACAAACAATCACACAGAGTCATTTTCACATTAATGCTTCTCATTCACCTTATATGTAACAGCTTTATTTGCTTTCAATTGGATGGATGTTCCGGTGGTGACACGACATTTGCTCCTGCGACAATTGCTCCGGTCTTACTTTCTCTAAGGACTTAGGGTTAGGGTTAGGGTTGTGATAGGGTTTTAGGTTTAGTTTGATGTGAGAATTAGGATTAGGGTTAGGGTTATATTTATGGGTTGAATTTACGTTTGGCTTAGCATGCAGATATATCATGGGAGTAATTGTCGCAGGAGCAAATGTCACGGAACCGTTCCGGTTGCAGAAATTTGGTTGGAGTTTGCAAAGAACAGGAAGTCTATCATCTAATCATCTACCCAGAAATACAACCCTAACCCTAATCATAATCCTCACATTAAACTAAACCTAAAACCTTATCACAACCCTAACCCTAAGCCTACATTGTAAGTCCTTGGAGAAAATAAGACTGGAGCAATTGTTGCAGGAGCAAATGTTGTGTCACCAACATATCAACGCTAGGAATTAGGTAATTGCAGTTATTTCTTCCTATTTTATTCACAGTACGAACCATAGTTAATATTCCAACAGAATGTATACAAGTTAAAGAATCACAAGTAAAATCTTCCATAGAGTCAAAGTCTAGTGTTTCCTTCTTCACTGACTGCTTGCTGCGTTGTTTATTGACCCTATGCAATATACGGACATGTTCATGCATTACTATGGTTTAAATACATTCTGTACAGTTACTGCAAAATTGTAGGTTTTGGGGACATTTTTGGAGAATCAAATCAAATCAAATCAAATCAAATCAAATCAAGTTCAGACCTTGTAGTCCAGACCCTCAGAGCAGTTGAAGACCAAACAGAGTTTGCCCACAGCTTTGGCCAAATCCTTGACCGTCTCAGTCTTCCCTGTGCCAGCCGGCCCAGCTGGGGATCCCCCCAGGTGCATGTGCATCGCACCGGTCAGCGTCAGGTAGCAGCGGTCGGTCAGTGGGGTGATGACCAGCCGGAGGGAGCAGCCCAGGTACTCGTAGCCATACTGGAAAGAGGCGTTGGCCTGGTGCACGATGCAGGAATTGTGCTGCTCCTCCCACTGGTAACGCAATTGCCTTGATAGCAAGGATATAGAAAAGAGTGACAGTGAGTCAGCCAAAAGCCCCTTGGAAGAAGAGTTCTTTCTTTTGTAGTTTATGACAGCAACATAGGTCTATTTCTTATCAACTCTGCAAGACTTTTATCATTGTCAAAATTATCAAAATACCTAATCATTACTGCTAGAGTTACAGATACGCTGTACAGTATCTTAGCTCAGTAGATTCATAAACTTTGACACTTCATCAAACCATTTCCCTCTTTACTCATGTCACTTCTCCAAAGCTCTTCAGGAATGTCTAGAAGTTGAGTTCCAGTAACATGAAATTAATGTATTAAGAACAAAGCAAGCTGCTTAGTACTATACATTGCAGAATATTCTATCACACCATCCTTCCTACAGTGTTCCTCAAATATAGTAAAACATCACCCAAGAGATACCATCCCATGACATAATCATGAAATTACCGATGAAATTACCGATGAAATAACCAAAAACATTGATAAAACCAGGTTTTTTTAAGTCAATACTGTATACCTCGAATATTTAATGACGTTTTTATTTTCGTGAATTTTGGGAGTGAGGGGCTACTCGCAAATGTAAAAGCACACAAAAATATTGACTCTGATACAGACAAGAATGTCATGCACGCATGCTTCTCCAATCAGTACTGTACTCCACGATCAAAAATTTACCGGTAACCACTCGCAAAATCATCAGGAAGTCCCAATTCGCGAAAAATTAGACTCACGAAATATATGCAGTAACTAATACGAACAAGTGTACTGAAATAAGCACATTTGTTCTTTCATACAATTGTATCATACTGTACATGGTGTGCATTTGTCATTTGTAACAGAAAAAGTATCACTAAACAGTGGCGGATCCAGAGGGGGGCGGGATCCAGAGGGGGGCGCAACCGGCGCACGCCCCCCCCTTTATTTGTCGTTAAAAGCAAAAGAAATAAAAAGAAAAAAATGAAATGAAACCTGGAAGTGGCACCAGACATATCAGTTACGCCCCCCCCCTTTACAGAATTCCTGGATCCGCCCCTGCTAGAAAAATATGACAGTAAGATGTAGGAGATGGACTCAGAGCTCTCTCTCTATGACTCACTTTGTCCACTCAAAGTCATCGCTCCTGCGGACCTTGTTGTCAATCATGTTGTTGATGATGTCCCTGGCATGCACCATGATCACCATCAAGGCCTCCACGCTGTTCCGCTTGTGGTGGGTCAGCGGCTTGGTCACCATGCCGGCCAGAATGTTCAGCCGCTCCACCAGCCGGTCCCTCGAGTCCACCAGTCTCTTGGAGGCGCGGTGGGCCTCCAGACTGGCTGTTACCTCTCGGTTAAACATGATCTGAACCTGGTTGGGGAGGGGCAAAGTGAAGGAGACCTTTTGCGAAATCGAGCCAAATGTGCACCTAGAAGACATTTAGTTGCTACACATACTTCATGGCAGTTATGATAAATCAACATCATCATAATCACTCTAAGTCATTTTGTATATTTATAGCAAATGTACAAGACAGCTTGATGTAAAATTCAACATCAGCTAATCTGTTACTACTTGTAATCCATAACTTTATACATATTTTTTTAAACATTGGATTCTAGCTTGCAAACGTGGACTGCTAATACCAAGAGTAGCCACACAGCTAAAATCACTAAATTACACCTTCTTTGCCATTTGCAGAAGTGTAACACACATCACAAATCCATGAAAGGCCTATACACTTCCGTTGGGTGTACAAGGACAATGACCAGTTCTCACTCGTGCTCGGGCCTCAATGAATTGAAGGACAAACTTACCACAGTCAGGACAATCTGTCCGGGGTGAGCGATGACCCATTCCTCCAAGTCCTTTCCCCATTTACTGACACTTTCCTTCAGGTTTCTAAGGGAGGGGAGGATCGAATGAAAGATTGTTTGAGTTCTTTATACAATGCTTGAGAGATTCTTCACAAAAAGCACATGAAGTTATTGACTAAATGTGATAAAATGAATATGAACATTTCTTTTTATATCTGCCCTTTCCATATTAGCTTAATGCATGTACAACTCCAGCATTCTAAGGATATGTCTTAAAATGCATCCTACCTGAACGCCAACAATACTAGATCATCATAATTTTGCTGCAGTATTTGTGAGAAGTATATGAGACTGGCAATTTTCCCTTACAAATTTCAAAGCTTCTGATATTTTCACAACACATGTGTCCTTTGAAATATACATATCCATATGCGTAGCTCTGCACTCTTATATAGCATACTATGTGCATGTTGCAAAGCTATTTCTTGCTGTATCATGAATTGATGGATGTTAAGGCTATAAAAACAAGGAAAAGTAGAAATTACGCGGTGCGTAATATATGTCCCCGCCGGAAGTAGCATTTAGTAGCAAAATGTACAATATAGGTAAAAAGATCAAGGTCAAAGGTCAAAGAAGTCAAAGGTCAAAATTCTATGTAGAAGTTTTGAAGCCCTCACCTAGTGCCATCACATAAAGCAAACGGAATCGAAATCGGGTTAGAAATGGCGAAGGAGTAGCATTTTGTAGCCAATGTACAATATAGGTAAAAAAATCAAGGTCAAAGGTCAAAGAAGTCAAAGGTCAAAATTCTGTGTAGAAGTTTTGAAGCCCTCACCTAGTGCCATCACTTAAAGCAAACGGAATTGAAATCGGGTTACAAATGGCGAAGGAGTAGCATTTTGTAGCAAAATGTACAATATAGGTCAAAAATCAAGGTCAAAGGTCAAAGAAGTCAAAGGTCAAAATTCTGTGTAAAAGTTTTGAAGCCCTCACCTAGTGCCATCATATAAAGCAAACGGAATCAAAATCGGGTTAGAAATGGCGAAGGAGTAGCATTTTGAAGCAAAATGTACAATATAGGTCAAAGGTCAAGGTCAAAGGTCACAACTGAAATTCTGTATAGAAGTTTCAAAGCTCCCATGTAGTGCTATCATATAAAGCAAACAGAATCAAAATCGGGTTAGAAATGGCGAAGGAGTAGCATTTTGAACAATTTGATCACACACGGACGCACACACGGACGGACACACGGACGGACACACGGACGGACGGACGGACGGACACACGGACACACGGACACACACACGTACGGAGCCCGTTTCATAGTCCCCTGCTCGAACTCGTTCGGCGGGGACAAAAAATGAGTGTTGTTCATGACTACTTAAATAACTTATCAAATGATTGATCCTATATTATCCATTGAGACTTTCCCTGGCATTAAACGAGTAAGCAACGAATGTTTGAACTTTCCAACACAAATACTGAACTGTATGACTAGGGTGTAACAAAACCTTTAATTCAGCACACTTCAAAACAACACAATACCATGGACATAATATCAGCACAACTTTGAAGTGCAAGGCATATAAATGCAGTATGTACATGTATATTGTAGACAAGTGTGATAATAGCAAAGCTGAACATGATCATATAACACCTTGGATAAGATACACAGCATATTCTATGCTTGATAACATTGAACATACCACATAATATAAATATATAAACTCATGCAGGGATATGACAGATATTGCACATATCTGTAAATCCTTTTGATGAAATGAAAACAAAGTCAACAAAACAAACATCTACACGACATGCAAAAGAAACATCAACAGAAAACAACCAATAATAATCACTGGCATATGCAGGGAAAAGGGAGAAATTAAGAACACAATTCAATACAGAAGGTGGCAGCTATTAAAAGCAATATCCGAAAACAGAAATAAACGCAACTGGGAACAGCGGTCAACACTTTGTTCAGTGAATTGCAGTTTTACTGAACTCTTGAGAGTTGCCCCACAGAATCTGCACTTCTCTATCAGCCATCATAAACTTAATGAATCTAGTGAAAGGAAGAGACATTCAGGGAGAGATTAAAAGAGGAAATGGAGAAGAGATGGATTGGAATGAATATATTATACACAGATAAGAGTGAGATGGCAAGAGCATTCATCAGTAAAAAGAGGAAAATCATGAAATGAAGAGATCTTCAAAGGAGCTTTTCTGAATATCTCATGTCATATCTAACGGTCAAAGTTCTCACTGAAGGAGAGACTATCGGATACACACTTGCAGGATAAATGTAGCTTTTGCAGTCCACTGTCCGTGTCGTTCACATAGGAATTATGTGCATGTATTAAAAATAGAGAGTCAAAGTGCATGGGGGGGATGATTAAAAAGTACTTGTGTAGTTTACTCTTAAAGCTTCAGCTCTTTTCACACAACATGGTGGTCATGATCTGATAATGTTGTAGTGTGGCATTTTCCTGGTTGTAGTGTAATTTTTACCAGCTTTACAAACCAGCAATACATTCATATTTCAACAGTAGATATAAAAGTAGTTTTCAAAGTAAACCTGAGAGCAGAACATGAACACAGAAATGTTTGTTACAAATGAAGAAAATATAAGAGAGAGTGAATAAGTGACACTTTTTTTTTAATTAATCTATTCTTGCTTTGAGTTCTTTTTATTGCAATTGATTGACAAATTGCCTGACGTAGGTGTAAATAAGCAATAATTATTCATTGTTTCAGTAGTATTCATGATAAAAATTATGAACATACATACTTGGCGAAAGCTTGGTAGTCTAGTAGCTACAACACCTGTCTTGTAATCAGGAGATTGTTAGTTTGAATCCAACTAGAGTACGTATGCCCATGATAATTGATCATGGCTACTACTAAACACTAAATAATTAGTTCGTACTTACGTCAGTGTAGGGCACTTTGACATTCAGTTGCAATAAGTAACACCTTCCACTGAAAAGTAGTACATGTACCCGAGATCATTTGTATTCAGTTACACATGAGAATAGAACTACTGGACAGTTTAAAGTAATCAGCACACACAATATGAGGTAAAGAGATTTATAGCATGTTGTTTCCATTTTCACTTTGAAGACACTTACTGTAAACGTCAATATTTTCGCGCGATTAATTTTTCGCGCTGAGCGGCTCGAAAACGTATTCGCGGGTTCTTAAATTCGCGCTCCGCAGCAGGTTACTTTACTGTAGTACACATTCACTGCTTTCATCCAAAGCCTCTGCTACATAGCTTGCTATGCCAGCGTACGACAAGCGACGTAGCGAGCGGCTCGACTGCGAGTACAAGCACTCAAATACGTAGTACAGCTGTGACTCTAGTACCGTAGTCACGGGGGACTGTAGCATCGATGCGTGCGGTGCACACATGCATGCTACAGTACACAGCAATCTAGGGTATCGTCTCTTCGCACAGTACTAGTAGCGTAAACATGCCTGTACATTGTACTACGTAGCAGTATCATCGATGAAGCGCACACAATTCATCCCGTTCAAAATGTGCGTAGAAAATTGTGAAGATATATTCGCGCGTTTTTGAATTCGCGCTAGCCGAGCGTAGCGCGAAATCCGCGAAAATTAATGTACCGCGAAAATTTCCACGTTTACAGTATACTCAGCCAGTACAGTACATGAATGTTGTGGAATACAGTACATTAAAATGCTTCAGTTTTCCTTCATTCAAGTTTCAGTACATGATCGAAGGAGACACTAAGGCCCGTATTCACAAATGTGGTTTAAATTTAGACCATTCATGATGGCTTATGCAAATTTCTTCTGCGTAAATGCATGTGACAGACTGTTTCAGTCGACAGATGTGCAATTACAACAATCACGCGGTGACATACACGTGTACGTAAGTTAAAGGTACGCCTATTTTGCGTTCATTTTAGTCCATGGACTGAATTTAACCCAACTTCGTGAATACAGGCCAATGTGGTTTTTGTGGGTGTTTAGAAAGATAAAGTTGGGAGCACACAACATATGAAGCATGGTCTACTATACCTCTTGACAGAGTCATACATAGCTGATTCCACACTCCCCAGCCACTGTTCCACTGGGTTTCTGGCTCGCACATTCCTGGGGAGAATGACAAAAGGGGGAAAAAGTGAAGAAATATGCTGATCTGCTATGACTTTTCTCTACCGCAGTCAAGGCATAGCATCAAGCACATTTGTGAGCTCAAAGTTATACAAAGTTTTATGTTTAAAAAAATCATCACTAATTTGTTATTGTTGTTATTCTTCCACTCTACACACGAGGCAAACAAGAAAAAGAAAAAGAAAATCTCTGCTGCCTAATATCTTATTGAATATCACAAAATATGTCTGTATCAAACTCTGTGGACTTCATGTGACTTCATTCATGGACCTTCCTGCAAATATTGGCAACAGTATTTTGGAGGACATTACAGGTCCTGTTTACCTTTGGGAACACTGATTTAAAAAGTTTTCCAGATATGATATTTAATGCATATGTGTAGGTGTGTTGTACCATAAAACATCCTATCATATACAATTTTTGCGATAAAGCCTAAAATATGAGGAGAGATCTGTATTTTTCTCAATAAACTGTAACTGTAGACAGTTTAGTCTGGAAACATTTCATTATGATTATTGTTCGCATTTTGTATATTTAACAATACTTAACATCGATTTTACCTATTCACATTTTTACAGTGGTTGTTTCTATCCCTAACTCACATTTTATAATTATTTCAAAGCACTAATACTGGGTTTTTGTGCCATCTGCAAATGGTAAATTATGCCTTTAATGCTGACAGAGGTGAGATTTGACACAGGAGACATTGAAATAAGAGGATGGAGAGCAATCTTGTCACAAGAGCAGACACAAAGCATTAACAGTGTGGGGCAAAGGGCTTACTTTGGCATGAGAATGGCCTCCCCTTCAGCTGATATCATGGCCCTAACTGTCGGTGGTAACTTGGGCTCCTTCATGATGTCAAGACTCTTGATGTTACCAAAACACTTCACCAGATGGGGCTGGGGGAACAAAAAGGAGGATAACACTTAGAGCTTTGAGCTGTGCTGGAATTCAGTCGATGGTAGTATGGTTGACAAGAGAATTAAAGCACTCATTTTCATTAATATGACACAATTTTGACATCTTTTGATGATTTCAACTGGCAAAAGGCAATTGGTTCATGTTCATATTGAGACCCATGAACAGACACAACTGGCTACACAATTCAAACAAACATATCTCACAGAAATGTAACCTTATGAAAATGTATTGGCAATATGATATAAGAACTTATATATGCTTTCAAATGACACATCAATACTGCAATTGCAATCAAATCAATGCTTTACTGACAAGAACTGTTTTTTTTTTCCTTTACAATTACCATTACCATACTCTTGGAAAATAACCTCGCAGGCTCATCATGTGTAAAATTGTTCATTTCTGTATCACAATTTATGTGCTTTTGAATGTTTCAACCACTAATAACATCTCAATAATGCAGTCCTCTCCATTTTTTTTTCACATTCTGAACATATTCATATACAACTATGTGTGATCATGTTCAGATGGTACAAAACTGCTATACATGGAACGTTGTTGGAAAGAACAATTCAATGTTTGAAAACAAATCCGCTGGTCTCATGGTACAGTATGAAATGATCCAGTGAATAGCTGTGCCTCTGTTGTGGTATTGGCCCAATGGGCACGAACTCCATTTATTCAACGCGCAGGTATACCAATTGTCATCACTGTGTGATTTGGCTTGATTCAACACACTGGTTCCGGCGGTCAAAGAATAAAGACTTCAACTTTTGTATTCCCACGCTATTATCACAAAATATGTGTACTGTGGTTTATTGTCCAGTGTCAAGTTGTCATCAAACCACGTAGTACAACAGCCTCCACCTACAATGGCTACTCGCTGACCAGTGTCTTCTGACCTCTGACCTCTGACCTCTGACCTACCTGGACTGCATCGGGGTTCTTGCTCTGGGCCAGAATGTCCAGCAGGTCATCATTGCTGAGAAAGTAGAACCTTGGAAACACCAGTCTCTTGGTCTCCAGGTAGTCCTGTCAACACATGATCATAAAATAGCATATATATGTGGTATATTTCACAATATTTTTAACTTTAACAGTACATTTGGGGAGTCAATCGATATTTGCAAAAGTAAAAGCTCACAAAAATATTGCCTCCCATAACACAAAAGTGTTGTATATTATAATCCAAGTTAAAAGTATCTGAGATTAAGTCACTATGGTTTGAACAGGAATTCAATCACTAGCGAAATTGTCTCACAAGTTCCAATTCAAAAAATATTATTCTCATGAAATATATGGGATATACAGCAATAAATAATGGAAATGATGGTGATTAAGATTACATCACCCTTGATGACAAGTGCTTTAAATCAATCTATACATTGCTCGATTTGCACACAAGAGAAATACGACACTAGATTCACTGAAGTGCTGTTCAACAGGTCAAGACTTTGTGATTTCACTTGCACTGAGCAAGTGTGAGTCTTTCCGTTCTCTTTCCATACTTTCTTTCCCCTTTTCCTCCAGGGAGGTGGGGCTAACATCGCGAGGGAAGAGAAAGGCCTACCTCAAGGCACTTGTGAATTTTCTCCAAGTTGGAGTTGTTGGTCTGGAGAATCTCCAGTACACCGGGCATGGTGGCACATCGCAGCGCGTTTGGCCGGTCCTCGGTCCGCCTCATGATGTCCTTCCATGCCTTGTCCACTGACGCAAACAACTTCGCCTCGGTGGGCAGTTGCCTAGATGCATACATAAATTGACGAACAAATATTGACTACTTTGGCAGATAGATGAGAAGATAACTACACAGATTCATATATTTACATTTTACTATCACATAGCCACTTAAACCATCACAATTGGAACATTAAGTCTTATTGCTTGAATTTGTTTTTATCTAAACTTCACTTTAACTTTGATGATGGCATAGTTGGTGCTGAGAGTCACCCCTCCCGGATCTGGGATTCCAAAAACAGAACCATCTGCTCTTGGTGATAGCATTAACCAGGAGAATCATTATCAAATATCTTATATCACCTTCATCAGAGGTAACTTCATCACCTATAGGTAGTGTGTAACAGATGCTGCTCATGGGCATACTGTAATTTGCTTCCTATAATGTTGGAAGAAATATCATTTTAGCATGAGCATGAGATGTGACAATCTTTTGCCTGATGTATGATATGATTGTAAACACATGAAGTTTTATGGAAAATAAAGTACCTCAAATGAGGAGAATAGAAAACAAAAAATCTTTTGCATGATTCCATAATTTCATCTGCCAGACTCTGACGACAATCTTCAAATGGAAGCAATGACTGTGTGAGTGAGTGAGTGAATGAATTTCTCACCTCTGGATATCTGGTGTGGTGAAGATTTGCTCCAGGTAGAGCCAGTTCCTCTGGCATATCATCCATTCATCCAGAGTCCTGGCAAACACACTCAGCTTCCTGTCCCACTCATCAACCAGGGCCTATGGAAATAACATCCATATCATGCTCTTAATAACCCTTAATAATAGCTCTTAGTAAGCCCGGCACTTTATAGCTTAACTTGCTAAAAGCTTTTTCATCAGCAATCAGTAATCCATCCAAACTGGACCTAGTGGAAAATTTGAAAAGACCACTACAGGTGTAGCAATGTTCCTCAGTACAACTGGACAACCATGGTAAATCATTATGGACTAGTGGGATTAAGTAATCTCTATTCATTGACTACTGTATACGCCATATATTTAGTGAGTCTAAATTTTCACGAATCGGGACTTCCTCACGATTTCACGAGTGGTTAAATTCACGATCATGGAGTACACAGCACTGAACGCAGAAATGTATACGTGTGCGTCACATTCATATCGAGGATCAGAATCATCATTTTCGGGTGTCTTTAATTTCGCGAATAGCACCTGACTTGCGAAATTCGCGAAAATAAAAACCTCGCGAAACATTTGGTGCATACAGTAATAGATTCAAAACATCTGCATCAATCAGCCAACAAAGCATTCCATTAAGCATTCCAGATAGAGATACAAAGCACAGAAAGGACTAACAGTAATCATGGTCATGCAATTTGTTGTCATACTGGAACAGATGAAGTATTTGCTGCTTCTAAACATCACATTTGTCTTGATATATGCATACGTAATCATGAAATATATACATAAAATGGAAAACAGTTACAAAGACTCTTTTCCCCATTCTCTTCTGTAATTTCTGTTGGCTGACTTAGAAAGCTATATATCTAACTAGTAGGGAAATAAAGATGGCAATCAAAAGCAGCATGAATCATTTGAATTTACTGAAACACAATAAAAGTATCCCATTGTAAGCATAGAGCAAATAACAAACACCCCTCTAGCTTAGATACAATTTCTTGAACAAAACCATAATTGTGCATTCAGTGGTTGTCATTCAGCTTTTTATCAACTTCTGTGATATTCTCCTACAAGAAAGGAGATGTACAATATTGGCTATTGTACAAAACAACAAAAACAAAACAAAACAATGTAAACTAACACTCCTTTTGAATCTTTTCATTATTGTTTTGATTTGATCTTGTGTATTTCTTATGTAAATCTCACCATGGATATCATAAAGATCTGAGAAATGGAAAAAACATTTTTACATACCTTGATGGGAGTCACGTATCTTGAGCCTCTAATGGTTGCTATGGTGACCTGGCTCTCCTCCAGCTGTGTCATGATGTCGTCTGCTCCGGCGATGATCATGAAGTCACGGCCACTGTGTGGCACCAGGCGATAGTCTGTGACTCGCCACAGGTCAATCACCTGTTGGGAAAAAGAGAGAGAGCATTGCTATAAGAATGACATTTTCAATTAAATTAATGCATTCACATACCCAAAATACTCGCATCATGGAAAATCTTCCCCTGCTTGCCATATGCAATGTTTAGTATGATGTTTGCTAAATGAATGATCATATGATATGATGAATTATGAATGTTTGGTGCATCAATGAGAAGGTTCTTCTAGGAACAGGAACTTAGAAGTGATGCACAACAGCAGATAAATGAAACTATGAGCTAATATTCTGGCAACATGAAAGATGAGTTGAGACTGATTATCACCGATCAGTGCCATGTGACCTTGGCTGTCTGCATCATGTGACTTCATTGCCCCATGAATGTTGTCATTTCCATGTTCCCTGCTTGATTTTGTTGTGAGAACTTCACTGTTGAGTAATATCCTCTCTACACTAAAATTCCACAATAAAGACTCTGCAGACAGAATTATGTTGTTTGGAACACACTATTTGCATGATTTGCAATAAAAAAAAATCAATCTGAACTATAACATCTTCATGAAAAACAGCACAAAATCATCAGGCATACTTGGTCATTATGGACTGAAATCCTAAAATACAAAAAAAAAAGAAGACATATTTCCCAAGAACAAAAGATTATTCTTAAAAACAGATTGTCTTGGCAGTGAATCTTTATTTCTTGCACACGTATGTATGTAACAAGTCCCCTCATCTCCAACTTTCATGAAAGAAAATTGAACAAGGAGGGGTATCAACTTACCTTGTTCAACATGACCTCCAGGGTAGCTTCATTGCTGGCTGTGGTTGAGATGTCATTAATGTTGTCTTTGTACTCAAACAGCTGAAATATGAGAGACAAAAATTTGACTTCATATGACTCTGTGAACTCAGAAACAAGAGTGAATCTAATCAACACTATGACCATAAATTATAAATAAAAAAAATAAAGAACTGTTTATTACAGTATGACAGTGATTTCATATTAGCCAATATGAAGACATTTCTGAAAGTGTAGCGTGACTCTGTTTACAGCCTGTGTTACTGAGTTATTAACTATGGGGCAGGACTTACATTTACACATGACGGCCGCAAGGGGCATCAAATTATAGACAATTCATCCAGTTATACAAAATGTATGACCTCTTAAAACACAGCTATGTAGACACTATAGTCTCAATGCTGATGTTTGAATAGCATTTTTAGCAATATGATCTTTTCATGACTCTACACAACCATGGTGCAGTAAAGCGAGTTAAAGGCTTGCTGATATATACCAGCAAGGCAGATATATGACTCCAGGGTTCAATAATGACATCGTGGCTGATTAATCCTTTATGTGGTCAGGCACATAGCTTAGCTTGCAAAGCTTTTTCATCACCATTCTATAATCCATCCAAACTTGACCTAGCTTTAAAGTTAGCAAGCCCAATCAGGTGTAGCAGTATGCCTCAGTTCAACAGGATGGCTACAGTGACACAATAGGGATTAAGGGGATTATTCAAACTACTCTCTATTCATTGACAATCAGTTTCCAGACATCTGTACCAATCAGCAAAGAAAGCACAGTGCGAGTTAATGACACTGCGGCTCATGAATGTCATTGTAAAAGATGAATCCCACTGTGGCTAATGATTTGATAGTACGGTCAATAAATGGTTCAACTGAGTTCACTAACCTGCAGTTCCAGGAACTTTCCTAGAGTGAAGTTCTTGTCTCTAATGATGGCCCTTCCAATCAGATTCTGGATCTCTTGCCAGTGCCTGGACCTCAGTGCTGGGTTCCGGAGGGCTGTAATAACTGGCATGCCTTGCTTGAAATTCAGCACTCGTTCCTTGAGCCTGGGCAGCACCTCATTTGGAGGTAGACCTGGGAATGACAGATTCAGGTCATTTATTTCAAACAGAGCACTCAGTTCACAAAGGAAAAAAACAAAGTGAACTGTCTCTTCAAACTTTTATTCTTTTCTACAACTCTTTTTTTTTAAATATCTCTACTGTTAATCTTCTTCAGATCTTACCTTCCTATAACCAACACTTTACTTTAAAATCAAAGCAGGTCTTCCACAGATCTCACAGTTTACTAATAGTGCCATGTAAGAAGGAGAAGCAGAAATATGCAACATATGAACATAATACAAAGGCGCACTACACAGAAATGTGATGTTTCATTCCCTGATTAGTTAATGACTTGTGTGATTCTTTGGAAGCTACTGGCAAACAAGTTGTGCAAAATGAAGAAATGCAGTTCCCTTTCATATAATTCTGATCACACAGATCCTAGAGATCTCAAACTGCAAAGTGAAGTCCTGGTTATAGGGCCTACCTTTCTCCAGCATGAAGACGGTCTGAGTGAATTTGCTGACATTCTTCTGCATGATATCGACGTTGAGTTCATCGAACTGGGTCTCCGTCCAGTCGTCCACCAAGCTGCCCCACTCGTCGGAAGACTCCCACAGAAGCTTTCTCAGCTGCAGCTCTCGCTCTATCTCTGACAGCTCGGCAATGATCTGCTGGGCACTGGCACTCCGATCACTGTAGTCACTTATCATTAGCTCTCTGCATGATTTATGAAGAAGTAACAGGTCATATTCAATGTATATCAAGAGAAATTGATATACAGATGGCTACGTTCAAGGAAAACTGCCTCAAAGAGAACATTGTGTGTAACAAAGGAACAATCAAAGCAAAACATCAGCAAAAAAGCAATCAGAAAATTTGGGCAAGTATATTCCGAATCTAGTGTGACTAAAAAAGTGAATTATTTGAGAAATCTTGAAAGGAGGCTAACTCCAGCACATGAACACGAACATATATGAATTATTTGTAAATTATATGTTTATCTAATGGAAAGTATATATGAAATAATATTATAATTTTGATGTTTATATATCGCATTCGGGAGTCTGATTGTGCACCATATATGCGTTGGGCAGAGGGTCCTGAGTGCGGCAAATGAGGGATCTAGGTCTGTGTGCGCGACCGAGAAGCCTGCTCAATGTAACGAGCCGGGCTGATCAGAGTTTGCCATCAGCATGCACCAGAACTTATTTGTCCCAACCGTATAACAGCAGACACATAGCGCGCATAAAAATGATAGTAAAAAAATTATTATTTTTTATTTATTTATTATATGTAAAATAATTATATTTTAAAGATAAAGGCGTAAATATTCATATTTGAATGACGCGCCTCAAATACAAAAACAACAACAACAACACAACAAGAGGCACTCACTCAGACAGTCCTCGGGCCTTGTTTTGGGTGGAGATGGAGCTGCCGAATCGGTCCTGGTAACTGGCATAGCTCCTGGCCTTCCCTGAGATGGCATTGAGCTCATCATTAAGGAGCTTCAGATTCTCCATGGCGACCACTGCCAGGGTGTCCGCACTGAGCAAAGTGGGCTCCTGCACCCTGATGCGGATGTCAAACGCCTCCGACTATAGGGCAAGTAGTGTGACAAATTGAGAAAAACACAATAATGGTAAAATCGGCATAAACTGGCACAAACCCTAAATCGGACATTAACATCACTTAGACAAACATTATTTCTACACGAAAATTTTGTACTGTTTGATATTCGTCTTGCCATTCGTTTTGAATGAAATGGTAGACCTGGTTTTTTTGTATATGTTTTACTCACATTGCCTTGACCCTGAATAAAGTCATGATTAAACAATAAAATATACACACAGTAGTGAGTAGGAATTGCTGCTTTTACAGCTCAAGTCATGACTGATAATTATGATGATTGTGCTGACACAATACACTTAGTGGGGCAGATATGTGAAAAAGATGCTCACATCCGGCGGAAAGTATGAAATTTTGCATATAGGGGTATTTAGAGGCGTTAGTTTCAAAAATTGCCGGATCCAAGAGATCTGGCCACGGGGTCGGCCGCCATTTTGAATTCAAATATGGCCGCCGTCAAAGATCCCTATTTTCAGTTCTGAATGACATAAGTCATTGAAATTTGATACATAAAAGCAAGGTGATATGATGACTTCAATAACAGACTTATCTGATATGTCTGACAACCTGCATGGCAGCCAATTTGAATTTTTATGCACAGTTGCCATGTTGGAGTGTTGAAAATCTCTATCTCGGGTTTGTAAATTAGGCTACCTGATTGAGCGCAAGTTTGTAACTGATTGAGTGCGCGCTGCTGTATTTACATTGTGACGTCAGTGAAAGGTGCATTATGCTTCCTTTTTGCTGCACTTTTTGGCATGCCTGTGAATGTTAGTCGTGATGTTTGTCTTCGCAGCCGCATTGGAATTCAAAATAGCGTTTGTCAGACACATCACATTAGTTGATATTTCAACTCAGTATGTTAAAATACTTGTTTACACCGAATTTCAGCGTCACTCACCACTTAAACATCGAGATAGGGATTTTGAATATTTCGTCGAGGCGGCCATATTGGAATTCAAAATGGCGGCCATTCGATGTTTGTCAGACACTTAAAATCATTCTGTCATCAAATTCAATATGTCAAAACGCTCATGTGTACCAAATTTTGGTGCCACAGGTCATTCAGAACTGAAGATAGGGATCTTAAAATTTGTTTTGTGATGGCGGCCATATTGGAATTTGTGATGGCGGCCATATTGGAATTCAAAATGGCGGCCGACCCCGTGGCCAGATCTCTTGGATCCGGCAATATTTGAAATCAGTGCCCCCAAATACCCCTACATGCAAAATTTTATACTTTCCGCCGGATTTGAGCATCTCGACCAATTTTTGCTACATATCTGCCCTACTAACTGGTTTTAAGGATTATGAGACCACCTACACTGTACATTCTTCTAGCCTGAGAACAAAGCTACTGAAGTAAACTTAATCACTTGGAGGTATACAATTACAACCTAAGACAGCTACACATTGTGCAAGATAATACAAATATAGTGCAAAATTATGAACTTGGCTTTAATGGGTCCACACAGTAAGCTGTGTTTCTTTCGATATTTCCGATTTGTTCTTTATACAAAGTAAGTATACGTAGATGGGATTTACCAAGAGACTCCTGATGTGGATGTTGAGGTCGTCACTGAACTTGCTGATATTTTCATCCTTCTTGGCTTCGCAGTACATGATGGTGGACTGGAATGCAAAATTGGAACAAAAATACATATTGCATCTCACTTCAGACAAAATAATAGTAAACATCAAATGAAAGACAAAGCATGATACTTGACATTGTAAAGATAGGATAGTGTAGCAAAGGATCACCATAAGAACAACAAAATTTACAAATGCTCAATATGAGTATAAATGATGCATGTGTCTATATGGTTATGACGTGGAAGTGTCCACATTCTTTTATCAATTGACTGCTTCTACTGACAGAATGTTGAATATTAGAAGATACACAGTCAGACCTCAATTATCAGGCCATCTAGGTATATTGGTATATCATAAGAGTATAAAGCTTTAGCTTGTCCTCAGCGGATAAGTTCTGTATGTGCCCAACTACTTGATAAAAATGAAACAAGGGACATTTTATGTACAAAGCAAATGGGAGGGTTCTCAACACCAAGACCACACAGGGTTCCCAATTTGTCTGTACTCTCTAAACTTTTACAACTCATAACTATGTTAATGGGTCTGATTTTTTTTCCCAAATTTTCACTGATGAATTAACTTCTCTGATTTTTCTGTTTCCTTCAAAGCAACACAATATCAGGATGAAATGTCGTTTTGAGGGTCTACAGCCCCATCCACTCCACCACAGTACTACAAAAGATGTTGAGCAGAAGTTAATTCAGGGACTACATCTCATGATTATGAATTGCCATTCTGTTTATTTTCTTACTTGGTTGCAAAAAATGCCATACCTTGAGGTGTTGGAAGCTTGGCATGAGAGTCTGGTACAAGGCTAACTCCTCTGGTTCGATGGGGACGTCAAAGTCCTTGGCAATGGTGAAGAGCCTAGTGACAACAAAATACTCCTTTTCCAAGGCCGGCAGCTCGGACCCCATCCTGGACAGGAAGGAGAGATGCTCCACAAACTCCTCCACGGACTGAGGCATGTGGTCAAGCTTCTTGGATGCACTCTGGACAGACACAGACAGGAGACAATTAATGCCCTTTGGTCAGCAGGTCTATTCACATCTGAGGATATCACATTTCCACTATTCTACAGGTCTGGTTCCAGTGAAACAGAGTACAATTGTACTATATATTTGCTAGGGCCTGGGTGATATCAACATACCGCGACACTTTGCAGTGCAAAGGTGGTATACCTTATTGTGAACCATTGTAACTCCTGTTTTATCTCAACCAGGGGGAATCAGTTGGCACACAAAGTAACCTTGATGAACATTGAACATACTTAAGATTTTGCATTCAATGATTCTTCTGACATTACGTTCAAATATGACAGTACACTGAAGATCCAAGTTGGCTTATAGACTTGGTTACATACGTGTAGCACCCAAGGTGAGAGGTTTATATGAACACTAAGCACTCAATGATGAAGTGCTCTAGATGAAGCCACACTGATTGTAGTTTGCAGAATTACAGGCTCAAAGATCTGATCTGGATATCACCTGGCATATGATCACGACAACATCTATCCTTAATACATTCAAGTGATTCAGTATCACTGAGCCATTCCATTTGGAGGTCTTGTCACCACATACCAAATGTAATGTAATGTTGTGTCTAATCATGTCATCCCCTTGTACAAGGCAAAAACACTCTATCACACAGATAGGACTCAGATAAAGATCCTGTGTGTGACGGAGTCACAACTCAAGCATGAAAAGATCCCACTTCACTTCCTTGCAAGGAGCAGGGTGCTAACCAGATGCAGTGGTCCACCTCACATACCCACACCAGAAAATGGGCAAATGATGCCCATGTCTCGTGGTTCACCCCAGGCAACTAGCAATAGTCAGCAAACAGTATTAACCAGGCATATTGTGCTATATTTGAAAAGAAGTGCTCTGGATTGCTTCAGCGGTAAGTAAAGGATGTCTCGGACTCTACCTTGATGACTTTGATGAGGTTTTCGTTGCGTTTGTTGGCGATGCCCGGCAGCCTGTCCTTGACAGCCGACATGACCTCACTAGGGTACGGCAGACACGTGTCCTGGAACTTCTGGCTCTGGACGTGGATCATCCCGCACCGCTTCTCCCTCTGCATCCTGTCCATGGCGTGCACCTGCAAACCACAATACATCGTTAGCCTCGATGTCTGAATCATTGATCCTCACGCTATCAGGGCCACAAGCCACATACATACAATTGGTATGTCAGACAACCAATTTGGGGTACCATCGTAGTGTTCCTTATGAAGTGTTTAAGCCTAATGCATTAACCTGTTGAAGGCGAGTCCCGAGTATACTCGGGCAGGTATCTATGGGAAATGCATGTTATAGCAAAATCAGTCCATCCTTAATGGGTTAAACTAATGATAGGGCTCACTGCTTGATGCTCCACCCATATATTTCTGCAACCGATGAGGGCTGTTCGATTTTGAAGACTTGCCCAAGATACTACCAAACATCTTGCGAACTTTCAGATTAGTTACAGAACAATCAGAAATATTTTTGAGAAAGAATCATGATATCATGCCTGTAATTCCTGTGAGTTGCAGTGCAGTATTAGCTCAATAAATTCGTTCTACAATATTTTCTTCTCATACAAATAGTCCCAGTTCTCACTGGGAAATTGCTTTAAAAACAGGACAGGGTTATGAAGATTAAATATGAATACTGATGAAATGTAACATGTGTCTGTCAAATGGATTGTTCACACTGTAAACTAAAGGCATACCATTTCAGAGTGGGTGGAGAGGACGTGGTTGAACTCTTCCGTGGTCCACTCCCGTTTCTGTAGGGAGCCCTGGACGTCCACTCGTCTGGCCTGCTCCACCATCTCAGTGTAGGGCTCAAAATTCTGGTTTGTGAAATGATGACATTTAAACAAATATAACAAGCATCACCAAGAAAACTGCATTTATACATCATTTATAGGAATTCTAGAATCTAAACAAGACACAGAACAAGTACAAGACATCAACTTATTAAACAGCACTGTTTCGGAAATAAGCTATCTGGTTTATATTGATTAACATTTGTTCTGTATTATCTTACCAAGCAACCACCACTCCCCCTAAAAAAAAAAAATGGTAACAAATAAATGGAAGAATGAATAAATAATACATTTATTCTGTAACTTTGATGTGTGCAGATGGAGAGAAGAGGAGAAAAAAAATCAAATCATATACCAAACTCTCTCATCACAAATAGGTCTCAATAACAGAATGCTACATGTATCTATTGTATTTCATTCTTCTTCCTCTACAACTGTATTTATAATGATTCCCACCGTGATGTCACATGAACCAACCTGCATAGGATGATTTTCTACATCATGGAAAACTTTACTTTTGCCCCTGTAGTTTCCATCTGCAACAATTAACACCGAACAAAAACAAACCCATTCTCTGCAATAATAAATATATACTTTGATATGTTCACTAACTTACATTTGTTGGTTGACTCTCACTTTCATTTTGTTGCCTCTTCTTGGTACACCTTATTACGGCTCGCTGTTTGCTCACCCCCCCCCCCCCCCCTTGCTGTTGCTATTTCACTCTTTTCCTTTCTTTATCCCTCTGTTGTTCCCTATCTTGTTTGATGTTGCCTCCCTATTCATCCTTATCCTTCAAAGGTTGCCCCCTTGATCCTCAGGATCATCACTGACCCTCCTCTGTCCTTTGTCTGTCCACCCTCCTGCTCTAATCCCCCTCCCTTTACCTGCTGGGCTCCTTGCCCATGACTTCCTACCCTCCCCTTTTGTTTTCTTTGTTCTGTGTCCCTAGCCTGTCCCCGGACTGTTCTTGTTGGGTGAATGTGATTGCTTTCCCTGCCTGTTTGTCATTTTGCCTCTGACAAAGATTCTGCTAGGATCGAAAGCTCAGGTCCCTTTTGACTCCAATAATAAAACAAAACAGAACACAAAAAAAGAGCAGAAAGAAAGTATACTGATACTCTTGATACCTTTGCATACTCAAGGACGGTGTTGACATTCTCCGAGACACACTGCAGGACTTCTGTGACAGCAACACCATAGGAACCATCCTCACCAAAGAGGAGCTCTAAATCAGGCCAGGGGCGCTGGTCATCCAACAACCCCTCCATGTCCAGGGTGGAGAGCTTTAGGTCGTACCGGGGTGGGGTCCAGAACACGGTCAGGTATGGGTCACGATGCAAAGCACCAACTTGACCTATCATGGCATTGGGGAGGAAAAATACAATTTATGGGCCACTCAAAAAAAAAAACACAAACAAACAAACAAACAAACAAAACCTTAGGTTTTGGTATGAATTGCTATTTTAAGAGTCATAGTTGTGGCAAAAACTGGGAATTAAACATTGGCAATCCCAAAGGGGAACATGAATATCCCATAGAGTAGTATTGTATTAACTCAGGAAAGAGAATTATCTCATCAAGCTTTTTTGGATTGCAAGTCAGCTAAGCACTGCAACGTATAAGGAAATCATATAAAGAAGACTGAATGGGCTTCCAGAAATGGCTTTACAAACACTAAAAACATACAGTGCTTCATTTTAAACAATGCAATAACCCTTGTCTCAATGATGAATGTGTCTTGAAACAGGATTACTTACTATACAACCTTTCCCATCACATACTCTTCTGCAAAATCAGTGAACAGAAACACCATGTCAAATCCTAACATGGTTTTGAGACTAGTGTACATATCTACATAATCTATATCAGGTTCAATATGTTACAAGATATAACATTGTCTTTCACACCACACAAACCAAAGTGACCAGAAGAGCTGAAATCGATCCAACACGCACAATAAACCAGACTTCAATCACTACCCTTCTGAGGCTAATGAATACTCCCAGTAACTGCCCCCTCTCCATTCCCAATCTATCTTTCACTCCCACGGATGTGTAGCGATGTGTATACTAACCCACAGTGTGTTCAAAGCCAGCAATGATGCCCCTGATCTTGGACATGAACTGCTCTCTTGATGGCATTAGGCTGACATGGACCTTACCAGGTGATACCACAGGTTCACTGAGGTGTCTGGAAGGGGGAAGAAAAACACTATGAATAAAAGAGAAAATATTTTCAAACCACAACCAACTATTTAGCAGTCATGACAGATATCACACACATTTGGAAAAAAGTGATCCATGTGTATTGTATGTTCTGAAGAGAACTTCACTGAAATGGAAAGTTTTTTTCATGTAAAGCAAAGAAGCTAACCTTGTTGATGTTGACAAAGATTGGTCTGCAAAGAACAGACTTACAGCAAGACCATGATTAAAAGGAAAAATGTTCAAATACTACTGGTGTCAAAAATAATTGCAGAAATTATTTCATTGCACCTAACTTTCAACAATTAGTCAGCATTCTCTGCCCATGGTGAATAAAATATGCATTTGATCACTCCACCAATTACATAATACCCCTCAAGTCATGTCTCCATGTTTTCTTTTCACTTGACAAAGTTCACTGTGAATGATGATCCAATAAAGACGACATGATCATACTCTAAGACAAATGATTCATGAACTTGTGCTTGAGCATTCTAGCGACTACTGCTGAAGAGGTTCATATTTTCAATGTGAATAGTGCTAGATGGTCAAGTACACACACACCCATCACAGAGCTTACCATTCTGACTCTAAATCTAATACAAAGTCATATTGACCAACCTGACAGGATAAGCATATTTCCCCACTGGTTGGTCATCAGCTCCGCCTTTCTCCTTCTCCTCATCTGACGATCCCTTCTCGTTCCCATCCCCTGCAGAGGAAGCATGGATTCAAATGATAACATTTCCATGGCAACCACAAACAAACAGATAGGTACATCATTCAAAGTGCAGATTCAACAAAGCTGAGTTTTTCTTTGGGGTAGCTTCTTTTTTTCAGTCCATATTCTAGAGAATACATAAAAATTAGAGAAAACTTCAGAGTATCCTAATACTCAACTGTCTGGGCAATAAAGTGATCTCAGGGCTGCAAAGATCTTGCAACACTGTGCTGAAATACTCTATGGCATATGAAGGAGTATTATTATTATTTAAGCGTGTCATAGTTTTGATAAGATGGAAGGACTGAAGTCTCACATGAGCCGTTCTCATCATCGCTATGGTCACCCTCATCGCTACTACTACTGGAGGAGGAGGAGGAGGAAGAGGAGGACTCGTGGTCTGGGAAGGTCACAATCTTCTTCTGGTCTCCACGGGATTTTCCTCGTCTGGATCCTGGTCTCTTGGACCTGTGGAAAAGTGAAAAAATGTATAAAAACAAAAAAAAAACAAAAAACATATGGAGTAATCAAATTCAACTAAAAGCTCAGTGTTCAGTGTACAGACTATTCATGAATAGATGCGGAATAGCAGAAAACCAAGAAAACCGTCAAACTGACAGGACTATGATTATTTGATCCCCATTTCCCCCCCCCCAAAAAAAAAGAAGAATATATCCACTAAACTTGGCGTTCTACTGAATGTTTCCCTTAATGCTTCCTTTTCCATGTTACATACTACACACTAAAGAAGGCCACATTCACATGGTAACAATGAAGGGGAGCTCTGTTGTATAGTAGGGAGTTGTTAAGACTCTAAACCAAGAGATCCTTAGTTCAAGTCCTGTCTGGTGCATTCATTGTTGGACAAGGTATTAAATCCACAATATCCATTTCAAGCCAAGAGGAAAATGGGTCTTGGCAATGTTGGAGCATAAAAAGCAGTGATAAGGCCAACTGGGAGAACAGTTTCCTATATTGATTAAAAACTACTAGGGAATATCAAAATGTGATTGTGTGATATATTAAGGCCATAATGAGAAACACAACTCACGAAGGGCGTGATGGTACCCTCTCCAGAGGAGGGACGTTGAGGACCAGCTGAATCTGGAAGACTGGGTCAGGGGGCATCTCCACGATCTCTTGCCGTTTGATGTCATCCAGAATCTGGGAGGAGGAAGAACATCACAAGCACTCATTGCCAAATAAAGACAAAATCTAATACTTCTCAGTTGAAAAAGCACTTCAAGTGTTCATTAAAATAAAAAAGGTATTTGAATTGTAGTTACGTAATGGGGCTTTATTTCTGTGCCATGGAGAATACAGCAGGGGAGGCAGCGAGAGCCCACATATTAACCCGTTAAGGACGGACTGATTTTGCGATAACATGCACTTCCTATAGACACCTGCCTGAGTATTCTCGGGACTCGTCTTTGACGGGTTGAATGACAAAAAAAGAAAGATAAAGTGGTAATTAATGATAACGTGAACTCAATTCTCATGGAGGAAGTTGCTATTGTTCTGGACCAACATACATTTAGTGTTACACAGATGTTGTGCTCACATCAACTTAGCCATGCATCACTTTTTTTATACTATGCTTCAGCAGCATTTCAACAATACCACAGCTGGAATTAAGTTCTGACTCTAATCAAATATCACAGAATTACTTCTCTTTAATGACACAATCCAAAAAAGAACGAAATATTTGTTTGGTTTTTTTATTACCTCGTCTATATCCACTGGTTGGGGCTTCTCCTCCATCTTGTTGAAGTCATAGATGGGGACGTTCTTGGGAGGAGCTGGAGGTTGTTTGGTTGTCTTCCTTGGACTCTCTCCATCTGCAGTGTTGGGCCTTGTCGACTGCGGAGTTCCTGGGTTACTCTCGGACAGAGCCAGGGTTGCAAGTCTTCGGGAAAATCCTGGAACAATGGAGAGGCACAAAAACGTCTAACATTTGAATTTCCATTTTAGCCTGTGATGTGAGGACAAGTGTTAGCATACCGCATAACTTCTTTCTAGGTTGTGACATACGAAAAGAGCTTTTATATTCAGCAATTCAACACTCACTCACAACTGATCTCATTTCTGAGAATAGCCAGGAGGTCATTGCTGGGTGATATCTGCATATGTACATCATGTATGAATGTAAGATCCTTATATGACTTCAGTTTTCTGCTGTGGTTGTCCCTGGTTTGGATCTGAGGAAAATATCATTCATTACAAGTTTTAGCATACATCATTACTGGATGCTGTCTGCAAAAGCGATTTCTGTCTTTTTTCTATACTAACTGTGATGGAAAGCCATGTTACATTACAGTACCATGGGTGAATGCCGCGAGTGTTTGTCACATCAATCACTCACCAGCAGTCTTCTTTGGCCTGGGCACATCGCTGTCCCAGCTACCGTCACTGTCGCTGCCAGAGTCGTCCTCCCTCCTAGCCAGCTCATCCCCGGTCCGGAGGGAAGTCTGGAGGAACTCCTGGAGGAGGCGGACAGCCGTCCTGACCAGCCGGTGCAGCATGTCCAGGATGATGTAATCGGTGGCATGCAGGAAGCGGGCCAGGCGGGAGAGGATGTTGCGCCACTGAGCTATCTGGGTGTAGGTTGGGCCTGAGCCTGACGGGAGATCGTGGTTTAAAGTTTGGAGAATGTAGACCAGTTAGTGTGTGAAATATCAACAAACCAAAGAAGCATACAGACAGTGAATTGCACATAACATACACTTAAATTATCTTAACTTTTCTGATGCTGTAACTTTGACTTTATAACCAAAATACAAACTAACTGTATCAAGATGAACTATTGCAGGAATCCTACTCTACAAATTACAAAATAATGTGTCACAACGAAATGAGGGATGGACAGATGGACTAATGGACGGATGGATATCCCCAAACATAAATGCCTCCAGCACTCTTTGGGGGTAGAGGCATAACAATCACATCATTATCTCTATACTTACTGTAGTGAAACTACAAGCATGAAATACAACTGAATCAGTATAGATCGCAGAACTCTGCATCCTCTTTAATTTTGCACGCTCAAAACAAATCTGATCTTCTCATCCCAAAATATAATGTCAAATAAATAAATGTTCATACCACAATATTACATAATGAGACGAAAGCAGGAAGATGAGGACCTCACTAGATACTTACTCTTCTCATCCTTCTTCTTCTTATCTTTCCTGTCTCTCTTCAGCTCCACCTTCTTGGTGAGTGGTCCCATGCCAGGAACAAACGTGTGCCTTATACCCTCCATCTCGGCCACTTTCTGTGAATGCATAATATGGACAGAGTCAATGACTAAGGCAGGGCCCTGCCTTTTGATTTAATCTGGCTATGATATCTTATTCTGTCACAATCTCACACATTGGGGTAGAAACAAACTAGAGTACAGAGTTGTGCCTTGAACTCACACTTAGTGCTACACTGTAAATCAAAATGTGCCACACATGTATACTGTATAAACGAACCAATCTAATGCCTCTGTATCAGTGATTCTAATCACTGAGTGTGCTTTGAAGCCATTAAAACCTCGCTGGGGTGACAAAACCTCTATCTCAAATTTGTGTAAAATCTCCTTTTGGATTAATTTCCAGATAATCAGTGTCCTGTCAAAAGCCTAGCTGTCTTACCCAAGAAATGAAGCCACCATGGCATGTCAGAGGAAAGGCAATCCCATTTGTAATAGTGCTTCAGTTGTCATCTTTTTTGCTCTCCTGAACATTAGACATTTTTGAGATGTGAGTTTTTATGAGGAACACTCACCACGCAGCATTCCCAGGCAAGCTTGACAAACTTGTCCCTCATCCTAGTCAGCTGGAAGTGGGCCGCCTCGCAATGATTGGCCTGCTGCTTGCAGAACTCGTCCAAGGTCAGCGTCCGGTGGCAGTCCAGGTTGACCAGACAGATGGCCTTCTCCCCCGCGCCCTGGCCGGTCATGCTGGAGCAGGCAGTCTCACACTGACCGCGGACGTAGAGCAAGCATCGCTGGAGGATCTCGTTAACCGTGAACAACTGCTTCTTCATGATCGTCCTGGCAACGAGGAAGGAGAGATGTCATTTCATACAGTCGCTACATTGCTGGCATTATAGGCGCGGTCACACTATGCAAAACCAGACATAGTTTCACTATCCAATATTTTGCTTTGCATAATTTGAGCAGTATGACCGCAAACTTGGGATGTTTTTCACTTCTTGCAAAACTACACATAGTTTTGTGTCGTGTGACCAGGTATAGTTGAAACTTCAAGAAGTTTGTGACATGATAACAGACCCATTTATGTTGTTTACGTACAATGCGCACTCCTTTGCATGTTGATAAGCATTTCAAATTTTAATATTCAAGGGGGGAGGCTTTTTAGACCAATTACAGGTACTTTCACACCACTGAAACTAGATGGAGTGCTGTTGGTAGCATGACCACATTCTCAAACTTCTGGAAGTTATTCGGAAGCAAGCTACATTCGTATGCATAGTTTCACACAATGTGACTGCTGCTTATGTACAAATTTGTGATGCTTGCACAGTGTCCCATCTTTTATTAGGACCACTTTGTTTTTGGATATCTCATCCATTTCAAAACCTATTTTCATCAAATAAACTTTGATTTCCTCTTAGAATTTCATGCTCTTTAATATTTCCTATAAGTAGTTTCTAATTATCTTACAAAAAAAGTTAAAAACCTGAAACCCCATCTCCACCAAATCTATACCACTGCTTTAAACCTCAAAATCTGTTAGCCCTCACATCATCCTATACCTTCACAGCCTCATTTCATGATATCTTTCTGAAATCATGCCATCTGCTGACTTGAATACTCACTTGCTGGTGGCATTCTTGGCTGCTCTCACATTTATTTTCCACATGTTGAATGCTTTCCAGATCCTGAGTGTGTAGAATAAACATAGTGCAGGGACACAATTCAGAAAATGATATCCATTCTTTAATTGCAGTAAGATCATGTTTCATGAGCTTAAAAACAGTAGAAATTCAGAAAGCTGAATCTCTTTTCAAACATTATATTCACTTACAATCCTTACAGATTAAAGGGCATGTACAGTTCTGGTTGAGGTGAGGATTTAGCTTTTAACGTTTTGCGAGATATTCAGAAACCACTCTATGAGATGTCAAAGAGCATACAATTCTGAGGGGTATCAAAAGTTTGTTTGATGAAAATCGGTTTTGAAATGGCTGAGATATCCAAAAACAAGGTGAAACAAAGAAATCCTAATAAAAGGCGTGGCCTGTCGCCTTTTATTATCTAAAAGTTCAGTCACACGTAGTTTGAGTTTTTATTCACACAGTCAAATCAGCTGACTCAGAAATCACTGCAATACAATTATGTAGTTTAACCCTATTTTAACTGGGCTATTTGAGACCAAGTTTTTACTGAGGGGGGGGGGGGGTCAATTTGACCCCCCCTTCTGATCTCGACCGCTGAAGGCGCGATTGCCGCAAAATTTTGCCTGAAGATAGAACCAGATGTCAACTACAAGATTACATGGTCATACAATACAAAAATATTGATTTTGTATTTTTAGTAAATTAATTAGGCAAATTTATGCATGAAATAATATTTTCCCCTGTAACTCCATTAAAAAGACTGAAGGATTGCTAAATTTTTGTGTCAGAATTCCTCATGACACATTTAACAATTTTCTTGTTTAAAAATTGCACAATCAAAATCAATTTCTTTTTTTTCTTTTTTCTTTTTTATTTCTTATGTATTTTTTTGTTTTTTCGACCTTTTGTTTTCTACTATTTTTTCGAACTTTTGTTTTCTATTGTTTTTTCCCAAAATTTGTTGCAGGCACTCTTTCAAGCTTATATACATTAAAATTTATTAATTTCAATAATTTAAAGTTGAAATAATCTAATTTATGTCAATTTAACAAAAAAACAAAATTCGATTTGCATTGGATTTGCACACGATATCATGAATTTGAGCCGTTTTCGGGTTGACATGCATATGCAAAACATTATGTAACATTGGAACGGTGTACTTGGACGTCGCAAATTTGGTCTCAAAATATGCGGGAGACTTCAATGAAAAAAAGTCCAGAAACGACACGCAAAATCTTTGCGCGTTGCGGAGTCGTGGCGCGAAACGTCGAGGGGGGGTCAATTTGACCCCCCCCCCCCCAGTTAGAATAGGGTTAAATGGTGTATGCCACTAAATCTAAAACTCAGATATACTGTAAAACGAGGAATGTTCACGTGCATCTTAATTTCGCAAATTTCGCGAGCGCCAAGATTCGCAAAAATAAAATGCACGCGAAAGTTCTTATCTACACTGTATGCATTCCACGCCAGTGGCAATTCGCGAAAATTTCATGCCACAAAAGAGGCCGTCGGCTCCAATTCGCGAAAATTTCATGCTGTGAATATATCATGTTTTACAGTACCCAGTAAATCAAGTTACATCTACACTCGGAACTTAGTGTTGATGTTTTTGTTCATCAGCAATATCTTTGACATACAGGCAAAGCTCAATAACTTTTCATACAAAGAAAGGTAAAGATGTCAGACAGAGTGATTTACCTGAATTTGACAAAGACACCTTGGTTGTGGATAGCACTGAACAGACGTCTTTCGTATTGCCATTGCATTGTGGGAGTGATGTCATCATATTCCTCTTCCCCTTCTTCAATATGCTGAAAATGAAATGATAATGAAAAAAAGATAACGTACAAGAGATAAGATGACCAGGACTAAATATCTAAATTAATTCATAGAATCATAAGGAATCTTAACTTTTATTTCTTTCATGGGCAATGTTTTAACCATCATCATCTTCCAAACATGTAAAATTTTGGATGTAATATTAAAGATAGTGCAGAACAGTTATTTGCAAGAGCATCTTTTTTCTTTTTTTTTTCGTCTGCCTAGACAAGTTTTTTATTCCACACTGCCAAGCATAAAGCTGGATAGAACGTGTATTGATAAGCAAGATATTACCAAGTTGTCTCTTTCACAGAATTTTCAACCTATCATGTCATTGCTAAAACACAGGAACACTATCAAAACCACTTCCTAAGACATTTTTGTCAGACAGTAATATCTGTGAAAGAGGTAAGATCACTACAACGAATTTAAATGCCATTCACTCATCTTCTGGTAATATCGAGCTAATCAACGTCAATTTCCTGTACTTCATTAGATCAAAGAAAAGTTGAAGGGAACAGGATTTTTAGGGAAGGACCAAAGAAATGTATAGATTTTCTGAGAACTAACCAGTGAGACAAAATTTGCACTAGCTGTGAAGTACATCTGTGAGGTCCTGGCATCGTTAGGAGACACAACTTGCAGATCATATGGGTTATAGCGCCCTCTAGGGTCATGACGATTCCGAGGAAGAGCGTAAACAAAGTCACCTTTGTCTGGCGGTATCTCCTGGCAAAAGAAAATTTGTTGTGAATCAAAACTTCAGTGCTAAGATTAAAAAACGAATGGCCATATGCCAACATGTGATCTAAAACTGAAATTATACTCTGAATATTATTTTTTTCTTTAAAGAAAAAAAAAAGAGATTTGTGACAATCTTAATAGAGTCAGCCTTTTAATACCATGTTCATGTGAGTCTTCAGTTATCAATCTACAATTCAACTGGCAAGAATATAAAGTATTTCCAGGTTAACATAAGGTGACTGGTTCACACTACAGGTTCCACTTCATGTAAATAGTATTAGGCATTTCCATACTCTAAAACATGGATGATTCTGTAACACTTGTAACTCCTATTTAGCTTACAATATTCTTAAAGGCCCTGTTTACCTTTGGGAGCAGTGATTTAAAAAAATGTTAAAGATATCATATTTGATGCATATGTGTGGATCAGTTGTACCACAAAACATCCTATCCTATAAAATTTAAGCAATAAAGCCAAAATTATTTGGAGATATATGTATTTTTCTCAATAAACCGTAATTGTAGACGGTATAGACTGGAAACATCTTTATTATAACTATTGTTCACATTTTGCATATTTAACAATACAGTGCACTCCTGTTATAACGAACATGGTTATAACCATGTTATAAATTCCGATTACAACAAAGTAAAAATTCAGGCCACAATATTATCTACTCTATGTATTTTTATTATTTATTTGTTCAGTTATAACGAAATTTCAATATTACGAAAGAAAACTGCCGGTCCCGAGGACTTCGTTATAACAGGAATCCATTGTACTTAACATCGGTTTTACTGATTAAAATCTTTACAGTGGTTGTTTCTATCCCTAACTCACATTTTAGAACTATTTTAAAGCACTAACGCTGGGTTTTTGTTTCATCTGCAAATGGTAAATTATGCCTTTAAATCATTTATTTTTCAAAATAGTTAGCATTTCACACATCACCTTTGACTCTACTGCAATTTCACTGAGTTCAAATCAACACTGACTACATGGCTTCAACAGCAACAATCCCTTCAAGTTACAGCTACACTCTGCTAGACACTCTGCTAAACATGCATAAAACTACTGCTAATCAACCCATCTACCGCTTGAAAATCACATCACAACAAAACAGGTATAATGAATGCAGTATGATTATAGAGAATGTAGAACAGGTATATGCACATATGCAAGTTTTCAAAATAGGATACATGACTGATGAGCTATGCATTGAATGACAGAGTTAGAGCTGATTGAATGAAAGATGCTAATAACCCACTGACAACAAATGGCTACATCACACATTCTCAAACTATACAGAACACAAATTTTGAGAATACTTTGACAGAGGAATAATTTTGATGGGGTTAATGTATGCTGAAAGACAAAAAAAAAAAATGAATGCATGGAAATATTATGGCATGTAAAGATGGAGCAGAAAACGGATGATAAGTACAAGAGTGGAATCAAACTTCATAGATTGAAGTTGGCAAATCTGTCAATTACTCTTGTTAAAGGCAGACTACTGAAAACAGCATACGTTGTATATGGGTTGGAAAACAGAAAAACAACAGGCCTTCAATATCCATGGATTTGCTACCAACTGTGGAGTCAACAATGTACATGATGAGATCAATTTTATCAGTTCAATTATGGCTGGAAGCTTTAAATTTTTTTTCCTGTTTTTCTGGTTGGCTTCTAAGACACCTATTACTATCAATGAAATACATTGTAATCCAGTCAGTTTGATGCACATACACATTGTATATATCAAAGAAATTTTAATGTATTCCTCCAAAATACTCTAATGACTCACTAAGATTTTGATTGTTCAGTTTCAATCAGGTTAATTGTACATTGTCAGGTATTATGAAAAACAAAGATTTGTAGCAGTCACGTACACTCTTCACCACCACTGTCAGTAGCAATCCTCTAGACAACAAACTGAGACAGATTTCAGATAGCGATACGATACCTCCATGTATTCGCGTACACCTTCCTGAGTCTGGATATTACAATGTGAACATCAGATAAATATGTAATTCTTTGCAATGATTTGCACATGCAACCAGCTAAACACCATCAAAACATGATAACAGAATACATTACAGGAAATGTCGTTTCTCTCTAAAATATTGCAGATGTACTGAATGTGAAACACATCCGCGTACATATACACGTATGTGCCCTTTCTGCTTATTTCATGTTTGTATGTTTGCTTGTATCTTTGTTCATGTTGGTCTGTGCTCCTGTCTGTCAAATACAGGTCTGTGCGAATATCTGCATCTCTAACATGGAAATATTTGTGGTACATTAATTTTTGCAGATTTTTTGCTACTTTTGGCTTCTAAAACACACAAAAACATCTTCACAATTTTCTATGCACATTTTGAATGGGTTGAATCTTGCATAGTACAAACTGATAAGTACTGATACTAAGTATGTGTCTGTACGTGTCCTAGCATTAATTTGAGCACATGTGTGTTATGCTAGCAGCTTTCTAGCTCTGCAGGGCCGCACATTCATTTGGGTCACTTGTGTGTACTGGTGCATAAATTTTCACACATGGAGCTGTCACATAAAATGTTGCCTGTTGTGAATTGCATGAAACATACGAGTTAGGAAATGTGCAATGCAATTTTCAAAACCAGCAAATGTGTTTTTGAGCCACTCAGTACAAAAATTTGATCACACAAAAATAAGGCTTTCATGTGTCTCTTTGTCTGCGCTCATGTCTGATAACTCTGTGCCTGCGACCAAGACAATCTGTATCCACGTCATCAATTTTGCATGGAATCCTTCAATACGATTTTATAAATGGAGCAAAACTTTCATGACAGCAAAATATCTACAAGGCTTGCATAACATTAGCATGTTATCATTAAAGTGTTTTTGCAAAGCCAGCACTGACGGAGAGAGCAATGTTCATATTATACAAACTAAGGCTGGATGAAACCTTCTTCTCACAAATAAAAGACCTCATATTTGAGAGTGATATCAATGGTGTGAACTGAAGGTATAAGAACTTTACTTTTAATATGATGAATCATTTTCAAGATTGACTTACGATATTAAAGTATGTGGAATTTAATTTAAAATGAGAGTCTGTGGGATCTACATCAGGACCATGAATTACTACAGTTTGAAAAGAGAAAATCTTAAATTGCAGTATTTCAGAATCAAGACTTTATTTCAGAATGCCTGTACTGTAGCTACCGGTGATACACTTTAACAGAGATGCTAAATGAACATCATGTATAGACATTCAGAATGAAAGGCAATATACACCATGAAAATAGCAAATGGCTGATCTATAGACAGAATGCAAACTTTTGCAATCTTGTTTTTCCTACCTTTTCTGGCTCCTGTAGCTTCATTTCAATGGTTGGTATGATTTCTTTGACACCTGGTCCATGTCTGGGAAGATCCGTCACAAGACCCAGAGCACGCCGCATACTTCTGATGTGGTAGCTGAGACTGTCCACTGCGGGAACTAAAGGGTGGAAATCCGACATTTTGAGATTAGGACTTTATATCACAGTGGGAGGGGAATCAGAGATAAGCCTATTCTTTAAAATGGTCCAACTACATGAATATTTACTCAAATCTAAAGAACTTCATAAAACTTGCACATGTTATGACAAATGTATACCTTCGTGAAAAAAAAATGACATTATGAATACTCGCAAAACTTGGCATACACAATAAACCTTACACAAAGCACCTTGTGGAATTTCCAGCAAACACACTGGTTAACAGAACCAGGCTTTCGTCCAGGATTCATTCATATATTTCAGAGATGAAATCACCGTCACATTGTCAGTAAGAAGTGCTCATGTTGATCATTTCATCTGAGCAAATGACCATAAAACATACACAACAAAGGGTATAATAATCCCTTCACAGCACTGGTGAATCAATCCTTAGTGTGCTTTGAGTGCTGATACACACAGAAAGCCCCATAGCGTTGCACATACTGTCCAAAGTCCCTGGCACGGAAAGGGTTAATGAGTACTTTACGCATTTGGGTAATCAGGACAGAGGCAAAAAGTGTTCACCACTTGAGAAACCCGACGATATATAAAATACAAAATAACTATTACTTATTTGTGGAAATTGTGTTAAACAGAAGGTTCACATACCAGAATCATCATACTGGTTGGTCTGAAGGTAAGTAAGCACTGTGCGTGAATCAGGGCGAGATCCTGTTGGTGATGGCTGTCGTGCCGAGTGGTCATCGCTCTTGACTGACCCTTCCGAAGGGTCCGGCGTGAACTCGTTCTTGGCAAGCTGCATGAGCGGAGAGAGGGGCGCGACAGATTCGAGGCGTTGGCTGTCCGGAGGCTTGAGGGCGCTCTCCACTTCCCCTCTGCCCTCCCCTTCCAGTTCCAGAGGCGAGTCTCTGTCCGGCTTGCTCTCTGGGTTTTCTTCCCTGAAAGTCACTGTGGCTGTCTCCTCAGAAGTCTTGGCCGTACTAACAGGGTGTGGCAAGTGATGCCCATTCACAGTCCGTTTTGCATCATCCCCTGCCCCTCTGAGAAAGGAGCAAGTGAAATGAATTATGTTAAGGTATGAATAACTTATATCAAAATGAAACACAATTCCCACATTTTATTCACTGACATTCGCTACTTGATCTACACTTTGACATTTTTAATCTTGCTAATACTTTTCATGTCACAAGAACTGTAATCATTCCACACTCTTATTGACATTAATATTTCATTCTGAATTAATATGCTTCCTAAAAAAAAGCAAATTGCAATCCTTGAAGCATAAAGGCATATCTCAGACAACCACATGATCTCAAGTAAACTTATTAAAGCCATTCACACAATAGTTGCCAATCAAACTCTACATGATTTACAGCATTATACAACACACTCAGCACCATGCAAGCATCACTAAGGGCGTGTTTATGCTCAATTTGTGAAGGCAGAATCAGCGTTTTGAAACGCTGATTCAAAACGCTGATTCAAAACGCCGTTCACAGGAGCACTGTTTATGCTCACTTTCTTCGAGCCTTGGAAAGAGCGTTTGCAATTGCTTCGCTGACCTCAGCAGAGGCAGGTCAAATTGGGGGCACTGCGATCGGTGGCCTGGCCTGAGAGAGCAGCTGGGATAGACATGCGTTCACAGTACATGGGAAAACTGCACAGGCCAGGGTAGCTGGCTGGCCAGGCTCGCGCTTTTTCACGTGAACCGGAAAGGCGTTTAGATGACGTCACTCTAAACGCGTTTATGCTTCCCCGTCAAACGTGATTAGTCAGAAACGCCAATCGTAAACGCACCTTTTTGTGCGTTTTGGATCGGCGTTTTGAATCAGCGTTTCTGTTGAAGTGAGGATGAATGCAACAGCGTTTTGCACTAATCACATTTCAAAACGCTGATTCTGGCCCGAAAAAGGGAAGCATAAACACGGCCTAACACTCTTCCTCACTAGAACTGAGAGAATGACAGGACCACGCAGATCTCCAAAGTACACAAACTTTTTTCTCAATTCATGGCATCTTACACTGGCTTTGTTGCTGTGTTGGCCTCCTCTGCTTTCTTTGCTGCCTGACGTTTCATTCTAATCCTCGTCTGGTCACGCTTGAAGAATGTTGTTCTTATGGCAGCACTGGCATTCGGTGCCCTGTTCCCAGACGGAGGACGAGGTATAGCCGGCAAGGGTGCACTCTGTCCCCCCAGAAAATGACAGAAACATTAAAGGGATGAGAATCATTTAGTTATACACATAGTTATGATTATCATAAACCAGTTTGTTCAAGAATGATGTCATTATAAAATGGGACGTCTACATACATTTTGTATCACAGTATCCGCTACTCAAAATGAATGCTGTAGACTGGTGAGGCTGTGTGAGTATAGTTAGGCCAAAAATTACAATACTACTTCATAGTACTACTCCAGTCAGTAATTTTTTATTCAAATTCATGAGATTCTTCCGTTGAGATGTTTTCATTGCAACTGATAGACAAATTGCCCTACATCGACGTAAATAAGCACTGAATTGATCATTAGTTGCAATGAAAACATCTCGACGGAAGAATCTCATGAATTTGAATAACAAAGCAGTAGACGCTGCATGCTATAAGGATTACAACCAACACTTGCTGTTGGGCGAAAGCTCGGTGGTCTAGTGGAGATGACACCTTTCCGGTGATCAGGAGGTCGTAGGTTCGAATCCTGCTCAAGTATGTACGCCCATGATTTTTTATCATGGCTACTACTAAAACACTGATCAATTCAGTACTTATTTACGTCGATGTAGGGCAATTTGTCCATCAGTTGCAGCAGTAATTTTTTGTGTGTCGTTATGCTGGTGTTGAAAGTGTCTGCTTGGGTGATTTCAAATGCTAACAAAAAGTTTTGAAATCACTGAGAGCATATAAAATTTACATCTACACTTTATATCCTTATCCAAAATGTACAGCTGACTTGAAAAGAAACAGCAAAGAAGTTCTGTTCCATGATGTACTGGTAAATGAAACAAAATTTTTCAAAGTTGACAAGCACAAAAACATGTAACCATAAAGAAGTATTCTTTTTTTAAAAAACATTTAACCAATGATTTACTCTAACATTTGGAAACTAAATACAGCAAGGACTACTTGATCAGTTAAAGATTGATGTCAGTAAAGTGACAGCTCATACCTGCTTATTTACAATGGGATCTGGCTGCCCACTTTGCCTCATTCTCACGTTCTGAAAAACCTGGGCATCTTGGGGTCTGTCATACAGCCTGGCCTTCAAGTCTAAGCCTTTCTGACGAGCCCTTGAGGTGGGTTCGATGAACTCTGGCTCGGCTTCAAAGGTCACTGTCTTCTGTCTGGTGGGCTGGTGGTGCTTCAAGGGAGAGTCGTGGGGGAAGGAGGGGCTGAGCAGCTTCTGGGATGAGAGTGGGGTCTGCTGCAGGTAGAGGCTGTAGTCATCTAGGGAGCCAGTCTGGAGCGCAGCTGGGGCGCTCTGTGCCACTCGGGCATTGGCGTCCGCCACTATGATGAGTTCCCCCTGAGACTGTGGCGTGTGGTTTCCCGTGATGCGGCCATTGGGGTTTGGAGACGGAGAGTCGTCGAGATTGGTGGTCTCATCGGAAGTCGTGTAAAATGAAGACTCCATCTTGAGGCATCACCCGTATGCATGCAATTTGAAGAGTATTTTCTTAAACTGCATCCATGGCATTGGATTATGATTTTAAACCCTGTTGAAACAAAATTTGTCAAAGCAAAGTAAATTCAGTTTGGTGTCATAACTTTTTTCCATTAAAAAAAATACTGCTTATACAGAGGTAGAACCTACATTTGTACAGTTAAACCAACCTACACTGTAGGTCTATATTTGCTGAAAAAAAGCTTTGAGTCCAGAGTGTCAGTCAAAATATTAGGATAAAGAGAGACTGCAAAATAGATAGGTCTAACATTGATTAGATTCTACTGAGGAAACAGGAGGGAAAAGTATTGAACAAAATCCTCATTAGTATTTTCTACACGGAAATATTGTTAACACATCTTTGCCACTCACTACATTTACGTGTGTTATCAATTGGAGAATGGGCAGTCGATTAACTAACATTGATTAGATTCTACTGAGGAAACAGGAGGGAAAAGTATTGAACAAAATCCTCATTAGTATTTTCTACACGGAAATATTGTTAACACATCTTTGCCACTCACTACATTTACGTGTGTTATCAATTGGAGAATGGGCGGTCGATTAAAAAAGATGAGCTTGCACCAGTGCACAGTAAAAAATGTCACTTGCGTTTGTCGCCAAGAATTCCTTGTATATAGCTATTGTCTAGACTGCTCTAATGTTAACCCTGGCGTTAGAGGTGCGAGTCAATAAATTTCTGAGCCTGGGAAGTGGGATGTGAAAGGACAGTGTGGTATTTTCAGCCTTGAATGAAATGAATGTAAGGTGAAACTGAGGGATATTTTCTAAGATACAAGGTATTTAATCGGTGGGGCCTATTTCACGAGTATGCAATTTATATTTAATCAAGAAGTGGTTGATGAGTAACACGTTAGTAGGTCCAACTACTATGGTAGCCCTACTACATATCGACCATCGTCTTTTAAACCGACCGCGTATTCATTGGTGCACTAACGCTTAGTACGCACTTCACTGCGCGCAAAGCACATAAAAATGGATTGGCTTTGAATGTTGATGAGGATGGTGTGGGAAAACGCGAAAATTCACTGTTCATTAAAATGGTTTTAATCAAAAGGACAAAATTTCGAATGAATATTTTCACCGAATCGTAATGACAGCACAATGTAATGTCTATGGAAGTTTCTAAAAAGCTTCGTAGACTTTTTCTACAACACGGTGTTCAATACAACTTGGTTTGCGTGCATTGTCAATGCAAAAACAGCGGTCGATCCTAATAACGAGCTTTACCGCGGGGAGCTGAAACGAGGCCAAGTTCGTCGGCGATATTTTTGCACTGAAACTTCGAATCGAAAAGGGAACAACGGCATTTGATAGAGCTGGATTTTCTCAATCACGTAGGTCAAGTTTTTTACGTGAATTTCAGTGTTAAATATTCTTATCAAGCAAATAAACATTAGGCGGTCGATGAGTAGTAGGTCCAACCCGGTAACCCTATACTCTAGCTACCTCGTCCAAGCGGATGCAGCGGACAGCTAGCAAGGTTTGCCGCCGTATCTCTTGGCATGGAAACATTCACAACTACGGTAACCGAACCGGGAATCGACTGCCGCACGTTCGCTACGTTATGCGACAGCAGATATGTAATCTCCTTTATTTTTTTTTTGTGCACTGTTGCAGCTCAGCGTACGCTAAATGTAGACATTAATACTTATTAGAAATTTTAATATTGGAACTAAGTCAACAACGAACATACCTCCTTTCGGGAGATATTCTTAGCCAGCTAGTTGTTCGCCACAGCGTTCTGATTCAAGTTTCTTACGATGTCGATGATGGACAGTTGTGAGTTAGACAAGTCACAGTTGTTTAGTCCGCCATCTTAAATCACGCTTGACAACGCTAGTCTACAAAACGGACCACTTAACCATACATTCAAAATTTCATACAAAGTAACTAGGCATTCAAAGTATTCCTTTCCGTATCTGTCAAGCTGTCCAAATAAATGAATCATTAGAAATTATGCAAATAATAAATATGTATATTATGGCTTTTGATTCTGATGAGGGCATTCTAATACATCATTCCGTAGAATTTGGGTGAAACGTGTCTGAAAATACAGACTAAGTGTAATTAATTGAGTCAGGATGGTGCTCAGAGCTAGCTCTGTAATGTAGTATTGAGAGTAGTTGGCATTCCAAGACGATCATAATCACGGCCAAGTTCACTTTCCAAGCCCGTGTGGTCGATTTGAGCTTGTTTCTCACTGTTTGGTGACATTTCTGCGTTGAGGGTGTTTAATTTTTTTTTTCTTTTATGAAGTAGATGTGGCAACAGATGATAAAAATACTATTTAAAAAGATGTAAATTACGGTACGTGAAGTAACGAAGACACAGGCACCAGGAGGAGGAGAAGAAGAATGAGAATTACTCAACGGAAGAAGAAGAAGAAGTAGAGGGAATTGGTAAGACGACCATGAACAGTATACTCTATATAGGCCTACAAATACAATGGTTTCTGCGCAAATCGGTACTCAAAGCACAAAAAAAACAGCCTAATAGATGAAAGCAACACCGCCCTACTCCTGAATTAACCCCAAGAATACATGCTGATTGAGTTGAATGGAACAATTTATAGTAAAGAATGCATCAGTGAAAGTTTGAGAAAAATCGGGCAATACGTTCAAAAGTTATGAATTTTTGAAGTTCTCGTTTGTTTCCGGGTTTGGTTTTTTTTTTCACTTTTCTATATAATGAAAGAGCACTAGACTTACCTCTTTCAGAAAGCAGGGGGAATAAAATAACCCTTGGCAAATGTCAGTAACAAGTTCAGGGAATGTGTATTTTTCATATGAAATTATATTTTGTGGAATTTTCTGTATACTTTCTTTATATGGTACATAGTCCATATGTTATGTCATGATCTGTAGTAGTCTTCTGATCCAGTGGTCACGTCACCAAATTTCAAAAATTCATAACTTTTCAACCGATTGTCCGATTTTCCTCAAACTTTCACTTATGTGTTCTATAGAACACATAGGTGTTCTAATATTGCTGCATACACTCAACCCACATGTATATTGGGGGTTAATTCCCCTTTAAACAACGGAAACAAACAAGAACCAAATGGGGGTAAAGTGTTTACCATACAATGATTATGTTTGTGAGTACGCTTTTGTGAATCAAAACGAACATTATTTTTAACTAGGGGCTCACTATGAACAAGCCTCTTTTATGTGCTTTTTGGGATTCCTCCACTATCATTTGTATGTTCGGCTTTGTTGTTGTTGTTGTTGGTTGTTGTTTTTTTGTATGAGTTTTACCAATGTTGTTGATGTGAAGTGTGGAAATAAACTCAATTCAATTCATGTCAAATTAAATTCAATCATAACCATTTATGCTATACCACCTTGCAAGAACAAGTAACTGAAAAAAATTGTAGGCCTAAGCAAAAACAAAAAACAAATCAAATGCAAAGACAAAAAACAAAAAACAAACATAAAAAACAAAAACGAAGCATAAAATGTATATGTTGAAAACTAAGAGTTAAATTGGACATGTTTAAAAGAAAAAAAGACATTGAGTAGAAGTGCCATGTCAGGGATGTAAGCGGGAATGGTGGTCCCTTGCCCTCATCTATATAGTGGCGGATCGACGTGGGGGGGGGGGGGGGGGGGGGGGAGTTGACAACCTCACCCCCAAGCCTTGTGCTGCCAATTTAAAGAAGGAAGCCATCACCCAAAATTGATAAAATTCAAAGGAAAGGGAATGATATTCCCGACAGAACAATTCAAAAACTGACAAAAAACAGATAAGAAAGAAATAAGGAAAACATGACATTTTGACATTTCTCTTTTTTTCGAAAAACATTTTAATAGTCCCTGTGAATATTCAATAAGCAATTTGATGACGTCATACCCTCACAATAATTTTTTCTCAGGTATATAATATTTATGAAATTCGGGGAATAAGTTATTTTTAGCTAAAGCAAGTAAAAGAATGTTCTCATTTTAAGATATATCGGAGTTAAGATTTTGGTTATTTTGGGTGGTTTTAAGGCACATTCTGTATTTATACAGCTGAAATATGAGATTTTGTCTTTTCCGCATAATCTTTTCCGCATAATCATGAAATGAATAAAAAATTAGAGTAGAGCATGACATCGTCAACTTGCACATTCGAATATTCATTGAAGGACTGTGTTTTCCGAAAGGTAATATTTTAACATGTCATATCTTTCTTAATCGTTATAGAATCCAATTTTGTCATTTTTGTATAGGTCTATAAGGAATATTCTCTCTTTCTTTAGAAGTTTATCGATTTTTAGGGTGGATGTGCGATGTGCACAGAAAAACGGCACCATGTGCCCAGAACCACCCACCACACAGCCGATGTTCCCAGCAGGGCCGACGGAAGGGGGGGGGGGGGGGGGTGCCCGGGGTGGTACCGGGGTTCGCCCCCCCCCCCTTTTTTTTTTTTTTTTTTTTTTGCACCCGTACATAGAAATACAGGATGTCACCACTTTGCCCCCCCCCCCCCCCCCAACTTTTTTTTTTTTAACCCGGAAGTGGTGCTTGAAAACAATATGAAACCTTTGAGCGCGCGGTAAGGCCTTTTGTTTTGCGCTGAAGACTGTCGGAAGTGGGCCCCTCACTTTTGAAAACGTGGCGCCGGCCATGTCATGCCCACAGCACTCGGCTGTCTCAGGCTCAGCCCAACGTTGATTCACCCGATTTTGTCGCTAGAACTGGCAGAAAAAAAAAAGTGAAGACGTTTCTTTTATTTCTGTTTTAGATTTGTTTTGTTTTGTTTTGTTTTTCTTTGCTTGTCAGCCAGTTTGTCTTGGTCACCCCCCCCCCCCTTCAGAGTAGCAAAAAAAGCTAGATCCACCCTGTGATCTGTGATCATTTCAGTTTTTATTTAGGCCCTATAATTTTGGGATATATATTATAGCACCTGGAACACAATTAGCAACTATATAAGTACTCCATAGGGTCTGCGTTATAGACATCCTGAAGTGTAGTGAAGAGAACAGGGGAAAGCGAAGATAGATACCCAGATAAATGGACTAAGAATACTCACGCGGTGAATATAATGATATGACAACAAGTCCCAGAGGCCCTACTGTGATTTTCCCCGTAATAAAGATGCGATAAGTGCTGAATAAAAGAATAAGTAAAAGTTGTTTTTTTTTTCTCGAGTGATTTAGAGTAGAATTCGGCGGCGAATCAAAATATTCTAGTTGAGACTGTGATAAATGGTAGCAAATCAGACAATAGGTCCTATCCTAAAAGCTTCACCGAGATTTGCTGCTGTTGTTGCTGAGCCCGGCCTGTTATTTTTAAGGTGCGTGCCATTTAGTTGTGAATATATATATACTAAAAATCTACATGTATAGGCCTACTGGCATCTTGTTTCATTCAAAGAAAATTAATTCAAATCAATAAGGGAGGGGATAAAAGCTACGCTGCATTATTGCCGCAATTTTGGAGATACTGATTCTTTGTGTTTACTTTTGACTTGTACTATCAGAATAATAATGTACTAGTTCTGGAGTAGACTTTATCCAGAGCACGAGCTCGGAGGTCGATCAAGTCGCTCTCATCAAAGAGATTTTCCCCAGGAGGAGAAAATCTCTTTGCTCGCATCTCACTTGTGGTACAGTGTATGTCGCCCTCTTTGGTCCATAGTGCGAAGAGCGCGACTGTCGTTCGTCGACTCCTATCCTGATACATTTACTGCACGTAGCTAACCATAGGCCTAGGTTAGTGGTCTTCACGTGTTTGGCAAGTGGATGTTGCACGCGTGTACAAAGTGTGTGTGACTTTACCCAAGCGCCCGAACTCCTTTTGTAAGACAGTGAGTAATTCTGCGAATATTTGCATTTATGCGAGCTTGTTGTGATAAAGTGTGTGTATTATTCTGTATAATTCTGTGCTGTTCTTTCAGACATGGCTCGAGGTAAGCGTGGATCGAGAGGCCGGGGCCGCGGGAAACCTGTGCAGCAGGACGCGGATGATGCTGAGCCTGTTGAGCAGGAAAACATGGCCGACGAATCAGAAGAAGTAGAACAAGAGCCAGTAGAGGTAGAAGACGCTACCCAACAGGAGGACCAGGATGATAAAGAGGAGTTCGATGGTGATGCAGGAGGTAATATCAAAAGTGTTTTTTTTTTTTTTTTTGCTAGAGAAATGAGTAAAACGAACTGGAAAAAGTAAGTTTAAACTAAGTAAGATTACAAGAAGTTGATCGAAAGATCGGTCTGTACTGACTGTAGTTTACTACTAGTGTAGTGTATCTTGTCACTCATCAGGGATTTTTAAATGTTGTAAGACAGGAAAATCCGTCTGTCCAGAAGAGTTTTTTAAAAGCATTATTTTACTCTTACTCGCCCTCCTGCGCTGCGTAGGGGATTCCCAGAGCTACCAAGTCTCACGCATTCTGCGTGAGACTCAAGCATTTAGGGGCCATCTCACGATCTCACGCATGGCACCCATTTTTCTCACGCATCGGGCAAAGTCTGCAACTTGGGCCTATAATAATGAGCATAGCTCAAAAGATTAAAGTGATAGTTGCAAATGAAGGTATATTTCCCTTTTATCTTTCAAAATAAGTAAAAAATAGTCACTTAAGTATGCACCTGATCGCACCATTAAGAGCTAAAAATTGAAAAAGCTCCCTACCGTGGGAGGGAAAAACCCCTCCCACACCCTCGCTCGCGCGCACATTAGCATGCCGAGATGCCGAATCATGAAAATCTCACTCATAAAATTTTTTTGAACTTGGCATCCCTGGATTCCATGAAGCCAGACGTACATGTAGTCTCCGCAATACATATCCGTGACAACAAGATACAGACTGATCTTTCGGTCAAGTCGGGGATATGCTCCGCAGAGACTGTCTTGCTTCATGAAATCCGCTGATGCAGAGGAGGGCCGTGGAAGTCAACAAATGATAAAAGCTCCCCCTGACACACAGATTTTTCTGTCTAACCAAGGAGGTTTAAGAGTTGGAATTCCAACTGGCTGTGATTATTCAAACAGTTGTCAGATTTCTATTGATGTACAAAAGAATTTCATAGGTGCATTTAGCCATTTTGCCTTGATGATGGATGTTCGACGCTGCCATCTTGCTGAGCAATCTGAAGATTCATTTTGAACGTTAACATAAATATTAACCATATTTTGGTTATTTGTTTATTAATAAATGAAATGAAATTTCACTTAATGATAAAGCATGTAAAACGAAATTCAATCCCGTGCAGAAATTTGTGCAAAAGTGTAATTCAGAGCTGTATCATGTGAAAATGTTTAAAACTGCACCATCCTGGAAAGCCGGTTTTATCACTTTTCCACTTAATTTCCACAAATAAAACTAACGTGGAATAATCTTCAAGTATAATCCTTTATTGATAGATATATCAGATTAGTGCCCGGGTATGCCCAGTCGAGTAATTTTCATCTTTATTTTGAATTCAGCATTTTTTGCGCAATTTCTATTCGCACATCCTCGTGTCCACCTACCTTTTTAAATAAGAAGGGATTGCAAAAAGTAATTACCATCACAAAGACATATCTTCCTTAGAAAGTGACTGGTGATTATGCAATGAGACACAAGTCAATTGTCTTCCTATCTGTTTGGCACATGCGTCAAATATTTTTGAGCGGCGGCATCGAACATCTACATGTAGCAAAGGAAATAAAACGGTTGTGACTCCACTCTCTTGAACCTCCTTGGTCTACTACTCCTGTTGACTGCCAAGGCCTGTCACGCCCAAGGGCCTAGACTAGACTAGGTCTAGTGCCTAGGCCTTCATCATCTTTTTTTTTCCATGTGTTAGATATTTACCACGGTATTGCTTAAAATGAAATAAGTCGTTTGTTCAGGGAACTTCTATCAAGTTGTAAGTTATGCTTACTTTGTCTACGGGGAAATTTCTTTATGTTTCAGTTTATGCATGTTGTACATTACTGTAAAAGTGGATATTTTTGCGCAAATAATTTTTCGTGCTTGGTCTGGTAAAAAATGTTTCACATGTTTTTAATTCCGCGGAATTAAGACACCAAGTACAGGAACGTATGGCAAGCAAAAATGTTTGTGTGATTTTATTTTCGCGCTAGTTTCTGGTTGCGCGAAATGCGCAAAAATTTCAACACCGCGAAAATTTCCACTTTTACAGTCGCTGAAGGATCATGTCAATGACTTGCTGACAACTCACAATATTTGGAATTTATTTGAACATGGTGTGCCATAGTCTACGTTGTACTATGCTGATTATTGATCTTGTTGATATGAAACAGAAGTTATGTTTTCACTTTATAAGTCGAGTAATTCTGGAATTCTAAGGTTTTATTGATTTAGATTCCAAAAAGAAGTAGCACAACAGTTTCTTTTGACTTGCCGTTTATTTTTGCAGCTTTAGGAGCTTATTCAGAACATTTCATTTACTGCAGGCTCAACATGTAATTCATTTTTCCAGGAAAAAAATTACCATTCTCAATAAAAAGTCTTGATAAAGACAGTGGAGAATTCACTTGACTTCTAATCTATTGCCTAGCACGTTCTTGATTTCCCCAGGTTATACAAGATTTTGTTCAATTCTGCTACAAATATGTTTACAGATATATTTTCTTTTCTTTTTTTTTTCATTTTCTTTTCAAATTTGCTGCAGAGTCACCTACAAGTCAAGAAAAAATGGAAGAAGAGGATGCACCTGAAGCACAAGATGCCGGGGAAAAGGACGCTGAGAAAGAGCAAGAGTCTGCTGCTGATAATAACGGATCTGCGAAAGAAGAGGAGACTCCCATGGAAACTCGGGCTTCCGATGGAAAAGAGCAAAATGACGCTCCTGCCGCAGAAGTCGAGAAGGTAGAAGATGCAACTGCGGACAGCAAAGCAGACGAAACACCCAAGGAGGACAGCTCGGAGAAGAAGGAAAAGAAAGACGATTCCTCCGGAGCGGCCAAGAAAGAGACGGAAAAGAAGGAGAGGAAGAAGAAGAAAGAGCGTACCCGTCCTTATGAGCTGGAGAAATACTGGAAGGCAGTCAACATGAATCCTGCTGACTTCACTGGATGGACGTATCTTCTGCAGTTTGTTGAACAGGAGGTATGAAAATGTGTGTTTATATTTTGATCCAGATTACTGTGTTTGTTCATAAATTTATTTTTTTTTTGCCTAAGATGGTTTTATGCAGTGGCACTTGCACTAATGTTCTTTTACTTACACACACACACACACACACACACACACACACACACACACACACACACACACACACACAAAATGAAAATGCATGCACATCATCACTGCCATATGGCTATTGCTCTCTGAATTAGAAATATCTCTATTCAATTTGTACACCCAGGCTCCACATACTGTATCCACTATTGTGTGAGATTAATATTTGAATATTCAAAGAAGAAAGATTTTGCTATTTCTCTCTTGTTGGTAAGAGTGTCTTTGGTGTAAAAGCAGAGACTCCAACTCTCCCGTTTTCGACGGGAGATGTCCCGCCGAAAACCCATTTTTGCAAAATCTCCCATTCTCCCGTTTGAGATTTAATTTCTCCCGCCCTGGCTCTTTGTCTCCCGTTGGAAGGGATTTCTTACATATTTCTATCGTATGTTGAAAAAATTAGCCTTAGATAGCACCACAGAGCATCTAGAACCCTGGGAATTTCGCGCTTCGCACACATCAACTTTGAGTCTCCCGTTTGCTAGGGGTTTCAGGCGGGAGAATCTCCAGATCAGAAGGTACTTTGGGTTGGAGTCTCTGTAAAAGCTATTCTTTGTTCACAGACTAATTCAAATTGCAATATAAGTATCAGATATTAATATTCTGTACAATCAAAAGTGAGATGTAAAAATCTTTTACACTAGGCAATATTGTTTTGTGCGTACATTTGTAATAAAAGAATTGTAGTTGAAAGAAAAGCAAGAACATGCTACATACACTACAATTTTTCTGCAGCTAGCAGATGTTTGTTTTAATATGATTCTTAATGGCACATACTGAATAATGAACTTAGCTTACCTGAAGGCACACTTTCAATCTTATTACTGTCTGCTATCATGTGGATAACTTACAATGTACTTGAAAATGATTTTCTTTTTCTCCATTTCAGGATTACATGCCCTTCTACCGTGAAGCCTTTGATGCCTTTTTTGAGCATTACCCATATTGCTACGGCTACTGGAAAAAGTATGCTGATGCGGAAAGGAAGAAAGGTTCAATGGACAATTGCTGGGCTGTAAGTTACAAACCAACCTTTGTCTTGCCTAGTCCTGTTTTAATGTCCCAGTGGAAGTTACCGTCTTCAACATCTGTGAAACACACTTAATATTCCCTATCGTGGCAAAGCTTGGAAGGCTTTTCTCAAGAGACTGCAATCAATCGATCAGGATTTATGAATGAATATCTCCAGCTATTGTGTATGATATTGACATTGACTCATGATTTGTAAAAATCAGAAAAATGGCAGTAGAGTTTTTATCAGGGAATAAATAATGCATGCCTCTTTACACAGCTTTAAACAGCGTATATGTATGTATTGCCATTGAATTAAGTTCATTGGGATGCTACTGCTTTAATGCAAAGGATTATATTTTTGCCAGTTTTTAAAAACCTCTCTGGAGGTGGTCTGATTCAAGATCGATATTGATGGCATTTCATTCGGTGGAATGTAGGAAACATTGGGGAGTTAAAGACTCTAATAATGCAATGCCTCAAAAGTGTAATGATACGAGAGCCCAGGCTGTTTCCAAGAATTTTGATACTAAATTTTTATGCCACTGAAATTGCTAGGCATCATGTCATATGACCAATATGTTATATAATTTGATCAAATATTCATTTTTTATAAACCTACATTATCAAAGAAGTGTCATCAACTTCCATGTATCTAAAGAATTGATGACACAAATCCCTATTTAATTTTCTCTTTACTTATGAAAATCATGAACATACTGTGATATCAAAAGACTGTTTTACTTAAAATTTGCAACACATGCTGTCACTTTCACTTCACAGATCTTCGTCTGAAATCCTAGGTATTTATAGAGTGAATTAGGTGGGGGAAAAGAAAAAAAATGGACCTCTTCTCAAAGCCCAAACTTTCCAGAAACAATCAGTGTTTGTATATTCATGGAAGGGAAGAGCTTTCATGAAAGCGTATGCTCCTTTTTATGGCTGAATGCGCGCTATGTTTGCCTAGAATTACACGTAGCCTACATTGATGCCTGCTGTTGGCGTGATTATATTCCTCGCCATAGAACATTTGCTGGTGCATTTGCTGGTGGTAGTTTTGTGCGAGAGAGAGAGAGAGAACATATATTCATGCATCATTAAGCGCTTCACATTTTGATATATGCCAGCTATGTTGTATGTTGCTGTGCAGATGGTTACTGTTTGTGTCAGCGGTGGATATACAGGAAGGTGAGTTTTTCTGCGTTTGGTCCTTGTGGTCTCCAAGTGATCTGCTGTTCAGCAGTGAGACTGAGCCTCCGTCTGGTTTTTCTCAGTTTATTAATTTATGTCTATTTTTAAGTAAAGCAGTTGTACCTTTGCCCTCCACAGGAGCCGATGTTGAGGACGCGAGTAATACTTTTGAAAATGAATGCAAACTTCGAGCTGTAGCGATGTTTGTGCTGATCTCGTGTTTGCACCAAGTTTACTATCTCTATGAGTTGCCAGTAAAAGCCAAACATTTCATTTTAGGCATTGCTCTACTCCATGCCAAATTATACTTAAAAAACACTGGTTGTCTCTTGGAAAATGGGCATATTGAGAATGAAAGTCTTGTGGTAGCTATCCAAATTTGGAGCTTTTTTTTTTCTTTTTTCTTTTTTGATTTTGTTTAAATGGACAATTTTGAAGAGACTAAGCGAGGACAGCTGGTCATTGCCAGGATGACAGGTGACTGGAAGAGATTCGTCTATGACATCTTGTCGACTGTCCAGCAGGAGATAAAATCAGGAGCAAAGGTTGAATTGAACTATGAGATTACATGTTTGTTATCGCTTTCTTGATACGGACCGTTGAGCCATTTCTGCTGTATTATGTAACAGCTGGAATGTATTGCCTTGTTATGTTGGTTATATTTTTCCTTGATTTCTGTATATCCTTCTTTTATATATTTGTCAGAGGCATTCGTTCTCTGTTGTGCGGGACATCCATTGCCGTTTATGTGAGAACAAACATGCACGTAAGCGTGTCGGGTTTGTGGTCTGTGTGTGGAGTGGCGAGCATGACCAGATTTGAATGGGTGTCAGCTTTCGCTGTGTTGGGTGTAGATCGGCACATGGTGTCCCATTGGCCTGGACAGGGTGTAACGCTCCCGGGCTGTTCCGTTTGTGTTTGTCAGGTTTTCAAAAGAGGTTTGGCATCGATTCCTCTCAGCCTGGACCTCTGGCTCCACTACATCAGCATTTCCAGCCAGAACATACCCAAATCTGATGAGCAACGAGCAGAAAAGCTCAGAGAGTAAGCCCCCTGGTTCTGTTATGTGTTTCAGTTTGTTTACTGTAACCCTAAAGGGGCCGGGCTCTTTTGGCTATACTCAGACCGGGGGGATGGATTCCGCCCACTGACCACTTTTCTACCATAATTAGCACAAAATTAATCAATGAAAGTGATTAATTGTAAAAATAATCAGGTTTTTATGACTTTCATGACAGAGCACTGTTTTCCATAGGAAATGTACACAAAATCACAAAATTGTGCCCGTTTTGGGACGACATTCCGTTACAAAAATGGGCGTGGGTTCGCAAAAGTATGCGCGGACGTTGCAAATTTGGTCTCAAAAGTTGCGCGAGACTTGTGCGAAGAAAGTCAAGAAGCCTCGCGATGAGGCCTTCTCGCGTTACAGAATTATAGCGCAAAACGTCGAGGGGGGGGGGCGGATCCCCCCCCCCCCCCCCCCGGCCCTTTTAGGGTTGAGGATAGAAGAAGGGTAACCATGATAATGACAAACCTCATATGCCTTGCTACCTGGTGCACTATATCAAAACATAGCTCTCACTATATGTGGAGGTGATATCTTATGAAGATAGTGTTTAGCTGTAATGGCATAATGTTCTTCTTACTCATTTGACACTTCATTAACTTGCTTTCTGCATTGTGAATCATCTGTATAATAGACCAGTGCATACACAGATTAGCTTGCGTACTCAAACAATGATTGGTGTAATTGAAATATTAAAGCTGCCCTTATAATTTTGTGCCTCAGTTGTTATACATGTAACTCCTATGTTTCGTTTGTAATGCAATATTCTGGATATTCACTGTGACATCCAGCTCTGTTACAAATACTTGAAGTGGTGCAAACTATAGCTGCTGCAAATTCTTGTCTTAACCTGGTAGGCTCTACGAACAGGCAGTCGCTGCTGCCGGCATGGACTTCAGATCGGACAAGCTGTGGGACCAGTACATCAATTTTGAGAAGAAGGACCAGAAAGACTGGAAGAAAGTCATGCAGCTCTATGACAGACTCCTGAAGATCCCCACCCAGCTCTACCGACACCACTTTGACAAGTATGTAGCAGAAACATGACTGTAAAACCAGAAATATTCCAGTGCATTTTAGTTTCATGAATTTCGCGAGAGCCAAGATTCGCAAAATTAAAATGCACATTAAAGCTCTTGTCTACACTACATGCATTGAATTCCAGTGGCAATTTGCCCAAAAGAAAAGAGAAATTTCATGCTGCGAAAATATCTTGCTGTACATTATGTAGTGTACATATTGAAATTACAAGGAATGTCAAATTCACAAGAACCATTGAGAGAACACTGATTTTAGACTCTACTTTATGTGCCATATATTTAGCAAGTCTAAATTTTCATGAAGAAGGACTTTCCGACATTTTAGCGAGTGAATAAAGTTGTGGTCATGAAGTACGGCAATGGATGAAGACCCGTACACATGCACGTTGCATTCATGTCGGGATCAGAGTTAATATTTTCATGTGTTATTAGGTTCATGAATAGCACCAGATGCTCGAAATTTGCAAAAACAAAAACCCTGTGAGATTTTTAACATATACAGCATCTAATTGATCCCAATGAAAGAAAATGACAGAGCAAGAGCAGATTTTCAGCTTACGTGACTTGAAATGTGTCGTCTGAATTGATATACCATCTTGCAGGATGAAGGAGTTCATTCAGTCCCACATCCCCAAGGAGTACCTGGACTTCGATGAGTTCCTCAGTCTGCGCGAGCAGGTGGTGGCCGAAGCTGATCCCCAAGAGGTGGACGATGACGAGGGAGGGGCCCCAGGGGATGATGCTCCACCGGGCGAGGAGGGTCCGCCCGGAGAAGATGCGCCCCCTGGTGTCTCCACGTCCTCCTCCAAGGTTACTCTCTCACCATCTTCTTCTGTTCCGTAATCCCTGCAGAATCTCGTTTTTACCTTGTCCCACAATTCTACAGTAGATCCATGTGCTACTTCCAGTTGTTTGCACGTTCAGTAGCAATATGCATGCATTCAATGCTTGTTGCTTCAAAATTGATTGATTCTAAATTGCTTGTGAAGTCCACTGTACAGTGCACTCCCATTATAACGAACACGGTTATAACGAAATTTCCTTTAAAACGAAGTAAAAATTACGGCTGCAACGTTATCCTCTCTATGTATTTCTATTGTTTGTTTGTTCGGTTATAACGAAATTTCGATATAACAAAAAAAAAAAATTGCTGGTCCCAAGGACGTCATTATATTAGGAGTCCACTGTATCGATAATGATAAGCATCAGCTAATACATGTAGCAAGCATTTTCGTTCGTTCATCCGGTGTGCTAGCAATTTCTGTTGTGATATCGACTGGGTGCAAGTAGGGGCCAGCTTTACAGTGCATTGATTGCATCATGTGATGTATCTTAACAGAGCATCCACCCAGCAATAGATTGCAAAAATGTTGTCCTTCTATGGAGCCAGTAGAAATGTGAATATATGTGACATACTGTAAAAGTGGATATTTTTGCCTGACTAATTTTTCACGCTTGGCCAGATAAGAGAAGAAATGTGAAAATTTCCACTTATACAATATGTTTATGAGTGGTATATTTGTTACCCTGTATATAGCCGCCCCCCCCCCCCCCCCCAAAAAAAAAAAAGTCTTGGACTGCTGGTACAATGCAGGAGACAGAAATTGATGTGCCCCCCCCCCCTTGTCTTGCAAAGCACCTTGAGCAACTTATGTTCACCACAAAATTTTGCACGTTAGTATCATTGCAGCAGATAGCTAGATCTCTCAGCTTGAAACACTTCATATTTGTTATCGACTTTCATTTCCACTTTGACTATATTCATATACGAAATAACGTTTCTATGAAACTTTTGCTCCCTCTATTCCCTTCACAGGTGATTGAAGGTGAGAATAAACTGATCCAGGAGAAAGTCATCGAGTCTCGGCGAGCAGTCTTTAGGAAGACAGAGCAAGAAGTCAGCAAGAGATGGGCCTATGAAGAGGCGGTAAGCATAAAGATTACAACAGTCTACCATTTTGCCATTCCCTGGTATATTATTTTCCGTGAGGGTTAAAACAACTGGTGCTTCCTTTAGATAGTACTGCTTGCATCAGACCATAAACGTGATCACTGTCAGTTACGAAATGGAATCTTATACACACTGTATGCAAACAGCAGCTGGTAAGCAGTCTGTCCCAACTAAACTGATTATGAAGGCATATGTGCATCTCTTCATTGTGTCAAATGTTGACTCTTTTCAGAAGTATACTTGCAATTCTTGTGAGATGTGACCAGTGATTGTCACATCAAGATGAGAGCTGGATTGTGCGTCCTGTTCAATTATATAGAAAGCTCTCTATAAACTCTGAGTGACACCTGCATGCAGGACATACATATCATGAATTCTTCATGTCCATCATTAACCCGCTGAGGATGAGAAGATTTTGCTATGACATGCATTTCCCATAGACATCTGCCCGAGTATTCTTGGGACTAGTTTTCAACGGGTTAAGAATGAAAACATAATACCCATAGATGAAAGAAACAGATGGTAGAATTGCACTGTCGATAGTATTTCCCTTGAATATTTCTTCTAGTCTATCCATTAGACTATAAAAGCCTTCCTGATTTGGACATTATTATTGCTCATTGAATGTATGTAATACGCTTTCTCCATGGTAATTTTTATGAAATTCCCCTGATTTTTACATTCGCATGCTGGCTACCAAGACGTAGCCGACGACTACTTTAAACACCTTTACTAACGATGACATTCCAGATTCGTCGTCCATACTTCCATGCCAAGCCGTTGGAGAAGGGGCAGCTGAAGACATGGCGTGAATACCTGGAGTTTGAAGAGAGCACCGGGCAGCATGAGAGAACAGTGCTGCTCTACGAGCGCTGCCTCATCGCCTGTGCCCTGTACGAGGAGTTCTGGCTGAAGGTTAGTACCAGGCGCCGCGATAATGACATCGTCCCAATGTAATTTTGTTGCACCTAGCAAGGTTGTTAATCAAGAGGAAGTGTGATGTTTCATGTTTTAGGAATGTATGATTAGTCTTGCCCAGGCAAGCCTTACCTGCAGCTACACCTTAATCTCAGTCATACTGCTTTTTATCCGTCTAAGTCTGATGCCATGTTAATGTAAACTGAATATTTGATTTTTCATTACGGTTGGCAAAAGTTTCATATGAACCATCAGTGACATTTTGAGATGGGGACTTGATAGATTAACAGTGTGCACATGGGTACCTGGTAAGAATTTTATCAGAGATCACTCAGTTCCAGCAAAAATGGTGATGTAAACATGGACTAAAAGTTCTCTATTTTCGTGCTGCCTAGCTCGTAAAGAACCGGAGATATACACATAAAACTTTAAAAGCGACAAAAGAGGTGTTGAAATAAACATTCTTTAATGACTTCATTTTTGAATGGACTGTGCTTGTATGTGTACACATTTGTCTGCATTTTTTCCAGTATGCAAGGTACATGGAGAAGCAAAGTATCGAGTCTTCTTCTGAGGTTTTCAAACGGGCATGTAATACACATCTCCCATCCAAACCAGCCATCAACATCCAGTGGGCAGCTTTTGAGGAGAAGAATGGTAGGTAGTGAAATAGTACTGTAGCCTCCTGCGATCATCAAATAGAAATAATTACTGATTAATAATTACTGATGGGTACAGCTGAGCCATATCCTCAATATTCCTGAGGAACCAGTGCTTCATTCGTGTAAGGAGCAGTGTTTTCTACATTTTGAAGTTCTTTAAACAATGTAAACACCAAGTCTCCAAAGAGTGTGAGCTATGTTTCTTAAGGGAGAAAGTACCGTAGAGTACTGCAAGCTAAAGTCATTGATTATGCACTACTACTAGATGCATCCTGACGTGATTTGCCAAGTGTTGCTCACATGCAGATATGTGGATCCTTTTGTCGTCTAGGCAACATGGACAAGGCGAAAGAGATCCTGGAGCGGTTGCAGGAGAAGCAGCCCGACTCCGTGATGATCCGTCTCGAGCGCATCAACTTTGAGAGGAGGCAGGGGGACAAGGAGAAGGTCATCACCCTCTACAAGGGATGCATCGATGACGCCAAGACGGCGACAGGGCAGTCCTTCTTTGCGAGCAAACTGGCCAGGTTCTACCTGAAGGTATCTACCATGTGGCAACAGACATTTTCTTCTCCGAATGAGTGATATACATTCATGTCTCATGTGGTAATGCCAATGCTATTGACTCTATAATTACGCCAGTGCCCTACTGGAATTTGTGGAAGCTACTTTAGGTTTAATCAGTTGATTGCTCTGTTGGGTCTTCCTGGGGGGCATTTCAGGAAGCATTTTGTCCGACAAAGTTGTCGGACAAATTTGCTCTCAGCCAATCAGATGCAAGGATTTCCGTAGCTTGTAACAGTTAGAAAAATATCCGACCAAAATGCTTCATGAAATGCCCCCCTGATTTTGATTTTTTAATGTTGACAGCCCCAATAAGGCTATTGTTTTACAAAACAGATTGATGGGGATTGAATAATCTCCTGTGCATTTACAGTCAAAATTCAGGACTTGCATTGATGGGCAGTGAGAGCATACTGACTTTGCCAATCACAAACAAAGTGTAGCCACATTTTGCTAGCCTCAAGGAAATACAGGTGGCTGTCACACTTCACAAATGAGGCTCAGAAGATGTGGAATGATTTATCTTCAAATCAGTGAAGACATGTGAATATCTCATAGATGTAACAAGAATGTTTACATTCCTTCAAGATGTAGAGACATTTGATGAAAGCATTATGCCTTTATTCCCCCCAGATTATGGGTGACAATGACATGGCTATTGAAGCACTGAAGGAGGTACTGGAGCAGAAACAGGTATGGTGACAAGAGAACAACCTTGTTTTCATTTTTACTTGCAATTTGAGATTTCATCAGAAAAAAAAAAATGATTGACACATTTTTGTGGGGGGAGGGGAGATAAGATTAAGTGTAGGTTAAGTGTTGATACTTGATTCAATATCTTTTTCTAAACATAACTGAGTTCTATAAAAGGTCTTTCACATTCTTGATTCATCAATAGATACTTGACATTATATGTGCAGACTTCGCATTTTAAGGAAAAATGTTTGAAGTGTTGCTGCGCTGCAATGTTTTGAAAATCCTCATTTAAAAAAAAAAAAAATTGTTATTAACCCATTGAGGATGAGTCCTGAGTATACTTGGGCAGGGGTCTATGGGAAATGCATGTTGTAGCAAAATCACCCAGTCCTCAACGGGTTAATCATAACAGCAACAACAACAATAACAACAACAACAAAAATAAGTTGAAATGCAAGATAGAGGTGGTGATGCTTATTTCTTTTCTCCAAAAAGAAGTGAAATTTTGGAATATCTCTTGAGACATGTGTAGTGAGTGTCATTAAATCTTTTTTCCCTCTGTTCGTCTGCAGGTGAGCCCTATACTGAGGGAGCAGATCTACACACAGATGCTGGACATTGAGTACCAGCGGCAGCCCGTCAGTGAGGAGAAAATGACGGAGATCTTCGACGCCGTCCTCGCCAGCAACGTCGGGCAGGACGTCAAGATCCAGTTCGCCCAGAGGAAGGTCCAGTTCCTGCAGGACTTCGGCATGAATCCAGTCAAGTGAGTTCTCCAGCATTCCTTAACATGATGGAGAAAGTTTGGATATATACAGTCACCTCCATTCGCATTGATAAACTTCTGCCTTTTGTATTGTTGCAACAAGACACAGCAGCCCTGAGATTTGTATTTGTTTCTTTCATTACTGATGCAAGTCCCCATCAGTCAGTGATTTGCTTCAAGGACTAATCTGTACTTACAAAGAATAAAATCTTAAGGCACACATTAGAGAACACATTTATTCTATTTACCTGAGTGCTCAGAACAACTAGTATGATTTTCCAAAATGGCTGATTTTTATTACTCCATATTTCCTGTATAACACGTATAAAGGTACAAGTTCTACGCCGTGTGAACCCACCTGGCTGTGAACTCTAAAACAAGGAATGTTCACGTGCATTTTAATTTTGCAAGATTTGCGATATTAAAGTGCACGCAAAAGTTGTTGTCTTCAATATATGTCTTGAATCCCAATTATAATTTGAAAAAAAAAAAATATGCCGTGAAAATATCTTGCTTTACAATATACCACTGTTTAGATTAAAGCAGAAGATGCTTTCTTTTGAAATGAAGATGAGAGTGACCATGGCGATCTTGTCTCTTTCAGGACTCATGATGCGGTTGAAGAGCATCAGAAGTTGGTCAAGAGTCTGACGTCTGGAAAGAAGCGATCTGCAGAAGCAAGGTATGTCGTCTCCATGGTAACTCCTCCCTTCAGAGTGACTTGGTTGGCACTCAATGTGTAAAGCTGTTTCTACTGTCATCACACCCAGGTCGCAGTCCTGCTATCTAGTGTGTAGCAATGTCCCCAGCTAAGTGAGGTGTCTTTTCATCCCTGGGGACTGGCAAAATAGTCGTAGTATAGTAACAGTCAACCTTGCTTAGGTCGACCTCACATAAGTTGAACAATCGCCTAAGTGGGAGGTGTTTTCAAGTCCTCTTCTCGTTCGTTTTCATGTAATTTAATCAAATAGAATTTAGTAAGTTCTCTCAGGACAGTCATAAAGAAACACACTAATGCACATGATTCAGCTACTTTTCATGAACTTTTATTTCTGCTTACCAGCATAACACATTGTTAGTGATGATGCACATTTTTTTTCCCTCCTTTTTTTATTTGTGTGTGTGGTGAGCAAAGCAATCAAATCACTGCCCATCCTGACATTGTGAAACGTGTAGTTTCAGCTTGATTTAGATAAGTATCTTGCTCTGAAATGTGCCATCTGAAGATTGATGAATGATAAGGTCACATTTATGTGAAACGTAATTTCAAGTGTATATGATAAAAGTAATTATTTTACGATTTCTACAGCTGTATTCTCTTGTCCTACCCCTTAAATACTTCCATAATTGGCTGAATCAATAAATTTAGCCCCAAAGATAATCTGCTACTACATTTTGAATTGAATCCGTAGTCTTTAGATATGAGGATGAAAATACAAAGCAAAGGTCAGTCATCTGTGAAGATTTGAGAGAACACAGATATGTTCTGTTAAGGAAGGTGAATAAGTTAAATTAGCAGGTACTGTTGGTGCTCTTCTTTCGCAGCGGGGATGCTTCGTCCAGCAGCAATCAGTCCTCGTCCGGTGACTCCAAGAAGAAGAAGAGGGCTAGTAGCCCCAGTGGACAAGGTCAAGGTCAGGGTCAGGGTTCCAACAGCCAGGGATACAATGCCACCTCCTCCAGCTACAACTACAACTATGGCTACGGGGCCCAACAAGGAAACCAGACCACACAGGGCCAGGGCCAAGGCGGGGTGAGTTATGTAATCAGCGGTAGCAAATGTTTTAGACAATCTTGCACAGAGAGTTGGATTATTTGACCATTTATAGTAGCTATTTTTTAAAGCCAGTCTTATCAAGGAGGAGTGGTTAAAAAACTTAAATGTCTGTCCAACATTTTGACGGTGAGAGGTGAGTTATGTAATGAGGGGTGGCAAATGTGGAGAGGAAGGATGTGTTATATTCATAGTAATTAGCAACATGCTCAACATATTACTGGAAAGTAAAAGAATATGTGGCAATCTGTCCAGTGACATTAAAGGGACTGTACAGTACTGGTTGAGGTAGGGATTCATGTTTTGAACATTACTAAGTGAGATAATGAAAAGCCTCTTATGAAATATGAAAGAGCGTGTAATTTTAAGAAGGATTCAACATTTATTTGATGAAAATTGGTTTTCAAATGGCTGAGATATCAAAAAAAGTGCTAATAATAAAAGGCGACATGCCACAACTTTATTAGGATCTCTTTGTTCCACCTTGTTTTTGGATATCTCAGCCATTTCAAAACCGATTTTCATCGAATAAACTTTTGATACCCCTTAGAACTGCATGCTCTTTGACATCTCATAGAGTGGTTTCTGAATATCTCGCAAAATGTTAAAAGCTAAATCTACACCTCGACCAGAACTGTACACACCCTTTAATGCATGTGAAATAGAATTTCTATCATTCCATGATTAAAGATCTGAACAGTCCGAAATGCATTTGATCAGAAGTCTATAAAACTTGTCATATGGTATTCTATTTCTCTGTCAGACTTTGCGCTAACACCATCAGGTGGATTGCCTGAGTACTGACAGTGCAACTGAAAAGGTACTGTATTCTGTTGAATGTTTCTCGTGAAGAAAGTATAGTGATTTCAAAGTTTAGGCCACTCTGCTACGAGAAAATAGTCCCATTTCAAACGGTACCCAGATCCCCAAAGTCAGAGGACGATCAGGGTTAGGAGTGATACCGTGCTTACCGGAGTGTTAACAAAATGCATGGCGAAAGTGAGCGAATATATTGCCGACTACTGTCTTTGTTTTTGTCAGAGAAAACAGCATCCATTTTATGTCCTCGTTTATGCAGGTCGCCAACATGCCCTACCCACAGACCTGGGGAAGCTGGGGACAGTACTTCCAGCAGTAAGACACCCTTGATTGGAACCTCCTCCCCTCCCTCTCGCTTGCCTCCATGGAGCTCAGCACCATACATTACCATCCCCCCCCCCCCCCACATTGGCTGATGGTTCCTCATCACTATGACAACATACAAGCCAGTTTCTGCATCCGTTGTCATTTGGCTAGCCGAAAGAGTGTGAGTGGAGCGTGGAGAGTGAGATGTGGTATTCACTATTAGATCTGATTACTTCTCACCTCGCGCATCCATGTAACTGGAACGCACACAGTTTTGATTATTTGTATTATATTTTGATGTCGATGAAGGCTTTGTATAATATGCAATGTTTTAATAATTCATGCTCTTGTTGCACCAACTTTTGAATCCAAAAAAAAAAAAAGGTGGTCTGCAGCCATTCACTGCTTATCCACCTGTATAAAGTTCATGATGATGGTATCGCAAGTTACAACCTCCAATATTTTTGTCATGTACAAAGTTTGTACATATCTAGATGCAGACACATTCATGCTGGTGTTATTGTTTTTGGTTTTCAGCTTGTTTTACACCAACCTATCCAGATGACGTATTTTACTTGTAAGAAATATTGATTGAACAGAAAGCTCACCAAATTGTTGTTATTCATATCTGATTTATCTTGTCACCCTGTAAGGACAGGTTTTTATTTTGGGCTCAAAATTGACCAGCTATTTGTCTTTATGTCGTGATAAGTCGATAATTCAGATGAATTCGCCATAACGCTTGTATAGGACTATTCTCATTTGACAGGTAAACTACTTATGCAGAACTTAAATGAATCCTCAAGACAACTGTTTAGATTGCAAGTATCACACTTCTTGCTGTTGTACTGGGTTTAGTTTATGTTGACTTCATTGTGAGGTAAAAGCTTTGAAAAGTGCGTCAGTGCAGTTATCTTTGACCCATTAGCAATTTTTCCTGTGTCCAGCAAAAACTTACTTTGATGATTTGGTTATCAAGTTTCCAAATTGTATCAGATAAATGTATGGGAGATGGATAAATTGTGCAGCCTTTCTCTGTACATAGCATTACATTTGAAACTGCAAGGATTTTGTTATTATTTTTTAGATTCTTTCTTGCAGCATATGGAAATGACACACCAAGCTACGGCTACATTTTGATCAGTTATGTTTTCCTGTATAGCTGTCAAGATGTTAGTACAACCTTACGAGACAAACTTCTTTGTATTGTTGTGGCAAATAGAATCTATCAAAGCATGTCAGGTGTCGGGTCTTTCTGTTTATTTTTGTTTTGTACGAAGTTCCAGGTGGTGCGATGAAACATGAGAAATAATTTTTGGCCATGCATTGTTTCAGTGATGTACTGCAGATGCTTTTTGCATCACTTTTAAAAGGATTCATATGTACAGATGACTAATGCACTTGCATTAACAAGATAACATTGCAACTGATTTGTCTTGAATTACGTATGTCATATAAAATGATAACTTTTATGAGACAAACATTCTGTACGTGTTTGTTCCACACACATTATTCATGCATGGATATGTATATAGAGCTTAATAATGAGGAGCTGTTCAATAAATTTCTTCACCAGTGTTATGTCCCACATCATGATTGGAATAAATGTTTTGCAACAAAATGAGATCGTGTGCCTAGTGTCTCATCTTTGAGCATAGTATTTTTTCTTAAAGGGAAGGTGTACTAGAACTGCAGCTACATTTCTGTGTGAAACCCTGTCCGATTCAGACGTATCTGACGTTTGCATACATTGGTCTGTGTAAGTAGTAGAATGTGTGTTTTGTGTGTTGACCAAAAATACAGTGTTCATAGTGTTTGGATAAATGATGACTAGATTTTTGCTCTATCAACTGTGTTATGTTTGTTTGTTTGTATGTTTGTTTGTTTGTTTGTTTGTTTGTTTGTTTGTTTGTTGTTGGTTGGTTTGTTGTTGTTGTTTTTTTTTTTTTTGTTGGTTGGTTTTTTTTGGGGGGGGGGGGTGGGGGGTTTAACTTCTGGAAGGAGCAAAGGTTGACTTTGTATCTGCATATCTTTAGTGTTTGGATTATCATGAGACGATTTTCGATAGAATGTTGGTGGGTAGTATGCTGTAACAATTAGAGGAGATAATTGTGGTTCTCTTGTCTGAGATCAAGGTTCAAAGGTCAAGCTAAACTTCCAAGTTTAATGTTGAGATAAATTTAGCATCGTACAAAGAAAAAAAACATAATTACAATGTATGACACAGGGTTATATTTTAATGCTTGTGGACTAGCTTGTCGCAAATTGCATTCACCTTCGTGAAATGTGTAGAGTTGTATGCCAATAAACTGCACATCAGTCTACATCATATTTGCAATTACAGTACGGTTGTATATGTTTAATTTTATTTCGTTTATTTCCATATCCAAATACTATAGAATTATAGCAAAGTAGCATTAACAATTTGTACAAGGTGAAATATGAAGCAAATGCAAATAAATTGTACAAACAATTGTAGTACAGTGTGTAACAAAAGTATAATACATGTACATACAGTGTATACAGCATACATGATTATAGCGCCATGTGCGCGATTTTGTCTTCTTTCTTTTTTTTCTTTTTCTTTTTTTTTTGAGGGGGCGGACATTGGTGGTGATTATTGTTTTTGTTTTTTTCTTGAGCGTTTGCGTGTTTGGTAATGATTGTGCGATGCAAAAGCTGATTTGACGTACATTGTACATGTATATGCGGGATGCTAACGGGACGCGACAAATAAGACATCGATATAAACATGTAGTACATTGTGGTATGATATGATATGACAGTCTTCACGTCATAATCACTGATCTCAATTGTAGCATGAGACAGTTTTGCTGGTATGTATCACATGTCCTCTGGTGCGTTCCAAGGCTTACTGTAATTCAGTCTCCACCCGACAGCCTAGCCTCTTTCAGAGACACTTACGTTGTTATTTCAGCATAGACCACCATGTGCGAACAGAGCCAAAGCGAGAGTGAAAACCTGTAATTATAGCAGAAGTCTGTCTCGCATAAGTCGACATCATGTTAGTCGAAAATCGCCAAAATCGACACAAGTATCATACAAAGTCCCTAATTTGTTTTTGTGCCTCCGCCACGAAGTGGTGCCGGAGGCATTATGTTTTCGGGTTGTCCTTCCGTCCTTCCGTCCGTCCTTCCGTCCGTCCTTCCGTCCGTCCTTCCGTCCGTCCTTCCGTCCGTCCGTCCTTCCGTCCGTCCGTCCTTCCATCCGTCCGTAAGGATATTTGTGGACAGCGTAACTAAAAAACCTTTTGAGGTCTCCTAATGAAGGTCAAAAGGTCAAGTAAAATTGTTAAAATTTCACTTTTTTCCGTATCTTGGAAATTGTTCAAAGTATATTCATGGAATATATTATATATGCATGTACTGACTGGCAGTGGTTATCTAGTGAATTTGGGGTTCATGGGGTCAAAGGTCAGGGGTCAAGGGCAATACTTCAAAATTTTACTATTTCTCTTTTGTATGCAATGCCAGCAGGATTTTTTTTTTTATGTGGTATAATCATGCATGTATAACCCAATAGAGATTCTCTGGGATTTTTTTTTTTTTTTGCCAAGAAGTTCAAAGGTCAAAAAGTCAAAGATCAAGTGAAAGTGCTGAACGTACTTCTTTCTCCATATCTCGGAAGTGGCTCAAGTTATCTTGAAACTTATATATGTATGTTTTGCCTGACAGTGATTCTCTTATAAATCTTAGGGTCAAAGGCCAGATGAAAATGATAACAATTTACTGTTCAATACAGAAATTGCACTTTTTTCTCCATGCCTTGAAATTACTCAATGCATAAACTTATGAAAGGGTCAAAGTCAAGTTAAAGTTCTTAAATCCCCAAATACATGCTCCCCTGTTCATCCAATTAAACATAGGTCAAGAAAGGTGAACATTCAACACAATTGTGGCAAACATAACATTTTAATAATTTTGCCAATTTTGTGAAAATGTAATCACACATTGTCCACATGAACTATAGACCTATTAGGAGAATCATGCATTATGGCGGAGGCATACCAGTCGCCATAGCGACATTTCTAGTTTTTTTTTTTTCTTTAACGTTTGATGTCCCGTAAATCGATATTCGCACTAGTCCACAGAACTTCACCAGTTCCATGGGTGTTGACTTTAAGTTTTTAACGCTAGGCGTGAGGAAATTGAAAAAAAGAATTCAGACTGGTAGGACTAAATATATTGCTATAAATATAAAGGGACAGAGAATGACAAACAACATATGATACGGTAGAAAGACAAGAAAATCGAGGTAAATGCTCACAAAATTTTATAACACTTTATTGAAATTGTCATCGGTGAAATGCAACATGCTAAAATCATTTACGCGAAATTGCACATACATTTATCAGTGTTAGCTTTTATTCTCACAAGAAAAAAACAACAACAAAACAAGCAATTGCGTTTTATGTGAGGTTGAGTGTAGAATATCTGCCTTTTCACAAATCGATTTATCGTGCAATTTTTTTTTTCATATTTGCCTTGCATTTTCTTTATTCAATAATCATTTTGATATAGTTGGATTACGGTAAGGAGCCTTACTTGTTCGTTCCGCTTTCCTTAAGTTTCCTCTGAACGTAAATTGTTTTTTTTATTATTATTATTCATGATTTTATTGATTTTAAACGGCACAACGGTATACAGATGTAGCGTACATAATTGTATAACAAGAAGAGGGAAAACCCCGAAATTCTTCCATACGTAAGTTATCTCCAATTAAAGGAACGCTGTAATGTAAATGTATGTTGACTTGTTGATTCATGATACCCCAACATCACTTTTATTATACACGACCAACTGAATATCTAAATACACTGTCCGTGCGATATATATTCTATAACTTTCCTCTACAGCATTTTTGTACAGATCGCCAAGAAAAAAAAAGTCCTTCAGACGACGATTCTGAGATCATTTTGTCAATCATTGCTACTTTAATAGTATGAATAACCAAAAAAAAAAAAAGAAAAAATGCAGTGCAATTTTCCCTAGACTGAGGACAACTTCTGTTTCCGCGATACTACTTCACGTATGGACCTACAATGTACCATGATCACAACAACAACAACAACAACAACAACAAAACAGTGCGTTGGTTTATTTTTTTGTTTAATTTGTCGGGGGCACATCGAAGTTATCTGGAAAAAGGAAAGTCATGAAATCTTCTTGAACGATTATTATAGAAATTGACTGTGATTGTCTCTGAAAAAAAAATGATATTACGCCCGTAATTTTGATAATGCCCGAACAAAATTTTAAAGCGCTATTTTGGATTTTGTGGTATTTTCATTCAAAGATTTGTGAAGTTGAAAAGACAGGCAAGGCATGTTAGGAACAAGCATGACCGATAAAGTTTCAGCCTTTAAAAACGCACTTGACGAGTCAATGATACATTTTTCACATTGCTGTAGCTGCAGAAAATCTGTCTCTATGGATTTCGCATTGAGAAACTTGCAAGAAACTTCTCTCGATTTTCGTGCTGCATTCACAAGTTCCATGGAAATTAATCTGTAATATCATACCACCGTGATCATGTTAACATGTTTGTCACGGTAAGGAGTAAAGATTGATTATTAAATGCAAATTGTGCACAATATATGCAGAGACTGGCTAGAATGGGTCTTATTTAGAAACCCTTTTAATGCCAGTGGCATTGTCGTAAATTAGTTTGTTTTTGTTTTTCGTGGAAAAGGTAGCTTTTAATTGTGACAAGAAACTTTAAGTCGATGTCTCTGTGTCATAGTCATACAGTGGACTCCTGTTATAACAAAGTTCTTGGGACCAGCAGTTTCTTTCGTCATATCGGAAATTCTTCATAGCCGAACAGTTGGATAAAGTATACACATGATAATTTTGAGACCTGAATTTTATCTCGTTGTAACGAGAATTTCGTTATATTGTAACCGTGTTCGCTGTAAAGGGAGTACACTGTATAAGCAGCCGAATTGGTTTTCCTGTTTCTCTACATCATGATGTATGACATGAAGGTTTGAGGGACATTCATGACTTCTTGTGTTAAGATGTGATTAAAAAAAATCAACAGAAGAAGGCGAAATGATGAATGGAGATAAAGGAGATATAAGATGTTATGGCTTGAAGGGGAACCCCCCCCCCCCAAAAAAAAAAAGAAATGATAATCCCTTTCTTGTGACAAGTGGTATATCTTCCCTTCCATATTAAAGAGGAGTTCATTCCAGACAGTGCTGCAACCGCCATTCTTGAACTCTGAATAAAAAACAAAGTAGTTTCAATAACGAAGGTTTTCATTTGTGTGGTGTCATACTGAGCTACGGTTTTTTTTTTGTGTGTGTGTTTTTTTCGTTGTAAAGTCTTGTCTAACTTAGAATTTACAAGTATACTTGGCCCAGTAGTTTTGATTCGTTTAGGTACTAAATTAGGTCTAACTTACTCATGAAGACCAGCTCCAGAACCAACCTCAAAAGTATTTGAAATCAAACTTGATCGCAGCTATCACAACGACTGAAATGCCCATACTTTACTGATGCCTAGTTTTGTTGCCGTGGTTACTGCGAGTACTACGGGTATCGTTGTTTAAGTGGAGTGTTGTGAAACAGGCCCATATGGTGGGCTCTTGTGAAAATTACTTTGACGGTATGAGAGTGACGCTATCTTTTAGAGAACAGGGAATTATAATGGCTGTCTTCTTCGGAGGAGACCTACTGGATTTACGGAGAAAATCATACATCAGGCGTTATAAGGACAACGAATCTTGCACAGTTGCTCACTGGGCCCAGTAGATTCGATCGTTGGGGGGGGGGGGGGGAATGAAGACAATACATGAGCGTAGACATGAAACAATAAAATGTTGTAAATCACGATGTTTTCGTCTGTCACATTTTCCCCGCAAATATTTACGACTTTTAAAACATCACAGAATGATTTAATGCAGGCAGCATGTGGGCAGCAAACGTGTACACGAACAGGAGCCTTACTTCCCGAGGAAGGCTAATCACTCTATATTGTGAGTAGGTCCTGTAGGATCTTACTAAATCATGAAGGTTGTATCTCGTCCGAGGAGAATTACCCGGATGTTCTAACACAATAGGAATTGGTAACATAATAGACAGCAAAAATATCTGCCCTACTAGTATTGAAGAATAAATTCGCTCCAATATTTTGTTCAATTTCAATAGAAAGAGAAAAAAAATTCCCGCAGAAGAGTGCAAAAATGATCAAAATTTAATAAGAAATACAGAAGCTATGACATTTTGTAATTTCAATATTTTGCGAAAAAACACTTCTTGACCAGTCCTTATGAATATTCAAATCAGCAAGTTGATGATGTCATGCTCTTACAATTGTTTTCATACAAAATGTGAAATATGAAAGTGTCGTATCTTCCTTATTTCTTATGCGATTTTTGTCATTTTTGGAACGTTCTTTAGGGATTTTTTTTTCTTTTTCTTTTAGAGGTCATTTATTTTTGGGTTGGATTTCTCCTTTAAGGCAGTAAAGTCCATAATACATTTTGCATACAAATGATGCTCATATTAATATATATATATGTAGGGCGTTAGTGAAAAAAAAAATAATAACTTTACTTTGGACGCGCGCTTCGAGTGTTTTGGACTCTTCAAAATGTTATTGAGCTGCGGAAGGTGGATTACGAACGACCCACGGACTAATGTGCATTATTTGTTTCATAATAGTGGCATGATTATGAATCTGCTGCAGCCATTTTCGATCCCTTTGGATTCAGCAATTTACATTAGTGTGTAATCGATCTGGACATGCTTGAAACTCGATCGTGTCAATTATTCTGACCGTCAATAACCTATTTTCCGGTCAAAATGATGTATAGGGCCTACTTAGTATCAGAATATAAGCTCTGTTTCAGACGAGATCATCATGACCGTGGAAACATTCACTTTGTCACTTTCATGGTATCCCCCACCCCCTCCCTCTCTCTCTTTCCTTCCCTCTCTTTCGTTCGGAAGCTTGCAAGTGCCACCGAAAAGACGAGATAATAATTCTTGGTCTCCTCGGACTCGTCTTCTTCTTGTGTCAACGAAGACAGAAGGGCGAGAAAAGATCCCCGTCTTCGGAATCTCTCCTCGGGCCCGAGAAGGCAGGAAAGCGCGATGTCAGATCCCGTTTTTCCGACTTCTCTGGTTTGAGAAGGTGGGTCATTAGATCTTTCTCTCTTTGATTTCTCTGGTTCTCGAGGAGCCGAAATATATATATATATATATATATGCAAATAAGATCCCGTCTTCTCACCTTCTATGACCCGAGAAGTCAAGAAGACAAGGTCTCACATCTCACCTTCTCGGGGGTACCCAAGATGTTGAGAAGACGAGATATCGATCACGGTACTCGCCAGGCATTATCTTGGTTTACACATTAAACATATGTTGTGTAACAGTAGGCCTACTGCTAATGTGCTACTGTGCAGGGTGTATGTCCGGGAAAGGGGGGGGGGGGGAGGAGGAAGCGGGGACGATTATACCATTGAGTAATATAATAATAAGGTTACATTAATTATTACTGGGGTTTACTGTTCATTCTGATATCTGCTGGCTGACGGTCATGTTAGTTTAAAGGGTATATTATAAAGCCCACATGTGTCTGCTTATGATACAATACGGTCCATTATTATCATGTCATTATCTTCATGAGATAACGCACATGAAAACAATCAAATTCACGGAGGTGGGGAGTAGTTCATGTCAAGGATTTCAAACATTGAAGACATCCTTGACCTTGATAATCAGATAAGATGGTGAGTAAAATCCTGCATTTTATCGAACGCATATACCTTTGTCTCAAGGAGTGTTCATCTCATATCCTCCATCAATTATTAACAGAACATCCTTTAACCCGGATAACCTACGCGCCTCTGTAACAGAGACCTTGTGTCCTACTACGGCGATGCAAAGAGTTTGTGATAACGTGTCGTCTTGGTATACGATGCATGGTGAGCATGTCCGTGTTTACATTTAGTCACAATTAAGTGATCGGGAAACAAAAGTTGGTTCTTATAATACAATTCTTTCAACTGTCCCGAACGATTGCCCTCAATAAAGTGCAGGAAACTGTTGCGTTGGCATTGTGACAGCATCTCATCTTGGCTCGCTGTTGTAATTGTAGACGGCTGTTGTTGAGGGCCTCAGCTCCCTCGATACCTGCACTTCAGCCGTGTAATGCAAGCCGCCAGGGACTATTATATCCTGCCAACGAGATTCTGACTCGCGTATAATGTTTGTGATCTAAAGCTGTCACAGTTCCATACCAGCGAATTGGATGTCAACTGTTCGGGTTTAGCGCCTATGCATGCTGTTGACATTTTCATATAGGTTAGAGTGGACTGTCACGTAAAGCGAATACACCGTATCGTATTCCTGATAGGAATAGCACGAACTCCTTGCCGTGATGGGGTCTGGCGAGAAAAAGCACTCCGACGACGACGAAAAGCCAGCGAAGTCGAAATACGGCAAGTCGCGACCACATGACCCGACGTTCAATGGACCGATCAAGAAGCGCGGCTGCACCGACGTCATCTGCTGCCTCATTTTCTTGGCTTTCCTCGGCGGTCAGGGTTTCATCGCGTACCTCGCCTTCACCACCGGCAACCCGCAGACCATCATCTACGCCACCGACTACAAGGGGCAAATCTGCGGGAGCACTCCGGAGGTAGCCAACCTGACCAGCTTGTTCTACTTCGACTGGCTGGCCTGTTTCTCCTACGCTACTCTCGCCAACCTGAGGTGCCCAACCCCTCAGGTGTGTGTCAAGACCTGTCCCAGCGAGACCTACTCCATCTACACCCGCTATGCCCCCCAGATCGCCACCGGTATCTACTATGACATCGACTGGAATGACTTCGTGTGCGACTACGGTGTCGATCCCGAGTACGAAGTCACTCACAATGGACACACGATCACGTCGCTGCTTGCGGAGGATATCTGTGCCGCGTACTATGTGGAGAGCCAGTCTCAGTACAATAGATGTCTTCCCAGCTTCATGGATGTATCCAATATGACAGGTATGTGACGTACAGTAATTCTTGTAAGAGGTGTGCGAGGGGGAGAGATGAGTTTTAAAAGAGCACAGGATCATTATATGGAACAAAAAAACAAACAAATAAAGAATGAATTGTCAATCATTGGTAACACGATTAGGTCAGATTTCATTTTGGCAGCTCTGCAAGTAAATCCATAACCATATACCTCGTCAATTCCATTTAAGTAAAGCACAATAACACAAGCAGACTAAAGAATATCTTTTTGTATTGTTAAAGTGATTTTAGACAATATGAAACTATACCTTTTTTATTCTGTAGAAGAAAAGGACATAATATTATAAACACATAGACAGGCACTTTCAACTCCCAGCGTTTTCGAAATTGTCAAAAATCAACGCACTGAACAGTTGGACGTTATCTACTTGCATTAAACATTGTTAACACCGTATAATGTAGTAACAAAGTTATGGTCAACGATCTTTTCAAAGTTCAATACCTCATCTTTGGAATCAGCTCCCTAATGATATCAGAGAACGTTCATCATTAGATCATTTCAAGTCTATATTGAAGACTCATATTTTGTTTGTAAAGTAACTTTCATTGTTCTGTAAACTGTTTAATGATGTGTTTTAGGTTGAGATATATATAGTTTTCTTTTGTATTTGTTTTTTTTCCGTTTCTAAAAAATGCGCTTAGAGACTTAAATGTAATTTGCGCTCTATGAAGATGGTTTATTTTTATTACTATTTAAAGCCTAATTGGCATAGATTTTTCTAAATATGATTTAAGACTACTATAAAGGCATTTCAATTTGGAATAAAATGCAGTCTGTGACAAGAATATTCTGAAATGAATGGTGAGGTTGGAGGGGTCTATTCCAGTTGATACACAAGCTTGGGTAATGCGAAATATAAATTCTTCTACACTTCTGCCAACCATAGTACAATGATATTCCAAGCACAAAGTATACCCCTTTACTCGACTCCATAGTATGTACCCTGCACACAGCTGGTTGTGTGAATGAAACAAAAATTCGTCAAAAGTGGGTCTCATCGGATAGCCCTATGACTACGTAGCTAATATCCCCTGGATAAGTGTGGCGGAAGTAGGGATTTTACGGCAGAACGTTTAGTCACAAAATTACCGAATGCGATAGCCTATATCGCAGTAACATCAATACCGATATTGGCAATCCAGTAATTTACGCTCATAACATGCAGGATATCATTTCAGTGAGCAGTGCTTTTTCTTCTCTATGGAGGTACAGATTATCATCGTGGGATTTGATTGATCACCGTTTGAAGAGACAGACAAAAGAGCAATATTGAAAATGGGTGACTCAATACCCAAAATGATGCAAACTTATACATACGGACACGGATGCATGAGTTATATCCTGTCAGTCAGTACCAGCAAGAAACATAAAATTCTTCGACACGATCTAACTGCGATAAGGGACTGCGCACTGGCCACATTGTTGAGCACTCAAGACCATAATCGTTATTCAAGCAAATTCAGTGAAAATTATTATTATCACTATGATTTTTACTCCTGAAAGTAGTGGGAAATTGTTTGGTGTCGTCTTGTTTTGTTTTGGTTTGGTTTGTTTCTTAAACAATCTAGCGTTCATTGATTCCCAATAGTTATTATGATTTTAATAATATTGTGATTGAAATTCTGACATGAGACTCCTTAGATGTGATGGTTAAAAGTGTATCAGGAGCCTAGAGGGTTTAACGCACCGTTTCCGTTTGACAAAGAAATCGGTCTCTACGTGTCTAACTTTTGGCTAACGTTCAAGAGCGCATCCTTAATTCATTCGATCTTTTACAATGAAACATTTGCCCCAGTGTTTCCTTGAAAAGATGGTGGAGACAACCACCGCAACAGGACATCTAGTATAGGATTACGTAATCATGGTCGAACACGTGTTTGTCTAGAGGTTTGTATACACGCCAATGGGTTGTAAAGTGGCCTGCCTCCAATAAAACAATGCTGTAAAGAAAAATGATAAAAGTGCCGCCAGGGATTTCAGGACTTCACTTTACCCTATAAAATTAAAAGGAAATACACATCTATAAAGGATTTTGGGTTCACGGTAATCTCGCCATAGCTAGACATTATTTAATATTTTTGGTTTTTAAAAGGTGGGGAGGGGGGGGGGGGGAACAAGGCAAATCGAGAGCGATCTTCCGAAAACAAACAGGCTTCATAGGTTGCCTACTCGTGTAGACCAGCGCAAAGCTCGTGATTTATCATTTTGCAGCTCTAATTCATAATAATGTAGGGCCTAGTGTGTACCAGCTCATGTTGTTAAGTTTGTTCACCCCGTATCCAAGCAACGCACGGCTGTTCAAGAGTCGATGATCTTTTCACCCATAATTTCCGTTCTGTTGGGTTTTCTTTTTCTTTTTCTTGGATGACAAGAATGTTCGAAACTGTCATGTTGTTGGTGAGAAGTCATGAATCATGGCTATAACGAACACCTTGTGTATTGTATACGAGATACACACACACACACACTCTCTCTCGCTCTCCCTCTTTCACACATACACAAAGACACAAAATTTCTTTTATCATATTTTGCTCGGTGTTCAAGTGTTAGTGTTTCGCTGTAAATATCAACTTAATACTCTTAGTTAATAATGTGTCCATATTCCATGTATCTATTGTTGATCTTTCAGTCTGATTCTGAGTCAGATGCTTATGATACCATCAACTTTCTTAAAGCTAATGTTCGTTCTTCAGCATTTAAAAATGCCATCTTTTTTTAATTTCGAGTATATTATGGGAAAATCAAAATACTAAACAATTTATAATCAAGTTTTCTTCAAAGATATACTCATGTATAGTTTGGGATGGCTCCATGTCAAACATTTCCAACTTTACTGTCTTGTATGAAATAAAATAAAACATTACAAAAAGCACGTTTACTGTACATGTATTCTGTTGAAATAACGGTGTTTTATAAATTGGGGTTCAACTTTAAACATATTGGACTTTTCCGAAATGACCTGTACGATAATGTTCATGACAAGACGCTGAAGAAGGATACCAAAAGTACTCAAATTATGCTATCAAGATATCTATGAAAAAAAATATCGCCATGCTTCTATACGAAATGATTTATTTTAGCACTAGTGTACTAGTGTATTTTGGAAAAAGATAGCCAATACTCTTACAATTTTTGATTTTAGAAGCATTTGTCGGGCGTGATTTCTTCATAGCTACATTTTTTAACACTGATGGTAGCATGTAACTATGAACGCCCAGCTGAGATTTTTCAAACGGGAAACGATGTATATGAAGCATAGTTCCTTGATGGAAACATTAATCTAAGTACTAACTTGTATGATGTACATGTGTTAAAGTTCTATTGATTGGAGACTTTTCATTTTGCTCGCTTTAAACATAATATATACTTATACTTAAAAAAATACTATGTTTTATACTTTGACTTGTACTTCTTACAATTTGTTAAACAGTATGTGATTGTGAAATGTGTAATTTGTGTTTTGACTTTCTTTTGTTGGATGGAAATAAAATATAATTGAATCAAATTGAAAATGAAATACATTTTATCACAATATATACATACCACGGAGTATGTTGTCTAACAAGACGTTTGTCACAATAGCTACTGTTTGTACAATACGAGGGCCAACGTACAAATTCAACGATTTTAGCACATACCACTTTGAGATTCTAACCGAAAGAATCACATTGAAAAAAAAAGTTATCATAGACAGATCTTAATTACACCATCTCTAAGGTAAAGTGCCTTCTTATCGCGCCGTCTGTTAGAGCAAAGTCTGTCGTTAATCAGTGGGCATTTCAATTAATACTCGGCTATCGTCTGCGTAACCATGGAGGCATGGCGCTCTATTACGCACCAGTTATAGTCGATGCTTATTGGTTGCTCCAATGGTTTCCTGCTATTATTATAATTAAACAGTTTTACGTGATAAAGGGGGAAACTCCCAAATCTATCCCACTTACACATTCACAGGTAACGCACTTCTGGACTCTTCTGATTTATTTTTTTTCCTTTGATAAGCTACAATGGCTCTTAATACTAATTGCTGCACGTGATAACTTTAATGCTAGTGAATAATTATGAAGTAGACATAATGGCCCGAATTCACGAAGGTGGTACAAATAAACCATGGTTTAAACCATGACAAAAATCATGGAGCGCCAAGTGTCGCACGGAATATTTCGTTACGAAATTGGTCATTTTGTCGACAAAATGACCGTTTCGATACGAAATTATCATTTCGTCGACAAAATGTTCATTTAGTTACAAAATGTTGTCATTTCGTTACAAAATAATCATTTCATCGACGAAATATTCCATGCGACACTTGGCGCTCCATGGTTGTCCATGATTTAAACCATGGTTTCATTTGTACCTCCTTCGTGAATTCGGGCCAATGCGTTTACTGTGTTTGTGCATCATACAGTGACGTAAACGTTTACCATAGTAATTGCCATATCAATATTTTCTGCCTTTGTCCCTACTTGATAAATGAATTACTTGAAAATGTGTATTCATAGATTTAACACCTTGGATTCATTTAACATCTTGGGGTTTCAGTCTGTCATAATAACGCTAAATCAAATCCAGCGTGATAATCTTTTCCGAAATCTTAGACATAATTTCAACCTAATCAAACCGATTGACTGGCGAGAAAAAAAACTGTTGAGAGTGCATGTTAACGCTCTTCAAAATAATCCCACATTCCGCCGCACTAAGAATTTATTCACTATCTCCATCAAGTGATAACGATTTCTTCATTATGACGTGAGAGAAAAAATATTTTAGGGAGTGTCTTTAAAGTTTGAATAGACAGTGCTTCAGTGCATGATTATCATTTTTCATTTTCACAACCGCAAAGTATTTGCTAGCAAGATAATGTCTTCCGCCTATTTGCCAAGTGATATCACAAGTATTGCTGTGCCCCCACCAAAGCTGATAACAATCATAGTAAATTGTCCCATTTCTCAGTGTTCACCTAACCAAACATTCCGGAAACATGAAGAAGAGGGGGGGGGGGGGGGGTATACTCGTCACGACAGCGGCAGATCAGTTTACATTATGTGTAATCTTCGGGGTAACACGAGATTTGCAATGTTATACAAGTAATGATTACATTTCTTCCTTTCTTTTATATGGCTTTTGCATGAGGTCTGAACGTCAAAGACTACCAAAGCAGTCTTTTATGCTAATCGTGATAATCTAAAATGTCTCTAAAGACACTTTGTTGGGTTTTTTTTTTGGTTGTTGTTGTTGTTGTTGTTGCTGCTGCTGCTGTTACTGTTGTTGTTGTTGTTTATATCGCAGGATATAATCTCGGAGCCCGAGTCTAGAGAATGCTCCCTCAGCCTGGCGTGAAAGGGAATAAAGAATATAGGATATTGTGCGCATGATGATTCATGGCTGTTTCTTGTCCCGATGCTTAGTCACGAGCTGTTTCCTGCGCGTCATTATTTAGCTGGAATTCGCTATTGTTTACTCGCATTTTTTTGTTTTTGCCAGGTTCGAGAAGCGTCAGGAAATTCTTAAGAAGGCTGTGAGGTTACCCTGGGTGAAAACAAAGCAATGTCAAATTGAAACCGCCTTTGTTTAAACGTGTCGCTAGTGGGAATATCTTGTGATTTTCTCTTGCTTTAGCTAAGGCTGATTCAGAATTAGATGCTTAATGTGTACACGTACCAGTCTCGATGCGTGTATGATAAATCTCAGAACGATTATGATTAATCAAATGGTTTAGAGGGTTAAGGCTTTGTGTGCAAATTGAAAGCATACATCATGGAAATATGGGGAACAATTTTGGTCAATAATGAAGTTTAGAAGTGTGGGTGTATCTCGATCTGTCTATATCACACAACAAAAAGAATTTTTCGAGATGTGTATAATTACTATGAAAGTATCTGTACATGTATTATGATTGTGATCACGTATAATTCCAACACCATATACTGGCAATTTAAATTTCAATAAATCTATTTCTTTTGGTTTGTCAGAAATTCCCTCTACGACGCCGAACAACCGGAGCATTACGGAGGAAAACACGGAAGTCTTTGCATCTTTCATCAACTACCTCCAGCAGTCCGAGCAGATTCAGAGCGTGGTGGATGACTTCAGGTCTACATGGCCCTACATCGTGGCGGCGCTGTGCATCGTGGTCCTTGTCTCCTTCTTCTTCATCGTCCTCATGCGCTGGATCACCGACATCATCGTCCTAGGATCCATCTTGGCACTCTTCGGGTTGCTGGCCTGGGGGATGTACTACTGTTACGACACCTGGTTGTGTTACCGAGACACCGAAGATGCATGCTACTCCATGCCCATCGAGGACCCGTTTGGCCTCTTCAGTTACCTGCAGTCGGAGAACACGTGGCTTGCCTTCGCCATCATCCTCACCATCATCGCGGGCATCTTGCTGCTCCTCTGTCTGGTGCTCTGCAACCGGTTCCGGTTAGCGGCGCGCATGCTCAATGAAGCCAGTGAAGCAGTGGGCATGATGATGACTACGCTCTTGTGGCCCATTGTGCCGTTCGTTCTGCTCTTCGGGTGGGTTGCCTTCTGGGCCTTTATAGCGGTGTACCTAGCTTCGGCTGGGGAGGCCGTTTATAAGGTAACGAACGCAGTGGAAGATTCTGTGGTGCAGAATAAGTCATCATGCGATCCTGAAACTTTCAACATATCTCTGCACTATCCGGCGATATGTGTCTTTGAAAGCTATGGCTTGCCTTCATACACGATTTACCTGCAGATTTATAGTTTTGTGGGCCTTTGGTGGATGCTGAATTTCATCATTGCTCTCGGCGAGGTGACTCTGGCCGGTGCGTTTGCCTCATATTACTGGGCTTTCACCAAGCCTAGCGATATCCCATCACTGCCCGTACTGTCCGCATTCTGGCGAGCTCTCCGCTACCACACTGGCTCTATGGCCCTAGGTGCCCTCATCATCACCATTGTTCAGCTAATTCGTGCTCTCCTGGAGCTTATCGAGGAGCGGGTGAAGGACGCTGAGGGCGGCATTACAAAGTTCATATTCTGCTGCTGTAAGTGCTTCTTTTGGTGTCTGGAAAATTTCCTTCGGTTCATCAACAAGAACGCGTACATCGAGATCGCCGTCTACGGCCGAAATTTCTGTTCCTCCGCCAAAAGCGCGTTCGAGCTCCTCATGCGCAACATATTGCGCGTTAGCGTCTTAAATGGTGTGACGGGTTTCATGCTTTTCCTCCTGAAGTCATGCATTGTGGTTGGTATTTCGGTCGGCGCCTTCTACTTCTTCCAACTGCAAGTCACATCGTCAACGGACGACGCTTTCTACGTGGTCCCGAATATCAACAACATTTGGGTGCCTATAGCTGCCATTGCAATCATCTCCTTCTTCATCACGTCCTTCTTCTTTGGTGTTTACGACATGGCGGTAGACACGATATTCCTCTGCTTCTTGGAGGATCTGGAGCGAAACGACGGGTCGCCGGAGAAGCCGTATTACATGTCAAAGAGCATCATGGATCTGGTGGGCAAGCACAACAAGAAGCAAAAACACAAGGCAGAGTAGATACTTGTCGTCTGCATGGCGGAATATCCCTGAAATTACAGCTCGTATCCCTGAGAGAGACTGCTGATATCGCGTTTCCAATCGCTTTTGCGCATCTTTCAGAATGTTTTCTTCGTAAACCGCCTTTCTTGTTAGGTGCCCAAAGTATTGTTTAGCGCCCGGCGTAGGCCTAATGTAAATGTATTTTTTTTAAACGTGAGACAAAAATCTGGATAACTCTATGTAAGTGCAACAAAGACAGGAATAAAGACGAATGATAAGAACTGGCACCCGGGTATTTGTGTTGAATATAGTAAAACACGTATTACCGCATGTGAATCATGCTAGTTATGAAAAAAGCCTTTTCGGAATACTGCCGATGGAATTCAATTTTCTGTTCTATTCTGTATGCGTACTGTACTTGTATGCAAATGTTGTGCATTTAGGACCGTCGCTTGTCGCAAAGCCTCATGAAATGATTACAGTCGTAAATGTTTTTGCTTTTGGATGTGAGACAATGCTAACGCGCTGTTACAGACATTACTTTCATCTTTCTGATTATTTGTAGGTTTTTGTGTCATTGTTTATTTTCTATTGCCAGTGCTTTCAAGCAGATGTGGCGTTGTTTTCATACGAAATGTTTTTTTTTTGTCATAGCCAAGGGAACACCCTTTTATGAGTCTTTTGCGGAGGTTGAATAAAAAGAATATACTATCTTCGCTTTTATTTCACGAGTTATATGGCCTATAAGAGAGGATAACTTGTAGTTATGGTTGAGAAAAGAAAATGTACAACTGATATTTTGATTACCGTGTTTCTTATGAAATAAAATACAATGATCTTGCGAAGACCATACATCATAATTCGTGTCAGTACTTTTTTGCTTGTGTTACTTTGTCATCATACAAAGCATACAATTTAGAAAATAGATGAAATAGATTTTCTGTAGCTATATTATTTTGGAATTTTGATTTCGAAATGATATGGAATTATCTTCAACTTTGCGTGTAAGTAATCAATATTCTGTCTTTATACTCAGACCTTTTTCATTTCTATTTTTTTTTTCTTAAACTGAAGTAAAATAGTGCAGCAGATCTCCATGTTTTCTTGCTTTTACATTGTTGAATATAGAGACATTTCGTCCTAGCCTGTGTTCTGCGATGATTTCTATCTGCCATCGTTTTCTTTCGTATGATTTTATGGTTATCGGTGATTTATGCAATTTTGGTAGTATGAGGAACTATGAGTGAAACAGTGCTATAGCACATTTTCGTGAGTTTCATTCCTAGAAAGACATGGTGTGAACGGGTCTCAAGAGGAGTTTCAATAGCAATTGAAGTACTTTTCAATGGAATGGTTGAAGGAAGAAACCAAGTGCAATTTTTCCCCTCCGGTACTGATGAAGGTCATGATAAAGGTCATTACACTGGTGTTAGCAACTTCCAATAAAGCAATGATGATAATCCTAACGTATTGGCAATCATAATAACAATCGCATTTGCCTGTGTATTATACTGTTTAGAAATAATATATTTAGTTTTGTACTATGTACTGTTTTTAGTTTAGACGAACTGGAATATCACGACACGCGAGTATTGAAATAGTTGAAACAGACTGTTTGAGTCTAAGCGCTTGAAAACTTGATGTGGAGCTTGATTTAAAAAAAATGAAATCCTCATCACATCGAGATGAACACACTGCTGGACAAGTTGCCTATATTTCTAATCCGTTATGTTTGTAACTTTACTATCCATCATTTTTGTTTTGTATTAATGTAATATATGTATGTAATATATAATATTAATGTATATACATGTATTAGGTGTTACAAAAAACATTTCTCACTTTTGATCCTTAATAGTGTAAAAAACTATGTATCAGATAACAGTGACACTATAATGAGCAATAGCTCATGAAAAGTGAACAATTTTGATTTGAGGTAATTTAAAAATAAAAGCATAAATCAGTGTCATTACATCCAAAAATATTTTTGTAACACCTGGCATAAATATGATTTAAATGAATTATATATTAAAAGTAATGTCGAATAAACGTGTGTGTTCAGTGTATTTTATTCATCATCTCTAGGAGTCATAATCATATCTGTGATGAGCTTAGACTTGCTTGAACGTCATTGCCGGCGGGTGTTTGATATAGGCTACAGTTATTACCTATACAGCTCTATTTCGTGTATTGATATCACGTATGCACTGTTCCCGGTGAGCATGCACCACGAGAGGGTATGTTTCAAGGGGGTGCTGTTCGTTATTCCGAAGGTTCGTTATTCCGAAGGTTCGTTAATCCGAAAATGAAATAGGGTTCGCTATTCCGAAGGCTCGTTTTTTCGAAAGTGAAATAGAGTTCGTTATTCCGAAGGTTCGTCAATCCGAAAATGAAATAGGGTTCGTTATTCCGAAGGTTCGTTGATCCGAAGTGATCGTAAGGGTCCGTAACGAACCTTCGGAATAACGAACCTTATTTCATATTCGGATTAATGAACCTTCGGAATAACAAACCTCATCACATTTTCGGATTAATGAACCTTCGGAATAACGAATCTTCGGAATTACGAACCTTCGGAATAACGAACCTTCGGAGCTGTAATCGTTTCAAGGACCTTGTGGTCATAGTATTATGGTAAGATATGGTTCTTGTCCCCCATCCTCCCTTTTCTGGAAGGGAATAAAACTATGATCTCTCTGGTTTTGAACCCTTGACCCGTGATGTCTTGCAATATTGTCATGCAACCTTTATGTATATATGATATTATACATGGAATTTCTGTGCGTGTATGTGTATGTGTGTGTGTGTGCTTTGCTTGAGTATGGATTGTTTGTATATATATATATATATATATATATATATATATATATATATATATATATATACATATTGTATAAGACAGACTGAGAGGGAGAGAAAGGGAGATAGGGTATGTTGAGTAATTCACTGATTATTGCTAACCATATCATGAATATCATAGAATAAAGCAAATATCTTTTATAAGATTTATTTTCATTGCATAATTCATTACATAATTTTTATATAGACTATATGAAATTCTTTGATTTGTGGCCTTTTTGATTTCTGAGGCCCAGTATCGCCCTGCATCACTTTTCAAATATTAAAGTGAATTCCGGACCAGTTGAAAGTTAGTATGAAAAGAAAGAGTAACATTTTCTGACCAATGACATTGTGATCACAATTGGGTGAAAATTAAGAAAGTTGTGAAATGGTAAAGTTTCGCTAATATTAACAAAACATTTCTTGAACAGTCAATATTGATAAACAAAATATTGAGTAGATGATGTCATCCCTTCACAACTTACCATTTTATTTACACATACAATTTTGAAATTTTCAGTATTTAGTTTAAATGCAATCATGCCCCAGTCTCAAATCCACATATATCTAACTAATCATTATTTGGAAGATATTCAACCAGGAATAATATCGTTTTACATTTTTTCTTGAACTATCTTAGTTTTAATCCGATTTTGACCAAATTTTCACTGCTGTGCTTGTCATATTTTACTCTTTCTTTTCAGACTAATCGGTCTGGAATTCCCCTTTAAACAGAATATTAATCATATCGAAGTTTTGCACAAAGATATACTTACTATTTGTGTTTAAAATCTATCGCGCTTGGCTACATCGATGTCATTATGATGATGACGAAACAATCACTTCCATTTACAATACTAGTAGTTTTTCTCTTTCTCAATGTCTTGATAAAATTTGGAAGAGGGTGTAATCTTTCAACATTAGAAAAAATAAATTTGTGCACGAAACATTCATTTGTGGCGACGAATCGTCCTGGTTTTTGGAAAACATCGTGGGAGTTTTTCAATACAAATCGGTCAGTCAGAGCTTTGCAGAGTGAAAACTCATTCGAAAAATAATGTCACGGCTTTTTGTATGCACATTCTATTTCTAATTTGACATGAAGATCGAATGCCTCAAGATTGACCCAGGGCAACTGAAGGATGTTCCATGCATCACTGAAAGTGGAGCACGACCTTTTCTTTTCCTCTTTTGGGGAAGTAATGCTATAATTTGTTGCTGTCCAACTTATGGGTAACTCGAGAAGACTTGAACCAGTTTTAATCTTGATATCAAATATTATCCTAAGAGCAATAGAATGAAATAATGCGATGCATTGTGAAATAAAAGTTATGTCATGCAAACATGATATCCCTAGGCCTATATATGCTGTATTCCCCCAAAGCTTCGACGATCCGCTCTACCAGTCACAAAAGATAAGTATTCGCAAAACAAAGGGTTAGAACCTTCGATGCGTAATACAATATCGGATATTCACGGTATTCCTACAAAAACATTAAGACATTGAGAGGATGCATTAGACTTTGCCCCCCGAACTAGTTCAACAACAAAGCAATTGATTTTATGAACATTGTGACTAAAGACCAGTATATAGTAGGCCCATAATTGGTTATTGTTATCTTCTGTTGATGAATAATTCTCCCTTGGGAAAAGTTCGGAGGAAAAAAAAAATTTTCCTAAAGCTTGATAGCTGATCTTACAAAAGTTATTCTAACCCATGATATACAAAAACTGGGTAAGTCATGTTTTTTAGTCCATGAGCAACTGATTTTTTTGAGAATGAGGATTCAAATCATATATGATATGATGGGATAGCATAGAATATGTAGGATATACTTTTGTGTTAATGTGTGTGTAAAATGGGTAAGAGTTATTATAAAGCGCATTAGGGAACATTGATTTGTTATATGTGGCAATCCATAGAAGCTCAATATTGTTATTGTTGTTGTTATTATTATTATTACTCTTTTGGCCACATGAATGATGATCAGTGAATTATGAATCAACACAACTCAACATGCAAATATACATATATATATATATATATATATATATATATATATATATATATGTATATATATATATATATATATATGTGTGTGTGTGTGTGTGTGTGTGTGTGTGTGTGTGTGTATCTGTGTATTAAAGCTACAGTGCCTTCATTCCAACATGACAGAACTGAGAAATGTAATAGCGCCCTCTTTCTGCTGCCTCATTCGCAGTAACAGACGACAACGGCCATTATTTCGGTATAGTAATAGTTTCTCATCTCTTCTGTCATATCATAGGAGCGACCGAAACGAAACCTGTCTCGCATTGAGCTCAATATTGGTATGATATAGTCTAATTTTAGTACGGGGATACTCCTAGTTGATTGGTCAACGTAGAGAAAAAATGAGGTACCAAAGTAATATTCTTATCTTTATGTTGTTTTGAAAATATATGATCAACGATATACAGCAGAGGCAAGTTGTTTATTCGCGATGTCAGAAACTATTTCTTATGGTCCGAAGAGAGTTGATTCCTTCTACGAACTTGAAAATTGGGTTTTGTTGATGAGTTCAAAATAATTGAAAGCTAAACATTAAAATGCCCTGTCACATAAGTTGATGATGTTGCAAGTAAGGTATATTGATTTTTTTGTGAAAAATCTTCTATGGTTTTTATCCTTTATCACGCCGCCTTTGACATCCGAAATCGTGTATGGAGTGCGTGACTGTGTATGCATGCGTGGGTTTGTGTGCGTGTCCGCATGTCTTTTATTTAAGGGGTGATTAAGATATTCGGGCAAGGGTGGTACTAAAAAACAAACAAACAAACAAAACTTTTCTTAATGGTGAAATGCTGCAAAACTGGTGAAGCGATACAGGTAACAGAATTTTAAGAAAGTACAGAATGTCAGTGGGAATTAGTCAAAATTTATTACACACAGCTCATACAGATACGTATACGATTCATGAAGTGAATACCCCAAAGCAATCTTTTTATATTATGGATTGCTTCTTTCTAGACCAAGAGACAAATATTAATAAGACTTACCCCCTTTCATATTCAACATATTTACTCTTGCGACACATAACTCTTCTTTAAAAAATATACATTTAAGAAATTTAAACTTCACGACGACACATAATGGTGTGTATCCAAGAAAGACGTTTAGAAAATGGAGACTTAAAAAACAACAAGAAATGAAGTATTCCCTAATAAAAATACGTCTTCTTTTTCATGTTTAATCACGAAATGAACACTAACGCAAACAAACGCCACCTTTGTCATCATACTGTGCAGTGTGGCATGCCCTTGAGTATAATAGATTACAATGTCATCAACACAGTATGGTATACAAGTAAATGCGTTTGCGCTGTTTCGCTTGCAAGGTGTATAGCATTATTTCATACAATATTTTGCAGTCGTAATCACTTGCATTATACGGAAATAGTTACAAACGAAAAAGACAACACAAAAATGTTCACCGTTACAATTGCATACCACTCGTTTGTTATTCACTCTGACGTCACCAGAACGACACACATAGATGCATTTTACTTGAATATCTAAAACGGGGCAAAGATTAATTGGGTGATGTTCGTTATTCCGAAGGTAAATTTGTTTTCAGAAACACACAAAATCCCTGTACCTAGATGTTCGTTAATTCGAACATTTTGTGAGGCTATTCCGAAAATGAAATAAGGTCCTTTATCCCGAAGGTTCTTTAATCAGAAAACGAAATAAGGCTCGTTAATCCCAAAATGAAAAGAAAGTGTACACTAACGAACCTTCGGAATAACGAATCTTATTTTATTTTCGGATTATAACGCACCTTCGGAATAACCAACTGTTACCAAGGAATTAGCTTACGTGAGTGAATGAGACCACTTTCCTTATTTTTCGGCACCATAGCTTACTGGAGTTGCGCCTCAAAGAGACTACGTCATGTAAATGCATGTTGACTTGTATAGATTAATAATATCCTGGGCCCTGTTTCATAAAGCTGTTCGTAAAGTTACTAACAACTTACGAGCGACTGGTGATCAGTTCTGATGTGCTATACTTATCAGAATTTCCATAATTCAGCACAAGAACTGATCACCAGTCGTTCGTAAGTCGTTCGTAACTTTACGAACAGCTTTATGAAACACCTCTAGTCCTCATTTACGTGGATATATAAATATGTGCCATTTATTTGACAATAATTCTTCCAATAGTTTTCTCGAGATTACTTGAATGCGCCCACACGAAAACGTTCCAAGCCAAAATTCTGTTAGTGACATTATCTGCCAATCAATGAGTATCAACATGTTGAACGAAAAGACTTCGAAATGCATTTTCCCCCTTTAGACTAAGCAAATGTCGCATATTTCCTTGTAAAGCATTTCCTTACTCATAATTATTAGTAACATGTAATGGAAATATGCAAGCTTTTCTCATCAGTCAAGGGAAAGGTGCATACCCATGTCTTTTGTTAATCATATCAGTATACTCTAGCAGTGATTGACAAATGATTTCACTCATGGACAGAATTTGGGTTGGTTTGGAAGGGTTTTTTTTTTCGTGAGGGTATCCAGCTAGTTGGAAGAAAAATATGGTAGATGTTCTACTATTTAAGATATATAATATGTATTGTTTTTAAATTTTCAATTGGCCGCAGTAGTGATGTTGAAGGTATCATGAACCACCACAAGTCAATACGCGTTTACATTGCGTAGTTCCTCTAACCCTTGGTAATTTTGCTTTAAAAAAATTACCCTCTGGACCTCTTCAAATTGGCAGCTCAGAGCTTCTTTGAAACTCAAACTATGGTTAAATGACCACAGTGGGGCTAGAGTCAATATCAAAATCAAAATAAAACACAGAGAGATTAAACACCAAAGTACAGAAACGTGTCTTCTGGGGCTCGATGGGTTTGATGTCGTGCTTCGAAACAAGTTTGAATTACGGTACGAGAGATGACGGCTGTGGATAAACACCGTATCCTGTCTATCAAGACCGCCCTCATCAGGGCTCAGACAGAACAGTCTAGCGGCTCTCTTCTTCGTTGAGAAAATAATGATCAAAGTTACCTTAAGACCTGCCAGTTCCATAGACACCACCACCGTGTGTAATCATTGTCAATACACTCATTTCACTCGCACATTGACTTAGAAGGATCTACGAATCGGGTCAAATCAAATTGAATAACATATCCTGCCTTCAGAAAGAGAGGTGTTGAATGAGGAGTATTACCTTCTTTAAAGGTATATTCACGCCTCAATATGTTTCACAATGTATAATATCAATCACATTCTCACATTTAACCGAAGGCAAATGAATGATTTTAAAATCCGCATTAGCCCCACCTATAACGTAAGAACATATCAATATTTTACTTCTGTACCTGGCAGAAAATATTTTGAATCGGAAAATAGCTGGTCGTGGCCGAACGAGGAAGGACACAACTATTATTTGCAATATTTTGAAACGGACAAATCGAGCAAGGAATCATGCGATGGTGGAGGGGCATTTCTTTAGGCATTGAAGGCAACCCTTGAGCGAGTTTGATGCCGCCATTTTGTGCGGAGCATTTACACAAGGAACATGCGCCGAATTCACTTCCGGCTGAAGACAGCTTTGTCTATTCAGATTACGTGTTGCAGTTTAATGAAAACAAAAGTAACCTGACATTTCATTTGCCTTTTCATTCATGGTAACAAAATGAACATGTCATAATGAAGCACTGTTGTTTGTATTTACAGTCGTAAAAAACACAATATGTTACATCGTCCGTTCGAAACAAAATTTAAAAAGAAATAATCTCAATATGAAAATATAAACAGCAGTGTATATCGGTTCAGGGTGTCTACGTAAATTTTGGTACCAAAAAACAAACATCATAGCCTAACGGCCGCATAAAATCTACGATCTCATACATAATGGAAGCGGAACACCAGAAGCATCGCCTAATGCAGCTGAATTGAAGAATAGCGCAAACAGGATTTTCATCCTGCATTCTTTACAAAAATACTCAATGAATGTGGAACACACTATAATTATGTGAGAAAAGAGTTTAGTAGGATGAAAGGATAGCACTGTCTCAGCTCTGTGTTGAGTATCAATATATACTAATGGAAGATTAGAGGATGGTAGCCTTGAAAGTAACGGAGATGTTTCCCTCAATGTACATGTGGATTGAGTAAATGCAGCAATATAAGCATAGAAAGCATCTGTGAAGTTCAAGGAAAATCGGACAGTAAAAGATTAAGTCAAAAGCTTTGAATTTTCTAGGTTTTGAATGCCGCCATTACTGAAGGATAAGACTTCGACAGTTTTTGACATCATGGCAGACGATACAGAGAAAAATAATGTGAAGAAAATTCCACGAAATGTCTTGCTGTTTGTAGCATAATGAAAGAGCAACTGAGTTACCTTATTCAGAAAGCAGCATGAATAATATTATCTTTGCCATAATTATGCCAGTCGCCAGTTAAAGAATTATGTAATTTTCATTAAAAATAACATTTTGTGGAATTCTCTTTATGCTTTATTTATATCGTTCGGATGCAGTGACGTTGCATGAACTGTAACACGTAGTCTTCTCATCTAGCGACGGCGGCATTAAAAATCTCAAAATTCATAACTTCTGAACGGATTGTCTGATTTTTGTCTAACTTCAATGATTTGTTTAATTATGATATTGCTGCAATATGATTCAACCCACATGATGTACGGACGAGATTCTAGTGACGTCACCATGCCATGCTGAGGAGCAAAAACTGAGTATGTGGTTAATACACACGTGATTTGTTTTTGCCCCTCAGGCAACTCGTCGTATGACCTCACGGAACCTCGTCTTTACTTGGGGAAACTTTCCCTTTAATATAGATACGTTGTACATATTGTTTCTTGATTAGACAACCCTATATGAAAGAGTGACGCAGAAGCACCGCAGCGTCATTCTACCCGTCATCGTGAACCGAATTATCTCAAAATGATAACGATCACACATCCGTGTTCCTCAGAAACCTTGACATCTAGTTTCATAGTGGGTGCATCAACGACAAATCTTGTGCTGCAGTGATTGAACCTATATCGGACAAACTCGTTTACCTCGTTAAAAAGTTTACTATCACTGTGTTGGCAGTGTGCGAAGTAAATTGTGCTTAATAATGATAATCTAGATGTAAACATCCACCTGCTAATTCGTAAAACAGATAACACCGAATTGAGTCTCCGTTACATGGCGATGGTCTCAAACCAAGAAATCTGACCTTGTAGATTTAGTGAACTTATTTACTGTGGTTGAATGACGTAAGCACGCATTTGGTCATGGATTTACGTTGTAAACACCATAAGCAAGTTAGAATGATAGACTGATAGGTGGATAAACAGGACATATAATCGGACAGGTAGATGGCAAACCGGAGAGAGGCAATTTGAGAGAAATTTGAAAAAAAACAACATTGTGATGTTCAAAGAGAAAAGGCTTTCATCGCTTTCATAGTCTCGCAGAAATAACAACTCATAAGCACTGTGAACAGTCTTGCCCTTTCTAAAATATTCAACCACATTCATTTACAATTTTCAGCGGACATTATCACAATTATTTCTCGACTGCTGGACAATGAATACCCCATTGAATTATGAATACTTTTAGATCCATGATTGACTCGTTTTCCACCTGGTAGACATTACATAGGGAAGTACGCAGAAACAAACATAAAGGAAATCATACTCTAGAAAGGGATATGGGGAGTCGTCATTGTTACATTTCATGTGTACACTATATTTGTACGAAAGTGATATGCTTCTTTCCTTATGAAACTAAGTTGAAAACTTAATAGAACTTAAGGATGGACTACATCGGACGTGTTCTTCGAACTGATGCGTGTAACACAGATCCGATCCATCACCCACCTACACAAGTAGGCATACTGCTTTGATCTGCCTAGTGTATACTGATTGGATTTGTAGTACACTGCTGGAGCGCCAACACCGACTGTGTCTATAGGTGTGTAGGCGTTTAAGTGTAGAGTGTAAGTTGAAGTGTTAGTGTCTTATGAGTGTATATCCTTGAGTGTACTATATGATTAGTAACGTAGACGGGTCAGATCGGTGATTAGCATCTCTTCTGTACGACATACCCATCCCGCGTACGTAGACCGGCCTACACACTGTTATCATCCGTAGAGACTTTTGCCCCACAACTCGTCAACGTAAGATTATGTCCACTGGTATAGAATGAAGTTAATAATGGTCCGATTTCTGCCACAGGCAGATTTGTACAAGCAACACCTGCTAAATGCAGGGTTGGTATAACTATGTCTGTAAAATATCTATCACTTTATTATGTACAGGTGAGTGGGACAATATCGATTTACTTGTGTGTATGTGTTACGACAAGCATGTCACGTGATCCGACTGGTGCATTTTTTTTTTCTCCAAGATGGCAGCATCTTTACGATTCCTTTCAGGTGGGACATTGATTGATTCAGTGAAATAGATAGAAGCTCTGCGTCACGTGGTACATTGGTCCGGTTGTGATGAGTTCTGTACAGTTTAGACTCATTAAGAAGCACATGTCGTCCATACATTGGCAACAATTGGTACCACGTGACTTAAGTGTTAGTGCACGGAAGCTATGTGTGGCGACGGTGCCACAGAAGTCGTGATGATCAAGCACATTCCACAGATTCTTGGTCCTGACTGCGAAATTGATGGATATGACATCACATTGTCTAATTTCACAAAGGTTCCTCACAACAGAAGACCTTAAACGTCCAATCGTGATAAGTTAGAAATAAAAAGAATTACTGAAGAAATCCCCGCGTTCCTCCACTGTCATCCCCTGCACGTTTGACATGTAAGAATGCGATGGAAACTCGCGCGAAACAACTCATTGGCAAAGGCATAACACAGTGGATTAATGGTGCTGTTGATGTAACACAGGTAGTAGCTAAAATGATATAAGGGCATCGGGACACACGTCTCACACCACGCCATGATGATAACGATAGTGGAATACGGACTCCATGTAATGAAGAAAGCTCCTAGGATGAAGGTCAAGGTGCGAGTTGCTTTTCGCTCGCTACGACTCTGCCGCTCACCGCGTTGCGAACGGGTCCTGCGAAAGCCTCTCTTACTGCCGCTCATGCTTCCGCCGTGCCCGCGCTTCAATGAACCAACTTTAGTCGATTTGTTGTTGTTGTTACGCTTTCCCTTATTGGACTCGAGCGCGTTTCTCGACGACGCGGCAGACATCGTACTGTCGGCTCTTCGCTCCGACGACGACGTCTCGTCGCTGGAATCCTGACAGCTATCCGCGTCGGAGCGATTTCGCTTCGCTATTGATTTGTTCGCAATCCGCACTACATCGGGGCGAGAAGGCTCTACGGAGAGGCTAGTCGAAGTCGTGGTGGTAGTCGTCGTCGTATCTGTTACCATTCCTGGAGCTTCTGTCTCCAGGATTGTGGTTTCTACGGGAGCTATTTGCTGAAGCTGGTCAGGACAAGGCCGGGGAAGGGCAGTACAAGGGCGCTTCTCCCTACTCTTTTTCTTCTTCTTGGCTAAATTCCTAATAATGCGGTAGATATTGGCATACATGATAAAGATTGCAAAAAGCGGCACCCAGTAGACAAAGATGGTTGATATGGTGGTAAACAAAGGCGACTCCTGCATGAAAGGTAGATAACAATCCCCAGGTTCTCGCGTGTCCTCGGTATTTGTGAAGGTAGTCCAACCGAGGACGGAGGTGAAGTACAGCAGGATTGGTAACACCCACGTCGGTATGATCATAATTATGGCGCGTCGTATTGTCATTTTGTTCCGATAGCGCGCGGGGCTGCGGACGGACCACATCCGGTCGACGCTGATCAGGATGAGGTTGAGCACGGACACTTCGGAGCACGCGTAGTCGATGGAGATCCAGAGATCGCAGACCACGGATCCGAAGGGCCAGGTGTCCATAATGAGGTAGAGGGAGTAGACGGGCATGGAGAAGAGACCGATGATGAGGTCGGCTGCGGCCAGGCTGAGGAGGAAGTAGTTGCTGGGCTTGTGGAGGCGGCGCTCGATGCGGAAGGCAAGCATGACCAGGATGTTGCCGCCGATGGTGAGCACCTGACTGAGGAAGGCAAAGAAGCAGATAAAGACCAAGGAGGCGGTGGAGTGAGGCAGCCCGCTGGCCTCGGTGGAATTGTCCGCGTCCATGTTAACTCTAGGATGGATAGAAAGAAAGATGAAAAGAGATTGCATTACTTGGTGTGAATGATGTTTTAGTTTGGGTGTGAATTTACTTTGGGTGACCACTGAGGAAGCTTTTACGGGTTTAAGTGACACTTTATGTGCCGCATTTACTACCTGTCCATAGGCAGGACTCCGCACTAACTTTTATTTCTGGTGGCCCAAAGGCAAACATCCGACCTTTTTTGGTGGCCCGGTCAGGCCACAAAATTCTTCATTTCTGAAATTTTGGTGGCCCGACTTGCGTTTTTGGTGGCCCCGGGCCACCGGGCCACCGTTAGTGTCGAGCCCTGCCATAGGTTTGTGTGTGAAATTTTGTGCACATTCAACTCACTGGCACAGAATGGTTAAATAGGAGCAACCATGGGTCTTAGTGTCATCAAAAGGACTATAGGCAACGAGGAGAAAGGGTCTTGAATAAGGAATGAATTAAGGTAAAATTAAAGCTGAATATAGACATTAAAAGGATGGGAGTGGGAAAATGATATTTAAATTTATCAATAACACAAATGTTTTGAGATATTGTGTGATAAACACTATCAATATGTGACTTCCAAGAGAGTTTATTATCTATAACCAAGCCTAAAAACTTCATTAATGTAACTTCGTCTGCAACTACGTCATTCATATTGGTTATTGGGGAGACTATTTAAAGTATTACTAACATACATTTAGGTTCAAGAAGATTTGAAGACAGCCTGTTTGACCTTATCCAAAATAATATTTTTTATAAAGTTCAGAATTTAACGTATCCACCAAATTGTGAGGATCGGAATGGGAAAGAAATACATTTGAGTCATCAGCAAACAATACAAAAGATAAAATATTAGAAGCATCTGTGATATCATTGTAAGAATGAACACAAAAGATCCAAGTAAACTACCCTGAGGAACACCACAGTTGACAGATTGGTCGTACAGTCATAGGAGTTCTGACCAGAAAACGAAACGTCTTGCTTGCGATCTGTAAGGTAGCTCGTGGATCACTCCAAGGCCTTACCATGAATACCATAGTGAAATAATTTGTGAAGTAATACTTTATGATCAATGGTATCGAAGGCCTTGGACAGGTCCAGGAAGACACCAATTGTGTGATGAGCCCTATCAAATCAACAACTTTGGCTACTTTTTCAGTAAAGGAGAGAATTGCCTGAGAAATGCTGTGTGCTTTGCGGAAACCGAATTGTGAATCGGAAATAATAACATAACAATTAAGAAATTTACGGAATCTTGAATAAACAACCTTTTTAAACAGTTTTGAAAACGATGACAACAATGAAATTGGTCTATGATAATAAATATCTTCTTTCTTACCTTTCGTAAACATTTGAATTACTTTAGCAATTTTCATTCGTGACGGAACAACACCATTACTTAATGACAAATTAACGATATAAATTAAAGGTTCAACAATATTCTCATTAATATTTTTCAAAATATCATTATCAATACAATCAAGACCAGAACTTCTTTTACTTTCCACGGTTCGCAACTAATAATCGGCTCAATAGAGAATGAATAAGAATTGGGTGTTTGAAGACATTTATAGAATTTCTTTTGAGATGTGGGAATATTTCTGGCGAGATCATATCCAATCTGAGAAAAAAGTAAAGGTTAAATCCATCAGCTATCATCACAGGGTCTGTTATTTCCTTATTATCAAATTCAACTCTTGTTATACGGGATTTATTATTATCTTTACTAATAGCACTATTATTTTTCAAGTCTTACTCAGGTCATGCTTGAAAAGAGATATCTGATCCGCATAATACTTTTTTTTTTTTCATAACGCAGCATTCTTGTAAGAAAATTTTTATATGTAATATATTTACGGTTAGATTGTTCATTACGTTTAATTTTATCTGCACAATATAAATTATTTTTCGATTCATAGATCGTAAAAGACATTTTGTTATCCAGGGTAATCTATGATCCTTTTTTATAATCACGTTTATTGTTTCACGTTTCATTTCCTTATTGCATGTGGTATCATGATATCACATGCAATAAAGAAATAAAATCGCTCGTCCGAATAAATCCAGCTGTGCATGGTAGTTATTTCAATTCTGTATCATACTGACATAAATCATCTTACCCATTTAAAAACATCGAAACAGTTATAAAGACCATGAAAGGAAAACATGTAGTGTCTGGCATGGACGTAACATCATGATGCTACTTCATACTGCATACTCGGAGTTGTTTACACCAGCGAGATATTATACTATATAGTAAACACCATGTTTATAGATTTCCTATAGGCGCGTTTAATTGTTTCAATCAAGATCGCTTTCCGAATTAAGGGTTAAGTTTAAAGTGCAATGGTGAAATTCTACATTATTGTATGGCTGTGCATTCTGCCGTATATCAGACAACGTTGTATGTGATACCTGTTATACACGATGGGAACTTGTTTATGGGTAAATATTTCTAAAACATTGTACATCATACATGCAATGAAAGTGCACAGATTGTCAGTATTTGCCATGGTCATTCTATTGTATAAAAGTTCATAAATGAAATAGGAATAGTTTTGAGTAATAAGACACTAGACGAATTTGAATGATAGAACAGTGGATTTGTTTGAATAAAAATACGAATTTGCTCCGAGCATTCCTAACGCGTTATGCGGCAGTGATGAATTTCAATGAAAGTTGATGAATATAAATGCTTACTTTTTCAAATGTGATTGACAAACATCAAATATGACTGAATGACTAAGCTAAACCTAAAAAATTAAACACAGTAAGCTTCTCCGGACGGAATTTAAATGAAAATGGATGAAGTTGAATGAAGAGGTGACGAAAATGGGCGGGAAAATCTATGATACAGCGCGATTAACGAGACCTGCAAGTGCACCCTTATCATCACGTGAAATGAAAATCGAATTGGTCTTTGCCAACATATCATCTTGCCTCGCAACGAGATGGAAATACAACAACCTGTCCAAAGATTTCCCAATACCATACTGTGCAGAACTAAGTTATTTTATCATAACGGCCGGTAAGCAGGATTCACCGATTTGGTTCTCACTCTCAGCGAACTAAAGCTCTGAGGTCAACCGATGACTGCCCTATCCAGCGTATCGAAATCCTTTAAGATAAGGAAGGAGTCACATTATCATACAAAGTAGGCCTACACACAGCATCGCTTAATACGCGGACTGAAAGAAGACTAGCCTTGTTATGTCGTATTATTCTCATTTGACGAAGATAGCGTAGACCGGACGTAATGACCACAAATTTACCCTGAAGTAACGGCGACCTCTCTGTCATTAAATCGTTCCAAAAGAGGAACAACCGGGCAATGTAATTATTCACGCCGCTGATGTCACCTCGGGATTTCAATATCAGAATATGGTAAACGCAATGATAAAGAAGGCAAAGTGAAACACAGACGTTGGCTCATCTACCATAATTCATGTTTATTTGGGTTTGTGGGCCAGGCTTCCGTACAGCACCTTTATACAGTCCGAATTTGATCAAACGAATGTCCCGCTCAGGTCCCCGTCAACTGAGGCCGTCCAAACAATCAATAACGCCTCTCGTGATGCAATACGGTCACCGCGAAAGTGGATGACGTCACACAAAAGCCGTGACATCACCGCACTGCACTCTAACAATCACCCGTGAACCTTTCGCCACCATTGACAAATTTCGCAAATCGAAGCGAGATGAGACCGGGGCTCGGCCGATATGGAAGAAAGACCCCGAGGTAAGACCCAGGCAAGTGAAGAATAATATCCACCGCCACAATCTGTCCCGGGGAAAAGAAAAAACAATAACAACCTGGCAAGGGCGCTACATGGATTGCAAAAATTATTTGCAAGTAGAGGGTGGGCTACTGGGGTAGGGTAAATGGCTCAAAACACGACTCAGTGACGCAGCACAGATAGAAATACGAGTCACAGCCAGATTTTCCTATGAAGACATCTTAAAGCCACAAAGCAGATGTACCTCCTCAAAGAAAAGGGGAAAAAAGATGTTAGAGATTTCTCGAATGCCTTTGACAGTGGCAAATTCCTTTAGGACCACGACATAGAGTATAAAGTCTAGTTTGAAAAATGTGTTTCATAACAATGCGTGGACGTGGAAGTGATTATGGTATTCATATAACAAAATTTTCTGGACATGTACTAAAAACTGAACTGCATTGATATTATATTATTAATATGTGACCCAAGAATTCAATTTAAACAGACAAGAATTGCTTAAGGGCAAAAAACTGACGCTACATTCCAATATGTCGTAGATATGACATTTTGGGTTGCGGTTATGAGAAACAGTCAAACATGGATTTTAAAGTGAACTGAAATTGACTCCAAGGAAACTCATTCCGTATCGTATGGATCTCTTTTTGTTTTCTCTCTCTGCAGGTGCGAACATGTTGTTCCTGTTATTCCTTTTGATACTTTGTTGCTATGAGAATGACCTGATTGGCACCTTCCCATGAAACTTAGTCGCTTCACCAGACATCGAGACACGAAGGCTCTCTGCATTCATAGTCAGCTTGTGAAGTATAGATGTAGGTCAAGATTAGATACCTTTCTTTGACTGAGGTGTCGCAGGTTTCCTTGAGGGGTAAAGGCCGCTCTCAAGACGGTGACACTTTTCTAGCTAAACGTATTTACGCATCCCAACAGTGACAGGCCTTTTTTCCCTCACTGCAGGCTATTTGGGGGAAAGAGCAACCCTTGACCCCGGCATAGTCTTCGCGGAGAAAAGAACTACCTCTTTAAATAGAAACCCTCTCCGAAACAGCAAAAAAATTTACATTTGACTGTTGTCGAGGAGGTAAATTTGAATAAAATAAAAGAAAAACATTCTAAGCGAAGTATAGTTTAAGTCTTTCATAAAGTTCTTTAAGTGAAGAATCAAATCTAGTAAACCATTAAAGGGATCGTATAGTTTTGGTTGAGACCTAATTTCAGGTTTCTAACATGTTTTGGTGAGATAATGAGAAACCTCTTATGAAATATGAAAGGGCATGTAATTCTATGAGGAATTCAACGTTTATTTGATGAAAATTGGTTCTGAAATGGCTGAGATATCAAAAAACGAGCGATTCTAATAAAGTGTGGGACCCACACTTTATTACGATCACTTTGTTTTACTTTGTTTTTGGATGTTTCAGTCATTCCAAACCCGATTTTCATCAAATAAACTTTGAATTCCTCTTAAAATGGTATGCTCTGTACTATATCATGTTTTCTTGGTATCTCGCAAAAAGTTAAAAGCCCAATTCTCATCTCCACCAATATTGTACCATCCCTTTAAGAAAGTATCTCCTTGGGTGAACAACTTATGCCATCAACTTACGGGGATGTTCTCCAAAGTGTGATGAACGCATAAAAAATATTTCACATAATGAGCTCACTGTAGTATGCTCCATGTTCAACCTTTCTTGTGACCATGTACTAACATTGAATCTGACGCTTAAAATGACTTACAATGGTGCGGTAAACGACCTGAAATAACCTTTGGATGACTGTTTACCTAGTGCTCTAATGGCCTCATGTACATTCTATATGCATCATCAATAATTAGCGAAATTAAAAGGACAAGAAAAAGGCCGGTAACTGCGATATACGAGGATTCTCGCGGACGACCCTGGAGTAAGTAAACAAGGTAAGAATGTCAAATAACTGGATGAAAGCTTGTCAACAGAAAGGGTTTTATGTATGAAGACAACCATGTTTTGATCCACTGTTCGACTTCTTCAGCATCTATGTCAGACCACAGCTTGGACGTCTATCCGTTTGTGTGTTTAAGGCTGGTCGTCTTTTTGCTGCTCGACCACTGTGAAATGCGACCTCATTTGGTCACTTATACGTATGAGATGGCGATTGATGATTAATGACACAATACGTCAGCAATATCGAAATTAGACATAAAAACATTACCTTGCGATTTGAATTTTCAAATTATCATTATTGAAGTCTACATGATTCTATACGATGGTACTGCTATTGAATCATTATTGTGATGGTAATGCTAACTGACACACAAGCTACTACAAAATGATATTATTTCGAGCAGGCCATTACGGCTAACTGTATTCCACAAATAGCCGGACACACATGTGTCTTTGACAACTCGGTTGACGACCAAGCAACACTGTCAACCCAAATGTTGACAATATTTCGGTTGTCCATATATCTTTACAAACATCGCCTAGACCAGCCAACAAAAGCCTAGTCTACATGCATGTTTATTGCAGCCTTAAACAGTGGTGAGTGATGTAAAATATATACTACACAATTCTATAAGATAAACATAATGTATCGATGTCTTCGACGTATTCCTTCGGTTTATATTTTCAACAGCACAATCTGATGTATACTCTGGCGAAAACATTTTTTACTTCTCGTTCAACTCACTCATCAATGAAAGAAAACTTCAACAACAAAACATGAGCTTATAATCAGTTGCAATTTGAAACATGTTGAAACGGTGCAATATCATATTTTTAGAGTCTAATTCCACTTTCGCTGTCCTATTTGTGTGTTGTTAGGGTTTTTGGTCATAATGACAACATGAACAATATGGCGGATTCTTTTTTTTACCTAGGATTCATGATTCTCTTCTAAGGAATAAGGATGCTTCGAAAGACATTCAGTCGGAAAAGAAAATATCGCGTATATATATATATATATATATATATGTACATACCACTTACGCGGATATGGATTATGTAACCAGAGACGCATCTCGCAACATCGAAACCACATCTCATGTATCCGTAAACATGAGCTATCCGCTGTCTAGTAATGGGTACAGGAGAAACAAAGTCTCAACCATGCGAAACGTTTCAAGTGCTGACAGAAGTTTTGAGAGCCGAATATAACTGAGAGAGGGCTACATCCTGTATTCCAGGCCTTATTACAACCGGTTAATCCCTTGTTCGCTTCTCTCATACATTTGAATAAAACCGAGTTAAAATTGAATAATGTCTATATGCTAGCTTGCTACATGAATCCACAAGATGGCTGGACAACAACAAATATGTGAAAGTTGACATAGAATGTACAGATTCCTATCAAGACCATTAATGCTGTTGTAAATAGGTAAAAGCTAGCATATCAATACTTATATACAATATACCTCTAGTATATGATACACACACACACACACACACACACACACACACACACATATATATATATATATATATATATATATACATATACAAATACTCTGTAATATATGGTACGCATATACCACAAAATGCACGAATTCTTGCAGCTTACGGGGCTCTGTAATCTTACTCTGATAGTATAGGATGTGGGGTAAGAAAGTTAATGAAAAAGAGCGAAAGAGGCAGAATCTCATGAGAGAAATGTTCTCACACGGTATTCACTCCATTACCTTAAAGGACAAGTCCACCTTCATATACATGTGGATTGAGTGAATGCAGCAATATTAGTAGAACACATCAGTGAAAGTTTGGGGAAAATCGGACAATCCGTTCAAAAGTTATGAATTTTTAAAGTATCTGCGTAGTCACTGCTGGATGAGAAGACTACTATAGAATATGATGTCATCTGCGTACAACCATGTAAAGAAAATAAAAAGAGAATTTCACAAAACTTTACTTTTTGAATTAAGTGCACATTTCTTCGACTTATTACTGACATATGTTAAGGGTAATATTATTCCCCCTACCTTCTGAAAGAGAGAAGTCAAGTGTTCTTTTCTTATGCGAGAAAAGTGAGAATATGTTGAATTTTCTTCATTCTTTCTTCATATCGTTGTACGCATATGACATCATATTCTATAGTAGTCTTTTCATCCAGCCTTGAGTGAGCAGACACTTCAAAAATTCATAACTTTTGGACAGATTGTCCGATTTTCCTCAAACTCTCAATGATGTGCTCTACTAATATTGCTGCATTCACTCAACCCACATGTCTATGAAGGTGAACTTGTCCTTTAACCCCTAACCAAAATGAGTGGGTATTTGTGGTTATACACAGAGGATGTATTTATCTTTCGTTTGAGAGAGAGAGAGAGAGAGAGAGAGATGGAGATAGTGGAGGGGAGAGAAAATACACCCAAAGATGGTGTGTTTATCGGAGGAAGACTCTGACGAGGCACCCAAAGGAGTGAAAAAGGACACACACACACACACACACACACACACACACACACACACACACACACATACACATACACACACATACACGCACACTAATATATATATATATATATAATATGTATATATATATATATATATATATGTATATATATATATATATAATATGTATATATATATATATATATATGTATATATTAGAGCAGACGTATACCCTTGTGTGTATGTCTGCTTTAGAAACGGATTTTAATCTAACATCACATCGCATCCTGGTCGCTGATGAAGAATGCGATGACTAACCTGTTTGGTGTCTTGTTTCTAAACCATGCGCTTTCCTCGCCAGGACAAAGCGTTTTTAGATCTATTGCCATTTTAGGTTGTTATCACATATATATATACATATATATATTATAAACATAGACACACAAACTATAGAGTTATTCAAGAGGGGGGGGGGGAGGTAATCCTACCCAGAGTCTGCTCCGTCAAAACAAAACAAATTACGTCACATGACCGTCAATTTTCGTCAGTTTCAGATCCCACCGTGACCATACTGAGCCTGAATCCTATATACCCAGCAAGAATCTAGTTAGAAATCAAGTAAAGAGAGGCATTGACCGTTGCAGGGGCGACTTGTTTGTAAACTTGCACCGAATCAGTCACGATATCTCGAGCTTTATTACATTTTTATGGGAGTTATAAAAAAAAGCCGAAAAGACACGGGCGAGATAACATTCTCCCGTAATCAAGCTGGAAGTGTGTGGACGGTGCTCGTCCTGGATTTAATTCACACAAGGGCGCCAACTCGAATCATGGCCAAATTTTATGGCGTCATCGCGTATTCGCCATGTTTGAAAATACTGGGTCGAGATGAGCTTTTAACTACATTATCCGATTTTCTGAATCAAAACATCTGTTAGGTTATTTCATTGATGCCACCATAGCAACGAGTTTGTCACCGGTAACTGTTGTTCTATTCGCAGTAGATGCATTTCAATGTGAAATTACGTTTAAGGTAGCAGTTTGAGACAAGAAAAAAGGGGGGAGCTAGGTTTCGGAGATGTCACCGAACTCCCATTTAGTCCAGACGACTTTGCGGAACACTTCAAATGCATTCACTACCCGTCATTCCCATTACACTGATTACGAGATGGGTCTAGTAAAAGAAATGTGATATTAGTCTTCAAACGTGATGTAAACTAGTTTCAATCATCCGCGATTCTGAGTTAAAAATAGTCTTAAATCAGGGAGCATAGACGCTGAAATGATATAATTTCTTTTTAATTCTTACGGTGAGCTATGGGTTGCGTTGAGCTTGAGCGTTCCATCAACACAACCCACTTATTTAAAGACACTATGTGTATCAACTTTGTATACTATGAAACGCTGAAATATCTAAGAGTTACCTGGTATTTTGTAAATTGTCCTGAGATGATCACAAGCCTCCCATACAGAAGACGACTTTTGTTTTAAAGCATAAAGGACGGCGGAAAATTCGACCCGACATTTATTACCATAACCTTTGCTTTTCATGAACTTGATAACTTATCATGTATGTCTTGTATCTCCATTCGAGTTTTACCAACAACACAACAGCAAAATATGAAGCTGCCAGAGTAGCATATAGAGAAGCCGTACAGAGGAAAGAAAGAAAAATGTTAGCACTGAAGATGCTTTACCCGAAGTAGAAATACGACCATAACACCACTCATTATCATCCTTATCATTACTATAGTAATAGTCATTATCTTTATCATTTTATTCGTTTAATTCTTACTTATCATCATAGCATTAGCAGTTTCAATATTTTTACGATTTACCTCAAAACACTGTTATGATCAGTCTCTTGTTATTTTTGTTTCCACCATTTTCTTAACCTTTGGTATGCCATGAAGCGCATTGAGCATTTGATTAAAATAGATAATGGCGCTACATAAATATATTGTATCATTATAATAATTACTATAATTATCACCATTATTATCATTATTATTATTATCATTATTTCTATCATCAACATCATCATAGATTAACACAATTAATTATTTATGTCATTACTATTAACTGTAGTAGCAGGAGTAATACCACCATCATCAGCATCATCATCATCAACATCACCTCCACCACCATCATCATCATCAATGTCATCCTCCTCCTCCTCATCATGACAACGGGATCACTAAGATTGTACAGGCTGATGTAACGAGATGCTTTCCTCACAGCGCCAGGTAAACACACGGGACCCTCACGGGAGGGAGACATCGGTGTTGTCCACTGACGACGAAAATAAGGGGCATAATGAATATTATGGATGGTAACGAACTGTAATGATGACAACCTCGAACAACGGCTGACATTTCAGCTTTCAAACCATCTCATGTTGATCTCAATTAAGTCGGCTGCTAGCCCCGATTCCAGGTTTATTCAAGACTTTGATTTTTCAGTATAAGCAATCGAACGCCACTAAAACACGACAGTGATTCCATGCATAAGGTATTACTGCATTTCGTTGATATATAACGTAAAGTTACATACTGTCAGCCATATTGATGATGTAATAACATGCAGTCTTTGTGGTATTGGCATGAGTGTATCTTAAATGTGTCACCGAGGGAGCAACAACGGCATTCACAAACGTAACTCATAGAAACAGGTGTCAATGGAAATTATGTCTCGTGGCCTTTGAAAGCCGGCTTATCGGCCACGCTAAAGATACGGGACATTCGCCGGTTCGTTCAGCCATCAACTGAGATTTCAAGGTTAGGAGTAGCAGCGAAGATGCGCGGTTTGACGAAAGGGATCCCATTACCTAACCTCTTTACCTACTTCCCCAGTAACCTCTTTAAGGTCTTTACCGATTCCATTCCATTCTTGACTTCTCTGCACAATCTGTTAGGCTCTCTTGTTCTCTGTAATAGCGGTTTGTGGAAGATGTGGCGCTGATTTGGGGAGAAGCCACTGCCTAATAGATTTAATCAGTCGGTAAATAGGACGTGGCGGAGTAGAGGGTTAACCTGAAAATCTGTCCTTGTCTCTTTTTCTTCAGGAGGAGCATTATTTCCATCCCCTGCAGTTTTGGAGATACAAGTAACAACTGGGAGGTTTGGGGTATTTTGCGCCATTTTTATTCCTACCTGAGGTCGTGAATATACAATCATTTCAAAAGACATCATAGGGACTCAATGGTTTTCTACGGAGTCAGGCATTACTGACACCAAGTATAATGACTCGACCTGCAAGTTTTCTTCAATTTGTCTCCCTCTGTACAAATGAAATTTGTAAGATCGCAACAGCTGATAGACATTTGATAAATTTCAATGTAGAACAGCAGTTCCGAACTGACAAATTTCATTTGTGTAGACATAAAGGGAGACAGATTGAAAAAGCTCATATACCACATTTGAAAAACTTCGAAGAATCTGAAGTATGACTGGTCATGGATTAAAACCCACTCTTAAAAAGTTTGTGGTCTATAGATACAGGCTGCATTGTGTCACGACAGAAAGATGTAGGGGCCTAGTGTGAACGTCGCACAAAATGCTGGAATACATATCTGTTCAAGCATGTTAATTGATGTTCAAGCATGTTAATTGATGTTCAAAAAATTCAGCACGAGTGGCAACATGAATGTTTATATTGTATAGTAATGTATTCATTTATGTACATGAACAAAGACGTTTCCGAGTGTCCAACCTGCATTCGTATTTTAAGAATATGCAAACAATCGAGAGTAATTGCCAAGAATACAAATTTGTGATAAAATTAGCCATCCCCAGCACCTGTCGCAGCATTTGGAAAAACCTTAATATGAAGTCACCTTGGGGAAACTCAGGAGCCTTTCACACCTCCTTTACGCTGTTGAGAGAGAAATAAGAGAAAAACCAAGGAGCTGTAACTGCACCTTGCTCGCAGAATGCCGACAAGAAAGGCGCGAAGAATTCGAGGCGGGAAGACAGTCCCAAGGTCACACCTTTGTCGCCAGGTGCTAAACCAGGCTAGTCCGCTTTTCACCTTCTCCCCTAACCATCAATCGAAAGCGCAAAATGTGACGTCACAGGTGCCAAATCTAGGTTTTCGTCTCAAGGACGTCAGGGGATACAATGCCGGGGGAGAAAAAGTGTTGTCTCTCCGAAGCCGTAGACAGTGAACGATCACCTTCCGCTTCAGACGAGAATGTGATAAAGGAGGAAAAATGAGCGCCGACCGCGTGATGAAAAAACAGCAAGGACAAGTATTGTGCGATTGCAGTGTGATGCGAAACAAGAGAATTAATTGGCGGTGATTATTACACAATATTTCATTTAACCACTATCTAAATAAAACTGTTGATCTAATATCTTGGCTATCCTCTATAGCTTGCCTACACTATAAACCTGTAACTAGTACAGATTTTGAGCAAAACAAACAATTAAACAAACGACTCACAAACAAAGGAATTGCGGAGCAACAGACAAAAGAATACATGAAAGTTGTTAGGTACAAACCGAAATGTTATTTTTTTTGCGACCACAGTGGAAAAATACTCACGAAAACAAACAGACGACAGTCAAAGACAAGTAAAAAATTCTAACTTTGTGCCTCCAGAGTCAATCGTCCTATTTTCTTTAATTGTATTGACGTAAGTAGTCCAGCAATTGGGATTCCGAGATTGCTAACATGTGATTGCTAACATTTTTTTTTTTCTTGAAAGAAATATATCATTCAGAGGGGTGAAGGTTCGGGTGGGTTTTTTTTTTCTTCTTTTTAAGAAATTCGGAAAAGAAAAAACTTGATAAATCACACCAACGAGTATACTTTATCTCAATCTCAAACGTGCTTATCTTCACCTGTCGGACAATCATCATGATCATAGGTTTTTTTTATTCCGCATCGTGCCCGAAGCTGACATTCAATCACCGAGAGACACGATATTTGTCATTTTGGCGCGCGAGCGCCAAAATCGACGCCCTGGGCAACTGATTACCCCATCGTATAGACACTATTAATTATCGGGAGAAGTAATGGATACCTCTCCGGTATATCTTTTCCATATCCCTTGCAGGACACGTAAGATATGGCTCAATAGTGTAGATGGGGATGAGGTTACTCCGGCCAATCCTTCTTTGTCGGTATTTTTTTCTTAACGACGTGAAACAAGCGGAGGCGATGTTGGCACACCACCCCACGCCCACAAAAAACAGAAAATAATGAGACAGGGCGCCCCTTTTGCTGAGGGAAGACATAACTACACGTTTGTCGTCACCCATACTTTAGATACGAAGATACTTAACACCTACCGCCTGTTTTTATCACGCTGACATTAGAATCCTCATGTTTCCCTGACAAATATCGTGGCACTGAACTTATAATTCACGGGCACACGACATGCTCAGTGCGTGGATGTCGATCCAAACTATCGCAAGAAATTTCCTCGTTATCGATAGTGCGTGCTTTTGCATGCACTTCATCACCACTCTCGGGCAACAGGTGAACCGTGTGACGTAGACAGGGTGCAGAACAAGCCATGCCTGACTTAAACCAGATTGATTTAATTTAAGCGACAGCTACAGTTGGATTGGTAAACTTTCCCCCCATGCCAATGACAAATAGACAAAGGTGAGAACGATGAGAAAACCACTGACAAAGACAAAGTGTGTTCGTGTGCTGTTTGCTCGGTCTTATCCCCGCATTACATACACAGTCATGTGCATGCCCGTATGTCGTCACCATCATCCCAAACGGATGGATCAAACCTTTACAATCCTCAAAATTGGCAATGGATTATCCCACATGCTTGTTATTGCAGTTCCATATTTTCGGACTCTCTTTTTGACGAGCATCTTCGCAGACGGTGTAAAAACAGTATCAGAAAAAAAAAACTGTCTGGGAATGAATTCGAATGACTCCATATTCAAGACGTATGGGCCACTGAGATGTTTACCAAACGAGCGCCGAATAGGAAAAGAAGATTCCTAATGGAAGGCAAATTCATTGTAAAAAAAAAATAAATAAACAAGACAGAGGAGTTGACAAAGATGTCATGCTGACCTTAGGGTACATTGAGCCGCCGCTAACACATGAGGTTAAAAAAAAACAAACCCAAGAATGTTAAAGTGCTAAAATTTAGAGCAATTTCATGCAAGTTTTTATCATTGGATCAACCATCAACCATCTGCAGGTTTTTGTTTTTTGTTTGTTTGTTTGTTTGTTTGTACTGATTTGGTAGAAGTTATCTTCAATGGCAACTCGGGCCTTTTTGCTTCATCGCACATACGTCTTTATTTCATGCTGGAACAAGAACAATTTAAGAGAAGGCCCGATATGAAAATATACATTATACAGTATACAATATATATTACATACAGGTATATATGATAAGCATACAAACGTGTGTGTGTGTGTGTGTGTGTGTGTGTGTGTGTGTGTGTGTGTGTGTGTGTGTGTATGTGTGTGTATGTGTGTGTGCTAAATGGCATCAAAGCATGCACTAGCAGAAAGGATTATAACTCTCAGTGGGCTGTGATTATGTGATCATTCCGAGAGCCTACTGAACCCATAATCCAAGTCAAAATTGAATGGTCACAAAGTGAATAACTTCATGATGCTGATGCAATCGCAGAATAGATGACAACAATTTGTTGCCATGACAACAGTAATCAACGCTAAATACGCACGGGGGTGTATGAGGCATCGAATTGAATACCGGCCCTGGTCCGTATGGCATATGAAGTTGAAAACAGAGAGAGAGAGAGAGAGAGAGAGAGAAAAAAAAAAGGATGGACTAAACTTGCGGGAAAGGATGCGCACCGAACGTGCCGCAATCCGTAAGCAGGTAATTACGAGCGCACGCCGTGATGGCGCGTCAGACGCATGTCCTCTGCAGTCTGAACTAAATTGTAAACAGGAAAAACTCTCATTTTTCATTCGATAGTTTATTTCCAGTCTCACCGAAACGGCAAGCGAAATTGCTCTCCAAAAGGTCACTGGGTATCCTCCACAGTTTCATGTGATCATTGATTGATTACATAGCTATGTTGCTCTCTTCGAAAGAAGAGGAGGTCTTGCTTTCTTATCTTTTCGACTTTCATCAGAGAGTTGTCCCTCGGGCGTCCATAGCGCGGGGAAACTTCTCAAATTCGTCTCCGATTCATACAAGAAGTCGAACCAGATAGCTGGCACTGACAAGAACGTATGACCGTGTCCCACCATTTCTATGGTATTCCCTCGCACTACACGCTGATTAAATTCATCCTTGTAATATGTCTCATTTCTTTCCTTTCAGCCAATTATTGTTCCGGTATTTTTCGCGAAGGCAGTGCAAGTCTAACTTCACTCTCTCTGCGGGTCGTTTTCATCTACTGTTGTCTGCAGCATGTAGGCGGAATGAGGTGAGCTCATTTTGTAGTGCCCTAGCGAAAAGTCACTTTAGGTATCGTCTTACATTGGTTAAACAATGTTCTCCATTAATCGTCGATGGGACGCAGCAAATGTCTTTGGTAAACGCTTATACAATTTAAAGTGAATCCTCAATCCTCATAAAAAGTAGAAACAGAGACACAGCGATATCACAGACATTGCTTTGTCTGCCGTTGCTTCGAAATTATCAGGCATCACCCAAACGATGGTCTGAAATAATGTGATTATTTACCATAGGTCTCACAGGCACGTAATGTTTTCAGTGTGAAACTTCTACGGATTTTAAAAAAAGTATTTTTATATAAGAGACAGGAAAACATAAAGGGGAATAATCGGTATAATATAGGACGGATTCGGTCATACTTTCGCTGATGCTGAAGCAGTCTTCTTCAGTGTACACTTTGCGTGTTTTAGCTTTTAGCTAAAGCTTCTAGCTTTAGCCCCAACTTCCAATCCATCTCTTCATCCTAGGAGTATCGCAAAGATGGTTTCTAAAAATGATGTAAGTGTCTTTTGGTATAAATTTCGATGCTCTTTGTCAAAGGCAGATATTAGAGTATATAGGCACAGATGGATCTCCACTACGATCACTTCAATATAGACCAATATAATAAGTCGTGCAAATGAACTTTTTTTTTCGCTTTAGGACATGCCATCATACTTTGCTCGACATTCATCTTTCTTTTCTTTTCTTTTTTTTGAAGTCTCGCCTATTTATATACCCAATGATGACAATAATGAGATGACCTTCTTTACTCAGAGTTTTCTGTTCGGTTTAGGTACTATACACTTCAACACATTCCTGCTATCATCAAACTACCCTTATTCATATAGGCCCTATACAAATATGAATACCCAGATTGAGAGGGACAATATGAGCAGAATATATTGTCTAAGGATGCGTGGGATAGTGAGATTCGAATCTATGATTTCCTGCTGACGTGTCCAGCGTCCTATCCACAAAACCACAGCACCCCCTTAAATGATAAAGGTAAAAGATTGATCGAAGAACGGTCTCAGGACGTGCTCCAAAATGCCACACGAGGGTAACCCGCATCCATACGCACCTCCGCCCGTTATTGTCAAATTAAGGTCTAAGGAACTTCCTCTCATCTCATCCCGAAACCATAACAGGCACGTCCTATTATTTGTTTTCCTCGTGGAACAATGATCCCCGGTCTTAGGGTTCTCTGACGGGTGTGATGGACGGGGATCAGGGAGTACTTCCCCGTGTCATCCGGCTCCATCCCCGCTAGGTCACGATGACAAGCAAACAAGGGGCGGATAAAGATTCAGGAAATGCAGGAATATCTTACCCAGAAAGTAAATTAGCAATACAATTCAATTATAGAATTCTAAACATTGCTAATAAACGTTACTGAAGGGGAGGGGGCACACTATATAAAGAATTACATGTTAGCAGAAGATATACAAGTGAATCAAAACTCCAGACATACACTCTGACACAGGTGCCTAATTATCTGATATTCATTCCACCTATTTCCGAAATTTAGAATTCGTTTAAAATTGCACTCGATGGTATTGAGATGGCCCTCGCTCAACTGACGCATTTTTCCCGTAGTTTGATTTGCTAACATCTTTTGTGAAGGACGTATAGATGTAGCTGGTTTGAAAATTATGCGTTTCTTCCTAATGTTATCCAGCATCTTATTCTAACCAATGAAGACTCCTAATGTAGATATGACTTGAAAAGAAACCCATCAAATTTGAAGAAGATCTAATACTAAGCTGGTTATGACGCCAAAATGACAAAAGTGACGCGATACTTTCTCCATATCCTCCATTAGGCCTTTGAAAGAGACTGACTCAGCCTCCTCCCTGCTCCTCACTGGTGTAAATGATACAGCGGAGTCCATTATCGGGGTAATCCGGCTTGCATCGTCGACCCGCCCGCCGGTGGGCTAAGGAGCGCTGCACGTCACCTCTCGATGTCGCGGCTTACAGCGCCGGATAGCAATCAGAATCAGCGCGGTTTCTATTACCACCTGTTTATACCTCTGATCTAGCGATGCTTCCCTCGATCAAAAAGGTCTCTCCCACCGGCAACTCGACGTAAGGATGATGCAGACCCCATGGGTAATAAAAGGCCCAAGGATGGATAAAGAGACGAGGGCGGAGGGATTGGAGCTTTTAAACCACGTGACTTGACGAGTGTTGCCGGGTCCAAGGAGTGTGGTATCATAGTGTGGCCCCGCACGAGTATCAAATTGATTGTAAGTTTGCTCAACGAACGGTTAGATACTGATTTACAACCGATATTAATGGTACTGCCGATTTAAACGTGGTGAATTTTGGATTTGGTGAGATTTCTTGTCTCTGCTGAAAAAAAAGAAGTAATATATAGTTTGGTGAGACCTTATCGAAATGAATTATGTACTAATCAAAATAATGCAATGTCACTTTCATGAAGTTATGATAATGTAGTCTTGATTTATTATAGATAACATTGCTTAGCTGTAGTTAATCAAATTATCCCATGAAGCCGGCTCACGTAATTGACATATTGTCAGCGGATTTCAAATTAATTCATTTTTCTAGCGTTATACCTTATTAGCATGTATTCCATTTGACATTGAATCACGACATCTATTCAGGTATCATTTATCACTTGTTTACCGTAATATCATGCTCTTGAGGGTTAGACACTTGCATGTTTTTAGCGCAATGAACATTGAATTTCAGATCTAATCAAGCCAATACAACAGGTCAGAGAAAAGAGTTGTCTGTAAAAAGTCGATCTAAAGTAGATCTAAACCCTCTGAACATATAGAATTAAAAATAGAATACAGTGTACAATATGATGCAAACAGATTCAAGATGAAGTCGGTCTTCGACATCAAGAACACTAAATTGTTAGAGATGTATTATAATTATGTATGATAATACGATGTATGTATCGTTCTGTAGTTCATCTCAAAGTTTTGCTCCTACAGGTGAGCTCTATCATGTTCCAGTATCAATTAAGGAAAAAAGTATGTGGAAGAACACATAAATCGTTATGCATAATTATATAATGTATAACGATTTATATATATATATATATATATATATATATATATACGTACATATGTATATATAAACATATACATATACATATATTTACTTATGCAATCATGTATATATCTATTTGCATAATATATGTATAATCATATAACCATACATGATATTATATAATCAGAAAGATTTTAAAAAGAAATGTCGGAAATTTCATCACAGTGTATTTTCTGTGGCTTGTGATTGCCCGTGTATTTTACTGTCCCATATAATGCTCAAGAATTAAGTACGTGGAGAAGAGAAAATATTTTAACATTCTCCAAATGCATGTGTGCATATGAGCAATCGTGGGTTTGCAATAGCATCACCAATTTGTGAGTAACGATTTTTTACGCAGCACATCGTGTGCCGTTCTGTATATAGTTCATCTCAAAGTTTTGCTCCTGCCGCTCAGCTCTATCATATTATTCCAGTATCATTATTAGGGAATGAAATAGATGGAGGAAGACATGACTCGTCCTGGCCTTTTCATTGCCATCTACTTTAAGTCCTCTCTTCATCTTTTTATCCCTTGATGTTATAAAGCGCGAAGACTTGACGGTTTGGAGGCTATAAAAAGCGCGTCGCAACACAAACAGCTGTCACAAACAGAAATTCTATATCTTGACCTAATTCCCTTTATAAACGCTTGTCTACAAGCGCATTGATTCGTGCGTAGCACGTCTAATGTGCACTTTATGATTTTAATGGCGTCTCCCCGCGCGACTGTCCGAGAAACTGATAGCATTCCATTAAGACTCGTGGCGGATTATTTCACTTTGTGAATTATCAACGTCAAATCTAATACTGATGTGTCAAACCCTGTTTGTGAGGAAATGACGCGGAAAGGATTGGGAGCATGAACGTGTTCGTATGAGGAAAAAGAAGGCAAAGAAGAAAAAAAAAGCTTATGTATCACACACCTATATGAAGACCTATACACAGTAACAATGACCACAAAATATTTGACAAAGATTCTCTTCATTATCTGGTGTTGGATAGACGAAGATTATGCAAAAATGTGTATTTGTGTTTGTGTTTATTCATGTGCGTGGGTTTGTGAGTGCGCGAAAGGTATGATTATGAAGACAGTGATGAGAAACAGAATCTTATTGTGACGTTTCATGAGTATTTGCCTGGTTTTGTTTTTTTTTATCGTGACTTCAGTGGCTTCAAACGAAACGTTTTCTTTTAACAGCGTATGAATATGTTTTTAACGTTATTTATTCATTTATTTATCTATCTATCTATTCATTAATTTTGGAAGACGGGCAAAATTTCTGTTGTGCTTTTACCTCATTTCTATGGATTTTATAGTTTAAAGAACAAGGACTATACATAAATACTATATACAACAACGTTTGAATAACTGGCTCAAAAACGAATTAGTTCTAAGGTCTTCTTGCTGACCGAAACTGTCCTTGTAATTACCTTTAGTCACTGATATAGCAAGTAATAACATGTCCATGAGCTTGGATCTCTATTCATTGGCGATTTATTATTGGCATACAATTGGCATGTTCCCTGTACTAAGGTGACGCCTGTGGCAGCGGCAGTACAAATACTAGTGAGACACTGTCGTAAAACATCTCCAGGCCTGGGTTACTCAGTCCGCGAGGTGAATGGTAAATGTCATCGACCGGTCGCGCGAGAGTTCCCGTATGTTGCGTTAATTAATTCTATATCTCAGACTGTGACGAATGTTTACTGAATTTGTCGCCATCGCGGCTGTTACAATGTTTTTATGGCCCGGTGCGCTAGAGAGGGGTGTGTGTCATCACGGGGGCAAGAATCACGCAGCCAAGACTTGTCTCTTTTTGGACGCTTGACACGTATCTTGCCACTTGTTGACCACACGATTTTCTCTACTTTCAATCACTCCATTTACACACGATTACCGCTGGCAGTACAATAGATGAGGGCGGTTTCCATCGCGAAAGATTGAAACCACATTATTTATCTCAAGGTGTTGTTGCTGGTTTTTTTTTTCCTACAAAAAGAAAAAGGTCATAACGCTAGTGAATGTGACGGTGATAAGAAAATTATCTGCAAGTGTCATGCTGTTCGAGACTGGTAGATGTTCACTAATTCCTCAATTCAACCAAGGAAACTTCTACCTCAGCTATTTGCTACGACTCAACGTATACGTGATCGAATCAGGGGACACCAGTCTTCGATGAAGGACAGTGCCTCCAGATAATGATCTTAAGCATCCAGTGGACTAAGTGTCCGACACAGTCAATTGACGATAGGACACGCTGATGCCATAACGGTGGTCGTCAGTATCTCGTTCTTCTGGGAGACGGGAGAGGCAAACCTTCCCTGATGGATAGGAACCTTGCCAAAGAGATTCCGGACACCATTTCTGCTTCTACACATCGGATGAAGATAATGATGATAGTTATACTCCCATGATTCCTACGCGCAATAATCTCTCCATCTCTACACGTGTATATTATACTTACAATGTTGATCCGCCTGAGAGCAAGGGGTAAGCTTGCGTATGCAAGAAAAAAAAAACCGTACATGAGCATATTGCGTCATGGACAGTAAGACTTCCACAACAAACGCAATCCCATGGACATCTAGACAAATTCCTACACGCCACCACGAATCTTACGGATGAGGAAACGGATTCACTCACGGAATGCGTGCTTGCGTCACAATGAACGGAGTAGAGTTTGGTTAACGCAGTTACAACTACAAGCATCAGCATCTGATTTGTGTTCTTCACAATTTTCATACCTTGATGTTGAACTTTTCACGATTTGTCCTCAAAAAGAAGATGTGGATCAGTGGCAATCAACTTTACGTACTTCAAAAAACAATCATGCGTCATAAAATATCGTCATTTAAGTGTACCATCATTTATGTACGTAGATCTCTGACATCAGCGCAAACACGCGGGACATTGATGCGTTGTGACATCACAATGGGCAGAAACTTTAGGTCACTGAATGCGATTTAAATCATTTGCCCGCTATTCGTGTGTCCAATATCTCCGTTTCAGGCGTATCTCGAGTAGCGTTGTTTGTACACAGGTTGCGCTGGAGGGCCCTTTAGGGATGCTTAAAACTTCCGCCACAGAGTAAATACGTGTCCCGATAGGTAAGCCTACTCATGAGGACATCGGAACTGACTTCCGAGAACAAACACACAACTTGGAGGACTCGACAAATCACAGACAACCACCACCCCCCCCCCCTCGAAAAAAAAAAATCACCACACATACACAGACACGCAAAATGCATAGTGTATCCATTGCTCTCTGTTCCAATACATACATGTTTTGCTTTGCACCTTATTCTTGTCTCTGTAAACAATACACGCGCTGCTGGTGTGGTGATTTATCGTATGGTGTATTGCGAAAACGGTAAGCTGGAAGTATCCTACGAGTGCCATATCTACAGTCACCAATATAAGACGTATGTAATGCGTATTTACAAAATTCCTCTTATCTTTCTTTGAAACCTTTGACACCTCGAAACCTATGCCTTATATTCATTACCTCATCATCAGCACCAGCCTCACTACACTCGAGGCTAGTTTATATATATATATATATATAAAACAAGATATCAAACTAAAGCTTGTTTACAGTCATTACTATGAAACACCAATTTGTTTCGATAGTTTACCATTGCCCCTGACCTTTCAAATTCAAATTCAAATTCAAAGTTTATTTCAATACCAGTCTCGAGTGTAGCGAGGCTGGTGCTGATGACGAGGTAATGAATATCAGGTATAGGTTTCGAGGTGCTCATCAAAGAAAGATTAGAGGAATTTTGTAAATACGTATTGTATACATCTTATGTTAGGCTTTTAAAGTCGGCAGATTCTATAAAATTTCAAGATTTAATAGGCGGTATCATCTACACGTCACCAGTACGAGAAAGAATTACCATGAAGCACAATGGGAATTTAATTTCACTGTTTTCATTCATATTCATTGAAATAATGTTGACACATGCAACACATACCACGACAAGCACGGCAAGTATTGCAGATTAATAAACGTAATACTTTTCTTCGAGCATAAACATGCGGGACATGCACAGATGAATAAGTACATAAAGATAGAACGTTACAACGCCAAATTTGCCCGTTTTACTATGCATATCAAGTGCTGCTGTTGTTGCTGCTGCTGCTGCTGATGATGATGATAATGATAATAATGATAATAATGATAATAATGATAATGATAATGATAATAATAATAATAATAATAATAATAATGATAATAATAATGATAATAATAATTAATGGTCATTTACCAAGGGTATAGACTGGTATTGTTCTTTTAAAATGACCCTGCCATTATTATATTACCCCAACAATGCGGGGTACACATTCCTACATTTGAGTCGATAGAGACATCGTGGAAAAGGGCATGTTGTCCACGGACGTAAGCACTAGCTTGATAGGACTCGTTCTCGGACCCTCCGTTTCAGTCGAGAGTATCATCCACTACACCACATGCAGTGACTCCTCGTTAAACGTTAAGATATTAAAGTAAAGCAATCAAATCGTAGAAATCCCGCTAAACACCTGAGGAATAAAGACAGATTGGAAATGGACAATTAATTGGTGTATCATCTTTTCATCTATCAACGGAGCGAGCTCCGCGAAAAGGTGTTTGTGTCGAAATACGCCAAAGAAGCTTGTTGTCATCTTCTGCCAGTCTATTCCTGCATTGTCGTTTACTTGATAAGGTTTCAAATGCCTCGTGAGATATCAAATAATCTCTTCAATTTCTGTGTAATTTAGGGAATAGGAAGTGACTGCTACTTGCTCATTTCTCCTAGAAATGGAGAAGATGTGTGTCGTTTTGAAGAGGGTCGTCCTTAATCACAAAGTGTTTGTTATTTATGGAACATTTGCTGAGTAGTCATAATCAAAAGTAAAACAGGGAGCGGCTGAAAGTGCGATTTATAGTCTATAAAGTAAATATAAATCAAACTTTTATAAGTTTGACTGATAAGAGAGAACAGAGAATAACAAGGACGTAGTCTATCTGGTTTCTGCATGAGAATCATTATGATTATCACGATGAAATCGACTCTTTCCTCGTTTGGTTTGGCGCAATAAGAATGTCTCTTTCTCGATTTCCAGCGCGGACTATTGATTACGACATTTCAGCTCATCGACTTTTGTAAAACGGAGAAAATCCTTCGTTTCGCTACCAAACGAAAGATGACTTTATCAAATGACGAATCGGCGATGCGGAATACCGCTTCCACGATGATGTGCTTCCTGCAGCTTTGTCTCGGCAGTAATCAGCCTGATTTATGTCTAAGGCTTGCTCCCGGGCTGCGTTTAATGACATCTTGCGCTCAAAACAGAGGGGCGAAGAATGATAGCGGCCAGCTATAAATCTTCGCCGGGATTGCGACCACGAAACAGGTAGTTTTACATGTCGGATGAGACGATAATCATCCATCGATGTCAGCTCTTCCTTCACCAAAGATTCCTGCGAGCGATTCCCTGGCCCAAACACTCCTAACCCCACCTCATCTGGACAGTGCAGTGCATTCTGATGGATGCCAGTTTAAGTGAGGCCGACTGAGGTCACGTGGTTGCGGTCTGATACTAAAGAGTCAAGCCCAGCACCCTAGATCTTGAATCTCCTCTTTATCACTTCATGCATGGAGTGACCAGTTTGACCATTACCTGATTTAGTTCGTCCGGCGTGACCGCATTCAAATTGCTCACTGTCCGCTCTGCATCCACGGTTAACCGATCCGTTTTCCAATTTCCTTGTTTTTGTAACGCTTTCACGCTCTGTCCCAGTTTTTATCGAGTTTCTTGAATGTCAGATGCAAATGGTGGTTTGATTCTCCTTTTCTATCCTTCTTCTTGCCTCATGATTCGAGTTCACATTTCGACCACAACAGGTGTGATTACAGAGCAGAAGAACACCTACAGAAAACCGCAAGATGCAACGGAACTAGATCTCATTAAGTAAATGTCAGATTGTCAAACTGAGCACTTGGTTGGTGTTTAATGCTATTTTTATGCTCGTCTCCTCAATCGAATACAGCTTATTACACCATGCACCACGTAGCACAAGAAAATAACAGATTGCGAATGCATACTACTGAGATGATAGCTGTCTTCTTCTTGGGTACTTCGAATTGCTGTAACTGTAACCAAGCTTTACTCTCAAAAGTTTGCTATGTTGCCACAAGAGAGTAATCAGAGCATCGTTAGGTGTGTAGGCTGTGTGTTTTTACACAGATCATTTCAGATGGATTCTCCGCTGCATATGCGCTAACGAGTAAGTAGACTGGCCCTGGATTTTCTGCTCCCAGCTTGTTTCGTTATTAATTTTTGCCGGTAGAAGTGGAGTGCTCAACGAGGAATCATCGACCTCTTGGGATTGAAACACTAATGAGGGCCTGATGACTGAGCCGAAAACGTGGGCAGGGAAAGATATAAAAAAGGGGGAAGGGAAATTGCGCCTTGTGGGATATTATGAAAACAATGAGGATGGATCTTTTCATCTGATGTTTTTCCAGGCATCCGAAGCAATGCGGAGCCGTTGGGGAATACGTCTGACAAGCAGGCAGAATTTGGCCTACGTGAACATTTAAGAAAATTTGAAGAGATGATCTGCAATTGGCTGTTCAGAGAAAGTCGTCCATGAGTTTTCGAGATAGGGGCCTAGTATAGATAGAGACAGATAGATGATATCATAGATAGATAGATAAATAGATACATAGATAGATAGATAGATAGAGATATGGATATATATATATAGAGAGAGAGAGATAGATATGGGGATAGAGGGAGAGAGAGATAGATACAGAGAAATACACAGATAGAGATAGATAGACAGAAAGATAGAGTGAGAGACAGAGAGAGAGAAAGAGAGAGAGAGAGAGAGAGAGAGAGAGAGGAGACGTAATTAGTATCCGTAACAAAGGATGTTTTCTGCCCTCGAGAAGGTTGAAGCGCATTTGATCCAGACCTTTTCCGCGATTGAGATATGTGTGGAACTGGATATTATCTTGTTTATATTGTCCACCATATCAAACCTTGATGCAGGAAACTTGATGGTCACGTAAGGAGTTAGGATTGCCTCTATATCAGCAGCATTTTCTTTCAAAGTTGTCAACAAACTGAAAAGTCTTATTCTTTTCCACATGATTATCTTTATAGTTCGGTCCGACACGACATTACGAATTATCGCAAAAGATATTCGTGCTGGCGTTATACGTCATCTAGATAACCCTGATGCTTGTAACTGGTTGCTAGGGCTAGAATGCCGATGCAAACAAGCCTGTACACATCCAGGCATTATAATGACCAACTAGTTTACCCAGCCATCTGCGCCGCTTCTTCGGCTATTCCCTGACACGAAATGAAATTTCAGGAAGGACGGACACTGGCTGTCGTCTGCTGATGCAGGTTAGAATCGTGAGAGTTTGCAAGGGCTTACTCCTACCGCTAATGGACCTTAGCTCGTCAAGAAACGAAGGTATCTTTTCGTCATGGAATACCTTCAGTATCATTTCCATTTCACACATGATAATTTTGTCTCTCTGAAAAAAAAAAGAAACACCACCGAAGCTTCACTTTTTGTAGTTCGTATGCAATGCAGTCACTTATAAAGGAACATACTATAATGGAACATGCTATTTAATATCGTGCCTTCCATAGCGGTCTTCATTGAATGATCTGCTTGGTCACTTCGCGTTAAAAAAAACCAACAACAACAACTCAGTTTCAGAATCCACCTGCGTCTTCATATTCATGACTTTACCCTTGGATTTTCAAAGCATCTGTGCAGGTCATATCGCTGTCCACTCTTTAAAAACAACAACAACCCAGTCTATGGCGGCATACCTCAGAGATGAAGTCATCGAAGTCCTCGTAGCTGTATATTAATATACTGTGCATATTTGACTAATTGACAGATTTACTATACTGTACTTGAATTTCATGCACATTTCTCTACACAAAGGTTTGTTCCTGACAACAAGATAACTTGCCCACGGCTTGCCCGACATAGCAACAGCTCGAATATGCAGAGTGGATTCCAGCATTGATGTTTATTCATCAGGAACGAGTTAATGGAAAAGCTTCTCACTACAATACATAGAGGACCCCGGAGAAGAAAGTTCAACATTCATAAAGTTGACTACTAACATTACTAAATCAGTGTATTACAGACCCATCATAACCTTATAGCATCCCCCTTTGGCGTGCCATAACCTCCTTCCTTGGCCAACAGAGAGGCACAGAAGTAGGCAGTGTTTTCGTTCGAAATGCCACGAGAGAATCAGCCATTGTGCACAGGCGAGAGCGCCAAATTACGTGTGAATTTATGCAACCGTCTTGGCGCCAAATTGCCCTTAGAGATTTCTACCTGCCAAAAATAAACTTTCACAAGATATATACAGAGCCGCAGTGAAATCTGCGTTGAAAAAGGGAACGGATCATCTATTGTGATGTAACATTGAACTTGCTGCATTCACTTTTAGAAATGCCACGTAGATTCTCGCGGCGGAGTGAATCACGAACAACTTATATTTAACTTGATGTTGTCAATACATCATCACCGCTATCCAAATTCCATTGTCATAATACCTTAAGTTACGCCTTATATTTCATTACGCCTTAAACACTATGCCATTTGTATTGTTTATTCATCTAATTCACTTTAGCTGTAAGTGGACTCGGGGTTAATTCTCCAGTAAAAGACAGTATAGTTTACGTTCATTATTAAACTTATCTCGAATTTTAAAAGTGAAAGTGCCCAGTATGTGTGCAGATGAGATGACATATAAACACAGGTTTTGTATTTCCTCTCAATATTTGCATATCATACATACATGCATCGTAAACCAATCTTTGTTGGTATAATGTGCTTTTTTGTTATTCTTGGGAAATTGATTTCTTCCTGTTCCTTCAAAGCTCCTATCAATAGATTATCTTAAGATACTAGTACCTACATGCTTATATAAGTGTGGGACTGTATACCTTATGAATTGTGCTAGAGGGGGTGGGGTGATGTGCATGGTGTTTCATTGTGCACTGAATATTTATTTTATTCGTATGCCGTCTTGTATACTGAATTACATGTATGTGCATAAAACCTAAGCGCTTCGAACTTCTTTAATATCCGAAGATTGTATCTATATTTTTACATGCAGACAATAATCAATCTTGAATCTTGGATTTCATATCTTAGAAAGATTCATCAAATTTGGATCAAGGCGGTAAAATGCATCCATAAAACAGCCAGACCACTGGCATGTCTTGAGAAAAAGTGATGACCTAGAAAACGAGTTAAGAAAAAAGGCAAAAACGGAGTAGGGGTGAAGGGGTCGTATATTCACCCAGGGGCGTCAATTCGTGGACATCCGCCCACCTGGTGACTGTACTACGGAGCGAGGGACAAAATAAATACTGGAAGGTAAAAACCTGTCTTTACTCTTGGTTGGGAACGATGCGGTCTTTTCTTCCTACAGGTGTTATGTTAAAAGAAATAATCGCTATTGGACAAATCATTTTTGTTTGGTTTTTATTCCACATTTCCTGCATGCTTCCAGAGTGGACATCAATTCCAATCTTTCTTTTTGTTCGTTTGCCTGTTTTGCACAAATTGCAAACTTCCCGAATCCATCATTCTTCATTGGATTTAGCTTTGAGGAATTCACATCTCCACGGTATTAAGTAGTTGACAATTCCGCCGTAGATTTTGTTAAAACATATACAAAATCGGGACTTTTTTTTCTTCTTTTTACGTGGGCATTAATCTTTTTACACTTTCTGTTAGTCAGAGCGTCAAAATTGGCGCCGATATTGACAGGACTGGTTATCTCAAACTCCAGTTTTCCGTAATGTCCGACTATGTTCAGCAGAAAAAAAAATGAGTTCAGCCCGTGCATTGGAAAGGTACTCTGAACTTCGGTGTTTATTATCTCAACCCTTCAAAATTCTATCAAGCTTCGTATCGGGTCCGCCACGGGATAGTCAACTCCAAACAAAGCGGGAGCGCGCTGTCACGCGTGATTTATTGGCTGGCAAACGAAGCTGGGTCGCGGGGAGAGCTGGCTACACCGGTGAGCACGGTTCGCGCGGAGATGTTCTAGCTCAGGAGAAAATAAACAATCAACATGGGGGAATTTAGAAGTTTATTGCAGTTTACTGACAACGGCACATGAGCCATTCTCTGCAAATGAGAGTCGAATTTAACTCTAGTGATCTCGGCAAGTCGAAAACTCGCAGCGTATAATGTCAGCATTAAATGCGCGAGGAGGTACAAAAAGGGACCTGGATGTGATTACGTTCCTTTTGTAGCTGCTGCCCACGAGTGGACTCCGGACTGACTCTGCGCCAATAACTAAGCGGTCTTTTGACAAGTCGACATGAAAACTGGCCAGTGATAAATGAGTGGAACAGATTACCAGTGAGTGGTGACCTTTGAAACGCCCTCTCCAAGATCTCTCACACACAGATACACAGATACATGCACATTCACATTCACACACACACACACACACGCACGCACACACACACACAAACACACACATTAGGTCCAAACAAATATACTGCCTCCTTTCTTACACAAGATTGTTCAAAGTGCATCGTATAGAGACAGCGTTGGACAACGCGCGAAATCTTGCGAAGATATGGACGTAATTTGAGAATGCTGGTCTCCAATACAAGCACACTCCGTGTCACATCTGAGCGCGGATGTATTATGTAATAGTTGCAACCTGTGTGATCAGTAACATGATACGGCGGAGCGAAACTTGAGTGAAAGAAACCAGACGGATTGAATACGAATGATGGCCGTTGGGTTCAATTTGCCCGCGCCACTGTAAGAGCAAACGGTATCTCTACACAATTCATGGTAAAGCTGATATGTACAGGAATATTTGTGTGACGGCATGCTGAAGTCATCCTTATACTAAATCAGTAATTCCAGATGTGAATTAATTGTATTTGCTACACAACCCTGCATCAATCTGTAAAATTATGTTTATTAAAACGCACACACACACACACACACACGCACTCAGTAGAGAATGCACTTGCTACTTGAAACAAACCCAGTAAAATATATCTTCAGGCGCAAGTGTCTTTACTTTGTTTCCCTCTACAAATTAGATTTGTTAAGATCGTAACTGATCTGTAAATCAACAAACATGTCAGAAAAAGGAACCAGTGGGACTCGAACCTGTGGACTCGAACCCACAGGTTCCTTTTTTTCCGACATGTTTGTTAATTCACAGATCAGCAGTTGTGATCTTAACAAATCTAATTTGTAGAGGGAGACAAAGTGCAGAAACTTGCGCCTGAACCTTCATCCCTCTGAATATCTTTCTTTCATAAAATATATCTTAACAAAAAAAAAAAAATCGATATCTAATTGAATAATTGTACCTTCACATTAAAATAAGTTGAAGTATCGATACATACGATTATGTCGAAATTTCGTTGCTTTCCTTTGATTCGTTCGGAAGACATATAATCTTGTGAACCAAATCTTGGAAGCCATTAGGTAGGAAATGATTCGTTATGTTTTCTACTTATCGGGACAAAAAAGGGTATTTTGTTCAGATGTAAGCTGTGTAACCATTATATTCATGTTTTCACAGAAGCTTTTTTTAATGTCAAGGCAATGAGTATGACAGCTTGAATCAGACTGAAGTTTTATAATGAATAAGTTGGGCATCATCTAAAATCAAGAATGGTAAATGTGATTAAACACATGTTAAAAGATCCCAGAAATGTGTTTATTTGAAGGGTCAGTGGATGTAAATTGGCCATTCAGCATAGTGTAAGATGGAGAAGTAGGGAGTTTATATCTTAAAACAGAACAAATCTCATGTAATTTATAAGTGTCTCTTGATTGACCAAGTTAAGAATTTATCCCCATTTCCTGCCCCAATTATACTGTCTAAATATACGACCAGTCCAATCCAAAACCCTATGTACACTTCCCAGCTTTATAGTCTCATATCCTTTTATTAACAAGACCATCAAACCTCCAATGAAACTTCCATTCAGAACCCAACCATCTTTGTTATTACTTTGGTTAATCTCTACTCAATAGTTAATCCTTCCCTTTGTCCTCAATCAAGTTTAAGTAAATTCAGACTAACTGTGTTTACAATTCCCACCACCAGTCCCTTACACGGTACTGTTCAATGAACCTATAATCCCCACATCATAGATCCTCTCCTACTAATCTCTTAACTTCTATCCATGTCCCTATATATCTTATGCTTCTGGAGTTGAGGAATCAATCTTACTCCGGCCCCGACTCTGTTCGGTCATGTGCCAAGAAGGAGTGGAACAGTATTCTTTATATATACTACCGACAATATTCCCTCGTCAATATTATGCACCATTCTGGAATTCCTGATTATTATATCTAATAAACTAAATTGTATATCTTGGAACCACCACCTTGTCTCCTGCATTAACTAATTTTCGACTGTGGCTTGACATCATATACTACAGTTGAGAGTGCACACCACGCTACCGACACATAAAACCAGCACTCTTACAGTGGTAGCAGCGGTTTAAACTGGTGGCCATCGCAACCGCTCGGACTTACAATTTCGCTTAATTCGCTGATAATTTGTTCCTGGCTGCCTTGGCTTGCAGCATCACCACATGACTCGATGTCGCCTCGTCCTGAGATGCCTTCGTCTTCTTGACCTGTGCTTCGTTTAGCCAATGTGTATGTTTCTACATGGAAGACTCTACAACTGAATCCTTAGTGTGTTCCTGCTGTCCTCAGACTGGATACAAGTTTTTATATTGCTTTGTGGATGCCTGCACGCGCTTTGTGGTTGCCTGCACGCTTCCTTTACCAGTTCCTCTGACATTTTTCATACCTGCACTACCTCGGCCCTCTTCTTTTCCTTGGAACGTCCATCGCTGGTGGCCGGTGCTCAGTCATATCTGCTTTGTCATCGTATCCTGTGCTGGTGTGTGCTGCCTCATCCTATCTGATGATCCTACCCTATTTCATCTTCTTCTGTCTCGCTGACGGCCTGTCTTCAGCTCATTCGCGGATCTACCTGATCGGGATCTCCGCTATAACCTCCATATCTTTTAGCAGATCGCGTCCATGCTGGTTCCTTCTACACAATCATGTCCTCCGGATTCTCCACATCCTTGCATAATAATTCCAGTTCTTGATGGTCGCAGCTAAGTTCACTGATTGATTTAATTTTTTTGTGCTTTGGACTCTAAACACTATCATTTCCACCCCCCTCGTTTGCATTCAAGTTACAGTGGAATTTTCTTGACCCATGATATGTTGATCTGTATCAATTTATCTAGACAACACAATTTTTGGTAGATACACTTCATGATTGTAACATTTTTATTTTCTTGAATTCCGTAAGGTAACGTGGCCTGATTGACTTTTTTTTACCATTTGTAAATAATATCTAGCTATTTTTTGTCATCTTAATTGTAGTTGGCATTCTTATTTCTTGTTGACTGTTTTTCCCCTCATTGTCACTGTAAACATTTAGTTATATTGATTCTGTACATTGATATTCCTTCTTTTCCACACACTTTTTTTTTCAACACAATGTATTCTTCCCGGGATCATAATTACTCTCGAGATCGATCTCACAGTTTTCGACCCCATTCACCCTCCTATCATTCCTATCGCTCCCCCTATCACTCCCGTTCTCCCTCCCCGGAGCGCCATTCATCCTACTCCCATTCTCGTTCACACTATCGCCTTCGTTCTCCTTCTCATGACTATAGTTCTTCCTATTCCCGACATCATCGCTATCACTCGCGTTCTCCTTCCCCTGATCATTACTCTAACTACTCTAACCACTCCATGTCTTCAACCAGTCGGTATGGTCACGATCATCGTTATGATGATTCAAGTCATTACCGATATGGCCCTAATACACTCTCTCCTGGGGTTTTATCTGGAACCACTGGCTCTCAGTCTCATGCATATCCCCGAGATCGTGAGCATTCCCATCGCCCTCGTACCCCATCATTTCATGACACATCATATTCTCGGGATGATTCCTTCCCTCCTCGGTCACCCCAAACAACATCCACCAGACTTCATTCTCCACCCCCACCTCCACATGATACCACCGGTGTCAGAAAGCTTTCTTCTCCACCCCCGCCTCCTTCTCCTGGTGGTCATTACAAAGGTGGAAATGACGAATTACCTGTATCTTCATCTTTCCCTTCAACAATAGACAGAGGTCATAATCCATCCCCTCCTTCATCTCCATCACCAGCTGTACCGATTGAAGTAGCTTCACTTCCGTCATCGGCATCAGCATGTGCCGATTCATCGTCAATTTCATCTCCTCCCTCTCCTCCCGCACCTCCTACTAACCTGTCCTCCTTTTTTAGTGTTCTGTTAGAACATGGTGTACGCCTTCATCAGGCTCAGCACCAGAATCTAATCATCCGGCAGGTCACTGCCTGGATCCGTTCTGGACATGTACCCCCAAAATCGACCATCCCTCATTATGAGGAATGCTTGTTCAAGTTCCGGCATCAGTTTGAGCGTTTCATAATTCGTGATGGATTGTTGTATCGGCGGAAGAGACATCCGTCTGGGATAATGATAGAACAGGTTGTCATTCCCTATTCTGTGATCCCTACTGTCCTGTCTGTCATGCATGCTTCCATGTCAGCTCTTCACTTCGGTACAGCCAAGACAATTGAGCTTATCGAAGGGCTCTGCTACTGGCATGGGATGCGCAAAGACATTGCAGACCTCTGCTCTCACTGTGAGGCCTGTAATTCGTATCGCACCTCAGTTTTCCCGCCTCCCTCACTGCCACAAACATGTGCAGTGATTTCCCACCCCTCATCCCCATCTTCCCCGACTCCAATCCGATCTCTGAAAAGCACTCATCCAACCTCTAGCCCACTTTCCCCTCTTACTATTGACTGCGACATTCTTCCCCTTAACTCTGACTCCGACGCCCCTACATCATCTCCCACTGGGACTGATTCGGACAGCTCCACCCCTTTCTCTACCTCTTCTCCTCCTGATTTGCCCGACTACCAACCCCCTCTCCAAGCTCACTGTACTGTTTCCTCGCAAACCCACACATTTCAGCCCCTTCCCCCATCTCTGCCCCATACTCACTATCCTCAGCCGTCGCCCAGCCACTTCACGAATTGGGACTCTGTGGTCCCCTCTCACATGTCCATTGCCTCATCACACCTCTTTTACGATCCACACGCTGTGATCCATGCCGATAGTGTTCGGACACACGGCAGTCAGCTTCCTAATCCCCCAAATGATTATGATCCATCATAATTTATGATCTCATTTTTTTGTGACAGGATGTAACGAAGCCCTTTTTTTCCTTTACTTCCAAATTTCAAATTTCAGAATTCTCATTAATTATTTACGCATAATCAAGCATTTATGGCAAGTCTCCTTATCCCTTCCGCTTCCTTGGCACTTAAATTCCTATTTCATAGTAGTGAAACTTTGTTTTTAATGTCATCTCTATTTTATACATTCTTTCTGTACCTTCAATGATATTTTGCTCACTCCTCCCCGTCCCACATGGCTGTTCATTCATTTTTCTGCATTGTCCATACTTTCCCCTTTTTCCTTCTCACTCTCTGTCACGTTCAATTGCCCCTTTCTTGACCGTTTTATATCCCGATTTCTGCTTCTTGCTCAACAATAATGTGGTTTAACTTCTGATGTAGATTTGTAGTATTATTTGGTATTTAGGTTTTTCATTGTTAGTATGTGAATTGTGTTTTATTTCTGAAAGAATTTTTTTTAAAACATGATTAATGAGTGTTTTTACTTTCTAGCATAAATTTCTTAATTAAGTATGGTTGTAACTTTTGATTTTTTTGTGAGAAATGTTGTTTTTCTGATCAATTGCTTTTGTATAGAAAAAAAAAAGGAAAAAATTGTACCATTAGTAAACTTGTTGCAGTCTAGATATATATGCACATTGTCACTACATATAAATGTCCTGTTGTTTGCCCAACTTTTTTCTTATACATAATATTATCTACACAATTTGAATTACTCTTGATGCCAGATATCTTTTTACATGTTGTTCATCAACATCATTATTTACAAGTTTCTTGCATGGTGCATTTCAAAGACACCAACTCTGTATTTAGGTCATTTAATCTAATTGCTTCATTCTCCTTTCTCCTCTGTCTGTTCCTCTTCTTTGTTTTTTTTTAATGATTATACTGTTCTTTTTTCAACATATTTGCTGTGCACAAGACTAGATGTATGCAATCAGTGTATTCTTCTAGTTTGTAGTTTTGTCATTTATGTTAAGTGTTTTTTTAACGTATGGTGATATAATTTTTGTCAATTTTTGGACCTCTGATTGTTCTTTGAGTTTTACATAGAGTTTGTGGATTACTATGATGATCTCTTATTTTCCTATCCCTTCTATTTCCATTCTAGATTTAATGTATATTGTTACCTCGGTATGTATTGGTTACTATATATGATATGTGTAGGCCATGCTGTTTTTCCTACACCTCTCAAGACAATGATATGTCCCCTGGAAAATAGGTTTCTTTGGTGATTTTTTTTTTATACCTCATCTGCAAGATTTATGTACACATCAATCTTCTTTTTAATCATTTCACTAATTTGTTAATTATCAATATGCTACTCCATTTGATTATGTTTTGTGTAGCAACCATTTATATTATGTTTACATGTCAACAGTGTTTTCTTATAATTTTTTTTTTCTCTCCGTAAATGTATTAGAATTTTTTTATTTGTCAATCGTTTGAACTCTTTAAATATTGCAGTATATAATTATGAAACGAGGACGTTTCTTTTTGAAAGATTGGACGAATGTAAGATGGAGAAGTAGGGAGTTTATATCTTAAAACAGAACAAATCTCATGTAATTTATAAGTGTCTCTTGATTGACCAAGTTAAGAATTTATCCCCATTTCCTGCCCCAATTATACTGTCTAAATATACGACCAGTCCAATCCAAAACCCTATGTACACTTCCCAGCTTTATAGTCTCATATCCTTTTATTAACAAGACCATCAAACCTCCAATGAAACTTCCATTCAGAACCCAACCATCTTTGTTATTACTTTGGTTAATCTCTACTCAATAGTTAATCCTTCCCTTTGTCCTCAATCAAGTTTAAGTAAATTCAGACTAACTGTGTTTACAATTCCCACCACCAGTCCCTTACACGGTACTGTTCAATGAACCTATAATCCCCACATCATAGATCCTCTCCTACTAATCTCTTAACTTCTATCCATGTCCCTATATATCTTATGCTTCTGGAGTTGAGGAATCAATCTTACTCCGGCCCCGACTCTGTTCGGTCATGTGCCAAGAAGGAGTGGAACAGTATTCTTTATATATACTACCGACAATATTCCCTCGTCAATATTATGCACCATTCTGGAATTCCTGATTATTATATCTAATAAACTAAATTGTATATCTTGGAACCACCACCTTGTCTCCTGCATTAACTAATTTTCGACTGTGGCTTGACATCATATACTACAGTTGAGAGTGCACACCACGCTACCGACACATAAAACCAGCACTCTTACAATAGTATTACACAAAATACCAGCATGATGCGGCATAATTTCCATTTTAGATTTCTATGGGTTAAGTTTCTAAAGGCAGTAATTCAGTTGAACTTAGAGAATGAACATCATGGATACATTATCTTTCTAATAGATATCTAATACTTCTGTTTTTACTAATAACTAAATTATGAAAAACAAGCGAACATTGCAAAAAACTGATTTTTATTTCAAATCATGACACACCACTGATACATTAAATCAATCTTCTCTACGTTTAGCTATTATCTCTCTTTCTTTCTTTCTTTCTCTCTCTCTCTCTCTCTCTATATATATATATATACATATACATACATATATATATATATATATATATATATATATATATATATATATATAATAGCATACATACTTATGATACAGGCCGGCAGTGCATGACAAAAGTTATAGTGCACGCAAAATATAACGTTTTCAAACGATAACCCACTATCGATGTGACTGTCGGTTTTTGCTCCCTCACTTTTATCATCGAGTACTTGAATCCCGCATCTTATCGACGCGATTGCGCCACAACCGCGATAAGCTTTGCTCGATATTATCGTTATTCTCGATTCTCGCTGGCTGTGCCAGCAACTTATCTGTGTGGGACTAGCTTTCAGCGGTAGATTTAAACATGGAAGCTGAAAACAACAGCAGGTTCGCTACTTTTACAGAGACTGATCTATAGATAAAGACACAAAGAAAACAAAGGATGTCATCAAATACGCCCTACGAATTTTAGACTCCTACTGTTCTGAAGAAGGAATCAATCCGACGGATATTAAGCAAGTCAACCCAAGATTTGTGCTGCTTTCTCCGTACATTCTACGCGGAAGTGCCCCGTAGATGGGCAGCGTATGTACGGTATACGCTAAGCGCTCTTTGATCACGCTACACGCTATACATATGAACTTCTACAACACACTCTCGGCATCCAAATTTTCAGCAATGGTGACTACAATGATGGTGACTTGCTACACAAAGTGAAAGTCAACGCCTACAATGCCTGGCACGAGCCTTGTTTTTAAATCCAGTAGATCCCTAATCCTACAATACATCATCTAACAAATTGTAAGGCATTAGTCCTAGTCATGGACCCAGTGCAGTAAGTAGGGCGTCACTCTAACGTGTGAACTACATCCATAGACCTATTCGGTCTAATTACGTTCCACTCGTAGATCTAACGTTGGTCCTAACCTATCGTACTGTTACTTGCACTGTTAGATCTAGATCTTGACCCTAGACTCGATAGTTGAATTTGGATTTTCAGGATTTTGTCTACACAGGTTCAAAGAAACTGGTAATTGGTATTGTCTAGACACGGCATGCACGTGTAACATGTTAGAATCTTAAGTGATCTAGCCTTTCGTGTGGTTCGCCTGGGTATGTATGCTATTTTATATAACACATAGTGCATGACATCTTATTGCACTATAACAAGTACCAAGCACTCCAAATTCTGAATTTGCCCTCAGACAGTTATATTCAATTCGGCCTGCGGCCTCATTGAATATAACTGACCTTCGGGGCAAATTCAGAATTTGTCGGTGCTTATATTGTTATAGTGCATTCAGCCTCATGCACTATATATATAATATATGCATTATAAATTCATATATATGTAACATTATATATACAGAGTGTATATGATATATATATATATATATATATATATATATATATAACTATTATATACATAAAATTGAGTAAGTTGTCCACGTGTTGGCGTGATAAAATCATCAATAACAAAACTGAAACAAAGTTCATGCTGTATTCACCAACAGTTTATTTCGGCACACAAATTTTCGAGCGATTCGCTCTTTCTCAAGTGTTGATACTGAGAGAACAATAACAATGAATTGAACTGAATTGAATTAAATTGTTATTGTTCTCTTAGGATCAACACTTGAGAAAGAGCGAATCGCTCGAAAATTTGTGTGCCTAAATAAACTGTTGGTGAATACAGCATAAATTTTGCTTCAGTTTTGTTTTTGATGATAATCCATGTATATTGGACAATAGCGAGATAGATTAATTTATAAAAGGGACACGTCAATATATGCCTTTAGACAATGGATCTTGGTTTGCAAATTAATGAATATAATTATGAAAGCATGAAATCGGTGTAGGCCTATGCCACACATAGTGTCTATGTTGTTTCCTCTATTGAATTGCCATAATTCTTGTTTTTACCGGCCCAGCAGAGCATCTTTAATGGTGGGAAAACTGTTCTGCGGATATTTCTTTCCCCAACGCAACAAAGTGACGTAAGTTCCGACGACATCAAATTGATGTGTAAGTTGGATTGAATAGCATGATTTACGAGACAAGCATGACACGCAACGGAAGTTGTAAACCTTTGCACTTCCTGTGGTCACGAATTTCATTCATCCGAAGTTCGCAATATTTTCTTTCTTACCATTGATTATGTCGTGTTACAAAACACACATTATTTCCTAAGCAAATAACTTACGTCAAGCCACAGAACGCACTCATGGCAGATTTTACCAAGTTTATACGAAGCCAGAAGGCAATTCCTTCTATCAAGTCCCTACTTTCTTGCCGTTTCTTCGTATACCTGTCCATAAAAGGTACACATTGTAGAGAGCAATTGTTTCTATACATTATACGTTCATTTAAGTTATACAACGCGTTCTCCTGGGTGATGAGATTGATTGATTGATATTGATTGATGTGCACTAAATGTGATTATAGTATTACATAGTTTAACCAAGGAGGTAGGCCTATCAGGTGAATACCTCCTTCGTATAACACTGGGACGCCAGTTCGCTTGATTGGCTGAAAACTGCAATAAAAGAGTAGGCGAGCAAACAAACACGACTGTCCAGGGAAAAAAAAACAACAACAAATGGATACCCCCCCCCCCCCCAAAAAAAAAAAAAAAAAGAAAAGAAGTAAAACTGCTATGGCTGACATCTGTACGTGGAAGTCAGTAGCATTTTCTACAATCCACCCACTGTCAGAATAATGTGACGCAGTAACACCATCTTCTCAACCAGCTCTCTTACAGGATTACGCCGTTGTCTAACAGTCTGTCTGTCTGTCTGTCTGTCTGTCTGTTGTATGTTTGTTTTATTTTTGTGCTCTTTGCTCCCTACACCGCCGGGCGTGCTTCCTGCTAATGCTCATGTTTGGCTGTTTGGAGTCCAAACAGAACGTGCGACTTGTTTTTCACTTTCAACGACTGACATTAGCTAATCGTTTTTGAAAAACAAAACAATACGATCAAAAGCAAAGCAGAGTGGTTCATTAGATATCGGAACACGTCATCTAATACCGCATGTATGGATTGTATGTAGAGGCTATCGTGTTTTATCCAACAAAGCTTTATCAATATTCCGTGTATTTCACCCAACATGAAGGCATAGCTCCATTGAATAACATTTTACGGAATAAAGTCTGATCGGATATACAATAGCTGCATGAATTCACAAAGAGTAAATATGCTTTACTATTCAATGGATCGAAATTTGTATTTGACAAGCTACCTCGATCCGTATTTTGCCACATATATCCAGTAAATTTGCATTTGTGCGAACCAAAAGCATATCTTGCTCTTCTTGCGTTATGGACATGGGATCGTGTGTTCATGCTTATTTGTTAGAGAACAATACGGCAGTTCATATTACAATGTATGACATTCTCGAGCCATTTTCAATTTCTATATTGCGTTAGCGTGACTACTGAATATTCAACCCCCTGAGGCCATGTAAACAGAAATTACGGTGCAATCGCGCGATCACTGTACAGTGGCAAATTTAGTCTATTGATTAGGAGCGTCTGTCTGAATATAGAAATGTCTTCGGCGGAAAGTCCACTTCATGTTTACGGGGATTACACAATGCCATGATTTTTCTAGTCGTTCTATGCAGACATACCTATGTACAATCCTCGCATGGCTATACCCTGTTCCTACAAAATCACAAACCGACAGAGCGAGAGTCTGAAAATCTCAAATTCCTACTGATGCATCGTCCTTTGAAGGGAGGCAGACGTGAAATTGTAACCGATGTGTAATAATTCCACACTGATCGAAATGCCTTGATGGTCTCCGGGGACTGTCCCCGGTTGACCTAGCGCAGTAGAAGATCGATCAGAGTCGAACCTCTCCTGGGTCCATTCCAACCCACTCGATTCACATCCTGCGCCAATCTGTTCTTGCCTAGGCAAATATATAGAGAGGCATGCATAGAGCGACGAAATGACGACCACAAAGAGAAGGACTAAAGAAAGATTATACTATATATATATCTATCTATCTATCTATCTATCTATATATATATATATATATATATATATATATATATATAATTATTATATAAATATGTGTTAATATGAAAGTTATATAATAGAGAGAGAGAGAGAGAGAGAGTAGTGAGAGACAAGGAGAGAGTAATACAGCGAAATATGAACCGAGAGATGCTAGAAGACTGGTAGAGATGGTTACAGCTCGTTATTCCGAAGGTTCGATATTCCGAAGGCTCTTTGTTCCTAAGATTCGTTGTTCCGACAATCTTCGGAATAACGAATCTTCGGAACAACGAATCTTCGGAATAACGCCACAAATTTTCGGATTAACGAACCCTTTTTCATTTTCGGATTAAAGAACCTGTAGGTATAGGGAATTTGCGTGTTTCGGATTAACAACCCTTCGGAATAACGAACCTTCGGAATAGCGAACCTTCGGAATAACGAACAGCACCCGTAGAGATAAGGGGAGAGATGGATTAAGAGGGAGAAGAGTTAAATTGTTGTTTTATTTATTCTTTCTTTGTTCAGCCGACTTTTGAGACTGTAGGCATAGCATAATATTGTAGGTAGAATTTACACATTGTATATCATTACCCTCCTCTTAAAGATGCCAATTTGGTACTGGCTCTTTCATTTGTACCACCAGGACGTGGTTCTTGAGGCATCTTAATTTTCATATACAGTCGGGAGTATTTCCTGGCGAAGGGGACAAAAATCAACAAACAAGCAGAAAAAAACCCTGACACATATTACCGAGACGGTCACATTCGCATTGCCGAAGCTCCAATATTCTCATGTAATGCGTACGACATTTCCGACAACATTTCAACATTTGCGTGGATGATCCCTCTAAGTGCATGTGGTATAGGAATTGTTAAACACGAGCTGTCCTGATGTCCACATTCAGCTTTTAAAATACGAGGAATATCTATTTACCCCACCCCAAAGCATTGAAATCATAAACACACAGAAAGCTTATTTTATTGACATTTATTTCATAAAGCTTACATGATAAAAAAATGTAGCAGAGAAGCAATGATACTCAGATACCTTTTCCCCCGACACTCGTTTAAGTCATAAGATCCAACCCCCGTGGGTGGTAATAATGGACCGTGAGAAGCGAGGATTAATAAACGTAGAATTCCCCAATTCATCGAATACGCGTGTTCCTTCCGATAGTCACAGCGGTTGGTGTGCATTTCTGCGAATCTACTCACGCATTCAGTCGATTAATACTGGATTCTAAATACAAACAGCGTCTGCAATGAAGACAAGGACAAAACGCGGGGTGTGGATTTACAGGAGAAAACGTGTCGCTAGTTTGTTGGATCGTGTAAGAGTACGTGTCGTTGTTAAGGAAAGATTTCGATTAAGCGCGATCAGACATGCGGAAACTATGTACGTTTACGCGTCTTTGATGTATAATTTTGCTTGTTTGTCTCTTCTTTTGTATGTTGGTTGAACCCTACTCTCCCTTCCTCGTTAGAAATCGTCATTTCGTTATCGTCTCGCACCGAATTTTATTCGGGACCAGACATTTCTGGCACATATCACATAATTATGTTCACAGTAATGATGTAGTAACAACATACACAGAGTAACCTTTTCATCGTTGCAGTCGAATGGAAATGCCAAAAGTTCTCGCATGAAATTACAGAGAATTCAACTTGGAAAAAAAATAGATAAAGAAAAGTCTTCCAAATACCTGAGCATTTGAATTGGTATTAAGGACTGGCTGTTCAACCACATAAAGCCAACTCAATCCGAATCTAAGTGGCTGTTGGAAATGATGGGTGATATAGAGTTGCTGCAACCTTTTAGTGAGGTATGCTTTTACGCAAATGTCACATTCACCACATTTCACAGATGTGCGATGAAAGTCTCCTCCGTGTCGGTGGACGAGCTGTTGATGGAGTTTGGATAATCCATGAACGTTTACACTCTGATGCATGTAATTGAGATGTATTTATTAATGCATAGATTTCTAATAGTGATTATACGATCAACAACTAGGTGCTGATAACTACAATATTGATTTGTTAGAACGTGGTTTGAGTAAGATTGCAATTAGGCAAATGTAGCGTGAGCTATACCGGTGGCGATGATAGAAGAGGCGTAGCCGTGCAGATATTTTATGGTATTTAAGGATGTTCGAACAGCACTAAGGACAATCAACAGATGTCTGTGTCTTACAAGATAAGAGTGACGTTTTCCTGGAGTGCGTATGCAATCATGCACAACTCATCCTATCCGGAAATTTCTATGGATCAATTTCAAATAACAGGCCTTTTAGGACCTCTCAAAATGCTTCGTCAAGTTATGCCATGCTGGTATACTCTGCGACAAACGTAAGATATGTAAGCAAACACTCATATTATGATAAAAGAGGAATATACCTCACGCGACACTGCCATTATACATCAACACCACGGAAGTAACTTTAAGTAAGAGGAAACCGAAATTGCATTGGATACTCATCACGCATCAGAAAGCTCAAAGAGGATATGATACTAGATGGATGGCTTGGTGTCAATATGATAAATTTATGGAATGCCTGTCAAACAAGGAATAAACCTCATCTCGTCTTACATTTTCCTTTAACTCTTGGCTTTCTTTAAATCCTTGTATTCTTAGAAAATAATGACGACACAAAGTGGATATACAAAAATACACAAGGCTATCAGATTTACCTTGATAATATTACATTTCTTTTTCATGGAGCTGTGAAGTGTACGTTCCAGTATGGAATTTCAATGGAAGGTGCTCTGGGAGAGATAGGATTTTTGTTACAATATCACTGCTGTTGACACTAAATATAAGAACAAATATTTATATAAAGATATATCTCACCATCTCAGTATCACATGAAAGGATCTATGCGATTCATACTGGCAGTAACTGACAGTATTTACTTACATGGCTAAAGAAAGGACGGTGTTTTAATCCTAATCATGTCAATATCGTATAACGCTAGTTACACCACTGACACATGCGCCTTGACGATTAAGTGTTCAGTCATGCTTAGATTGGGCTGCCGAAGCTCTTCCTATGAAGTATCCTGTCGTACAAAAACAAAAGTTCAACGAACGCGTTGCTTTCGCTGTGGAGATCCCTCTTCCTAGATCCCTCTCCTTGAAAACATACAATAACACATTGATACAGTGTAGACATACAGGGCTCGACACTGTAGTTTCTTTTTTTTTCTGGTGGCTAGTTCGGAGCACTGGACTATTCTTTTTTAACCTTAAATTTTGGTGGCCCGAAATAAAAGGAAATTGAACAAAAAAAAAAATCATTTTGAATTTCAGCTGCCTGATAGGGCCACCAAGAGATAACCACTTAGGAAATTTGGTGGCCAGACATCAACTTTTTAGAGCCGCCGGACCACCGGACCACCTCTAATATCGAGACAAAGTACATAATATGTAAATATTATGTGTACAAGCAAACACAGTGAGAAATATAGAGGGCAGGGGCGGATCCAGGAAATTCCGTAAAGGGGAGGGGGCGCAACAAATATATTTCTGGTGCCACTTCCGGGTTTCATCGGCTGACAAGGAAAAAAAGGGGGAGTGGGGTTACCCTTTCAGTTTTTTCTTTTTATTTCTTTTGTTTTAACACAAAATAAAGGGGACCCCCCTCCCCCCAACCCCCAACCCCCGGATCCGCCACTGGAGGGAGAGAAAAAAGAAGAGGAAGTGGAAGAATTAAGTATTTCCAGGAACATTTTCCCGCACTAGACTGTTCTTCATTTACAATAACGCCAAGTTCACTCTGTCGTCAATAATTGCTAACATCACATTCGTTACAGCTAAAAATCGATTTGAACGAAAAATAGCGCACAGTAGTTGTGGGCATACTGAGTCCCCGGGCAGTGAACCTGTGTAAAGAGCTTGCTATATCAAACGAACATCAGCTTAGCAGTCATCACTTGATATGTCAATGCTGTTGAAACAACATTGGCAAAACACTGCTGAACATCAGTGATGCCTAGAGCCTAATTGCAGTTTGACCAGCCGATCTTACGTAATTGCCCTAGGACGTCGTTACCAACGCCCTCTGTAGTTCGCATTCGATCACCAACCAGTCGACGCCGCCTTTCATTTAATGAGCGTAATCAGCGCTAATTAATCAACACCCCTTATCACCGGGCCTGGAAGAAAAATAAAGCCATAAAGCAGCGATGGAGTGGTGAATGGCAGGTCGGCTCGATTAATCCAATGAAAATGGGGCCGGAGAAGGGGCAATTTTGTTGTGTGTTAACGTGATTTCTCGTTCCTCTCTTCTCCATCAGATCTTGGTGGCACTTAGAGGTTTCATTACAGGTGAGGCAGCGACATGAGAAGAGCACGGTAGTACACCAGCGAGATAATTGGCAGAGATAGAAGGAATATGTGACGAGAGTGGAGTGCTTATGAGCTGTAATAAAAGAGGAAGATATCAAGAGCTACATAGTCGATCCCGCGGGATTATCACTAGTCTCAATCCAAGGCGTCCTCTATCTTTCTTCCGCTCTGGTGCATGTGCGCCCAGCAACACTATAGTATTCTCTGTCCTGAAAGTTATCCCGAAGTTGGACTCGATTACAACGTATTGATGATGAAATGTGATGATAATAAAAACGACTTATCATGACAGGTGATCAAATTTCTGGAAATCAGACTACGACACAATAGCTTACGGGAAAGGAATAGGCCTAGATGGCAAGTCATCTTTATACCATAAAGCGGATGCGTGACATGAATTTATAATGTCATTTTTAGTGAAAATGTCATATAATACTATATGTCATATCATATGTCATAAGAATGACAGATATTCTCACATCCAAAGAGATGATTACGCACCACCTGCGTATTCCGCGGACCGGTGGACGAAATACATAGATTATTGTACACTACACCGTATATACAATATAACTATATTTATGCACTTGTCAGATGACCAACACTTATGAGCAACAGGTTTCGATGTGTTATTACAGCTCACATCAAATCACCATCACCAGATCACCATATGAGAAAGGAAGAGAGAGAGAGAAGGGGGGGGGGGTAGGGAGGGGGAAGAAGAAAAAATGCGTCAATACGAAGAAAACACCTGATACTAATGACGTGTTAGCATTGACAGAAGATGAATAATTTCACAAAAGTGATACTAGCTACTACCAAAAAAATAAATAAATAAAAACGCAATTCCGATTTGCTGAAATTATCGTGGTCCTTTCACTGTAGTATGCATTTTGCTTCAAACAACAGCTTTACACTCGGAAAAGCTCTTAGATTACTTTACTGACGTCAATATTTTGTATCTTAATACTACATTTAGTGATGTGCTCGCACTTCGGTTTGGTGGAAACTGTCACAATGTGCTGAACTTAAATTTAAAACTGAAGTTTAACTACTTCCCGTTGATACGATAGAATCAAAAGCACGTGCGCATTAATCTAAAATGGGCAAAGAAGGCATGGTAGGATGACAATGATCGAAAAATGAATACACAAAACAAAACAAATTTACGGAGCTCGGTTTAGTAGTAGTTAGGTCTTGAAATTCATACTGAGGTCCCGAATTCGAGCCTTGGCAACTACTTGCGTCCTTGAATAAGAAAATTGTTACAAAGACTATTCCTTCACAACCCAGATGCAGATGTATTAATGGGTAATAGCCATACAGAGCTCTCTGGACAAGGAGCATCGACACTGAAATTACTACCCTGGGTCTATAAATGGGCATACTATTCTCACTATATTTGTAATTTTCATGCCTTTTTCTTCCTTCCAATTTCAATTTCACCTAATTTCTGAAACTTGTTCTTTCAAGAAGCGGATGTGTGACTTTTGAAAAATTAATGTTGCGGTATTCATATCGTAAGTCAATGTTTGGGTACAAGTAGAAATAGGTACGCTGTGGTCTACAATAATGAGTAGATTTGTCACGACTTTGATTAATGGTCTGTAATGAAACATATAGTCATCGCAAACACTATTCTTGCTTTTTGAATGAAAATACTT